>NC_133772.1:62047501-62156139 GCF_003597395.2 Chelonoidis abingdonii | reverse complement strand
TGTCTAGCCGGATTAAAAGCTTCTAAGATGGAGATTCTAACACCTCCCTTAGGTACCCATTCCAATACTCACCACTCTCACTTAGTCAGAAAGGTTTTTTTTATATCCAGCCGTCGACTTCCGCAACTGCAATTTCAACCCATTTGTCCTTTTTTCCTCCGTCACCACTCGAGACACAGGCCTATGCTCCCCCTCCTGGAGCATCCCTGCATAGTATGTTGAAGGTTGCTATTCAAATCCCCCCTTAGATCTTCTTTCTTCTGCAGGCTAATAAGCCCAGTTCTTCAGTCTTCTACTTCATTAAATCATGTGTCTAGTCCATCATCATTTTTTGTTGCCTCCGCTGGATCTCTCTCAACTGTTCCACTTCTTTTTGTTAGTATGCTGGCGCCAAAACTGGAACAATATCCAGAGCGGCGCTCACCTAGTGCCGAATAGAGGGGAATAATCACGTCCCTCGAATTGCTGGCAACACTCCATACTAATACACCAGTATGCTATAGCTTTTTGGCTACAAGACACTGTAGGCTCTGTCAAACTTTCCATCTACGTACCCCAAGATCCGTTTCTTTCAGCACTGCTACTTAGCAAACAGTCTCCCAGCCTGTAGCAGGGCATGGAGTCTGCTCCTTGGCAGGACTTTGCATTTGTCCTTGTTGAACTCATGAGGTTTCTTGTGGCCACTTTCTTCAATTGTCTTAAGGTCTCCACTGAATACTTTCCTTGCACGTACCAGCGTTGTCCAACCATCCCCACCTTTGGTGTCATCTGCAATTTACTTCATCTGCAAAGCATATCCCATCATCAAGTCATTAATGAAGACATTAGTTAGAACGGGCCCATAAGACAGACCCCTGGGCACACCATTGTTACTGGTTGCCAGCTAGAGAGTGGCCATTGATACCTACCCGCTGAGCCCGTTGATCAACCAGTTTTTCTAGCCATTCACAGTCCATTCCTTCAACCCATACTTCCTTAGTTTAGCTGATGAGATGCTGTGGGAAACCGTGTCAAAGCCTTTACTAAAGTCAGGTATACAACATCAACAGCTTTGCCCATCCATCAAGTCCAAGTCATCTCATCATAGAAGCATCAGTGGTCAGGCATGATGTTACCTGGTGATCCATGCTGACTGCTTCTGATACCTTGTTTTCCTCTAGTGTTTCAGGATGGATTCCTTCGCCTCCTGTCCTGACTTTTCCAGGAATTGAGGTGAGGACTGATTGGTCTGTAGTTCCTGGATCTTCCTTTTTCCCTTCTTAAAGATAGGTACTATAATTTGCTTTTTCCAGTCCTCTTGGACCTCTCTGTTCGCATGAATTTTCAAAGCTAATGGTAACGGCTCTGCAATCACATCACTAACTCCCTCAGCACCCTGCGGATTCAGTTCATCCAGTCCCAATAACTTGTGCACGTCTAACGTCTTTAAGTAGTCCCTTAACGTGACCCTCTATCACGTGGGTGCTCTCCTCCTCTCCTCTCTGCGTTCCCCGTGTAGTAGTGTCTGGAGTTGATCTGCCACGTAAAGATGAAGTTGCAAGAAGAAATTGGACTTCAGCGCTTTTCCATATCTTCCACCCTAGGATAGTGCCTCATTGAGTAAGGACCTACCCATCCTAGTCCTCTTCTTGTGACTTACTTAGCTTGTAAAAACCCCTTCCTATTATCATCTTCACTCCGCTGCTAGTTTCAACTCAAATATGCCCTTTGGCCTTTTGATTCATATCCTGCAGGCCGAGCAATAATTATAGGTTACCGCCCAGTCATCTGTCAAGCTTATTTTTTGTAAGCTTCCTTCTTTTGCTCAGCTCACACTCCACTGAGTTCCTGCTAAGCCATGCTGGGCACTTTCTACGCTTTGCTGTGTCTTTCTGACATCGGAGTATCGGTATTTTGCCTGTGCTCTTACATGAATTTCTTTAAAAAACGGTGCCAGCTCTCTGAGAACACCCATCCCCTTCAGTTCAGCTTCCCAGGGAATCCTGCCATCATTTCTCAGGGAGCTAAAATTCCGACTTTTTCTGGAAAATCCAGGGTTTGCGTCTCTGTCTTGCTCTCCTATCTCTTCTTTGAACAGGGTTCTGAACTCTACATATGTCTGATTAGATCACTGTTGCCCGTGTTGCCGTTCACCTACTTTCCCCCGATCAACTCTTCCTTGTTTGGTGAGCAGGAGGTCGAGAGGCGCAAGGCCCTCGTTGGTTCCCCGGCATGTTGTACAGAAGTTGTCTCACGATCTCAAAAACTTCTGGATTGCCATGTGCACTCGCTTGTATTTCTCTCCAGCAGCATATCGATTAATTGAATCTCCCATGAGAACCAGGGCCTGTGATCTACAGACTTCTGCTAGTTGTCGTAAAAAAGCCTCATCACTTTCTTTTCTGGATCTGTAGTCTCTGTAGCGAGAACACCACCATAACACCCGCTTGTGACATTCCCTCCTAAATTTAACCCAAGGACATTTCAACCTGGCTCATTTCCAGGTTTCGTAGTGAGCTCTGGCTTCATACAGCTCTTTTACATACAGCGCACTCCTCCCTCTCTTCGGCCCCTGCTATCCTTTCCTGAAGCAGCCTTATACCATACCATTGGCAGTGCTCCAGGTTGCGAGCTAATCCACCATTGTCTCGTTATGCCAATAACATCGTAATGTCCCTGTCGTGCTGCCAGTATACTAATTACTTCCTTCTTGTTTCCCAGGCTCTTGCATTTGTATCCAGGCACTTCAACAAATTCAGCCAACTGCCGACTTTCTTCTGCTGCCTTATTTCCCCTTGTTGCCATCCTCCTCCTTGAATTGTCCTGGTGTTTCTCTTTTCCTACACACCTCAATATAAGGGGTTCATTGGACACTTAAGGCATGATTTGCATTCCACCACTCAGTTCCTATACTTTCTCTCTTTCTCCCTGCCTTTACAAACCCCGCATTCTCCACATTCTCATCCCTTCCTCCAGGTTCCTCTTTTGAGACTTACCTTGGGCTTTGGTCACCTTCCCCCGTCGAACCTAGTTTAAAGCCCTCCTCACTAGGTTAGCCAGTCGACGTCCAAAAATGCTCTTCCCCTTCTTGACGGTGGAGTCCATCTCCGCCTAGCAGTCCTCCTTCTGGAACAGTAGTCCGTGGTCGGGAAGCCAAAGCCTCCTGACGACACCATCTCTGCAACCAGGCATTCACCTCTGGATGCTCTGTCTCTTCCTAGGCCCCTACCCTTGACCGAAGAATGAGGAGAACACCACTGAGCACGAACTCCTTCACCCGTGCTCCCAGAGCCCTGTAGTCACCTTTGATCTGCTGAGGATCACCTCTCGCAGTATCATTGGTTCCCACCATGGATGAGATAGCAAGGGTAAGTAGTCAGTGGGCGGACGAGGTCCGGACAATCCCTCCGTAACATCTCGATACGCCCGAGAGGCGCATACCTCCGAATCTCTCTCTGCCACCCTGGCTGGGATTATTTAGGGAAAATGGTCCTGCCTTTAGCAGGGGGTTGGACTAGATGACCTCATGAGGTCCCTTCCAACCTTTTGATTCTATGATTCTATGAAAAGAGTCATGAGAATGATTAAAGGATTGAAAAAACAAAAGGAGCTCGATCTAGATGATTTATCAAAAATTAAGATGTGACCTGATCACAGTCTTTAAGTACTCACCCGGGGGGGGGAAAAATCAATAATAAAAGGAACTTCAGTTGAACAGCCAAGGTAAAACAAGATCCAATGGTTTGAGGTTGAAGCTAGAGAAATTCAGACTAGAAATAAATCTCTCATTTTTTAACAAAGAGGGTAAATTAACCACTGGAGCAACTTACTAAGAGTTGTGGTGGATTCTCTTACTGCGGTGGAAATTATAAAATTAAGAGGGGAGGGATAGCTCAGTGGTTTGAGCACTGGCCTGCTAAACCCAGGGTTGTGAGTTCAACACTTGAGAGGAGGCCATTTAGGGATCTGAGGCAAAAATCTGTCAGGGGGTTGGACTAGATGATCTCCTGAGGTCCCTTCCAACTCTGATATTTTAAGACTGGATGTTTTTTCTAAAGATAAGCATTAGTTAAACCACAGCTATTGGACTTGAAGCAGAAAACAGGGAAGTCCTCTGGCCTGACTCATGCAGCTCAGACTAGGTGATCATGTAGTCCTTTCTGGCCTTAAAAACTGTGAATCTATGAATCCAAAAGCAGATGGGGACCAAAAAGTACTTGTAAAATTGTGGAACTCTTTGGCAAGGACTGGACATATTTCACCAACAAAAAAGGAAGTCACAATCCCCTCTAGTTTCTTAGCCCTGACTCACCTCCATCTTACCCATATTAAATGTCAGCCAGTTGGCTCTCATGCATCTTCTTTCCTTGGCTGGGGATTTGGAAAGTAAAGAAACAACTTCAACTGAAGTCAATGAAAATGAAACAGGGATAAAACATCACCATATTGGCGGGTGGCACTGCAGCCCAAATGTCTCCTGATCTCCTCTAGTAGCCGTACATACACATTGATGATAGAATGGGATACTGCAGGATTCTCCATAAGAGGCCAGTCATGAACAGTTACCAAATACCAGCCTCTAAAATCTTTCAGAAAAGGAGGAATGGAGCCATTGAACAATGATCCCAATCACCCCATCACATTCCATGGACAGATCAGCAACAACTCATGGTTAACATCATCAAAGGCCACCAATAGTACTAATAAAATTACCTTTCTTCTATTGCCAGAAGGACAATGTTGACCTATGATGTTAATGTCTATTGGGATTGCATCATACGCTGTCCTGGACCCAAATTACTTAGGAGCTATGAACTCAAAGGAATTTAGATGAAGTCAACACTGAATCATGACAAACTTCTCAAAAAATTTTCCCCAGGCGGCGAAGTCATAGACAGGAAGAACCTGTCAAAATCATTGTCAAATGCTGGCTATATTAGCAAATCCCTAATCTCTTACTTAAGGATAGTTGGTGTCTTGTTGTCCTAGGAGGCAGCATTAACAATACTCATCAATAAAAAACCTTCCTATATTATGTTGCCGTACAATAATGACCACCAACTTGTGATAATGCTATTATAAAGCAAAGTATTCTGGGCCACTAATGTAGGTTTTATTTTCTGTTTTAAATAAGGGCAGGTACTTATAAAATAAAAACATCATCAATGAAACAGCAACAAAACTGGCTTTCCAGAGCCATTCAGCATTTACAAGCTACATTATACCATGCCTCCATCTCTCTCTGTAGAGTCTTGATGTTCCCATAGACCAGACTTTATTAACCTATAGTGACAACTAACAGATTTTTAAAAGGGATACAAATACATAGTATCATAGGAGTGATTGACGTGAATGAGTTGAGCAGTAGTACACTTAAACAGACACACAATCTGCCATTCATTCTATATGTCACTACAGCATTGTCTCACCACACATGAAATCATGAATGTATTGAACTTAGGGAACTATAGCCAGTGATATAATGAGATGGAGTTCACTACTTCCCCATCGCTGAAGACCTGGATTCTTTTAAAATAAAATATAAAACTTGTGAAACCACATAAAAGAGCTTACATACCTGTCTGCTCTCTCTTTATTAATATAGCTAGATCACTTTCACTAACATATAATTAATTTATCAAAACAACATATCTGGCAAGATTATAACGAAAATGTTCACAGACCCTTAAACTGATCTATATTTTTAATGCATCTTACAGGTTTATAAACAAATATAATCCTACATGATGTGGTCGGTAATATTGGATCAGCTATTCATAAGAGAACACACCAGAATGAACAGATAATTTTTCAAAAGAAGAATTTCAGAGATTTAAAGTTTTATGATCAGAACCTTCCTGACTTTCATACCTCACTATCCATCTGCATGTGGGTTAGCTTCTGGAGCAAAGTTGCAATCCTTCCCATTGAAAGTTCAATCATGAAATGATTTTTAAATGATACAGTGCTAAGTGAAAAACAAAGCTGCAAGACTTTGGGAGTGAGTCACCTGTGAATCTTCAGTGGGTTTTTGATTAAAATTATTGAAAAAGGTGTCACATCCTCCTGTTTGCATTATTCCAGAAATGAACAATTCGAAGAAAAGCTTGCAATTTCAGATACAATTATTGTGTTTTGTTGCAATGAAATATTATTTCTATACAGGTAGAGTTAATGGTAAACACTTGCATTTGTCCCAATACAATAAATACAGCATGAGCTTGATTATGCCAAGCCTTGCGTAGGTGCTCAGTGTCAGTGGGCAGGCAGATAAGTGCATAAGGTGTCTTTTCACCTCTGTACATGCTCCAAAGCATGCAAGGATCAGGGAGTCTAGCACCATCAATAGAGCTAGACCCCCAAAGATGGAGAGCTGGGGGGCAGCCATGTTCCCACCTGCCAGTCACACACTGGCCTCTACTGCTGGGTTTGTAGAGGGGACAGCACATGATCATTAAGGTTAGAAGGGACCATCAAGTCTATGAAACTTGTAAAAGGGACCTCAACCATCAGTTCTGGTGCCTTCTCTCACATCTGTCTCCAGCTGAAAGCTTCAGTCTGCCCTGTGCTTTTTATTAGGGCTTTTCTTGTCCATGGGGTCATGACAGCTATCAGTCTGAATGATGAATTGTGATAATTCAACAGAGTCCAGAGCTGACCATTCAGAATTAGTTCTTGCTGCCAGCTGTTGGAATCTTGATCTGTTTAAATATTCCTTTAATCAGTATCTTGCTGTGTGATATTTTGTTGCTTCTACCTGCCCCAGGTACAGAGGCTTGTAAAGTACACTTCCCTTTGCTCAATCCAAGTGAGAGCCAATGTAGAACCATGAATCATATGGCATTGCTTTGTTAGTATGTATGATGCATTCATATATAAAAACTGACACAGTGCAGCATTAGCATAAAACTCCTTTTATTAACAGCATTTATCCCTGTAGTATTATGCTCATTAGGATAGTATAAATCCAGCACATGCAGATACATTAGCAATATTGTTGCCATGGGAATAAAATGACCTACAACACTATATGATTCATACTTCAGTAGCAGTATTGATACTTACCCCGCCTCCTGCTATCAAGATTACTAGGTTCAGACTCCAGCAATACATGTAAGTAAATAATGTTAAGTGTCGTTTCTTATAGGGTAATTGGAAACAGGAACAAATAGTAGATTTTATTTTATTTTTTAATGTCTTTATCATGACAGTCACTTTATTTTAACATCATCTTTTGACATGAGGTCATTGTGCTGACTGTTACAGAAAAGTGCCTTATGAAGGAGCAATTACCCAGAGTAAATGGATTTCTGAGAAGATTCAAAAGAAAAAGATAACAACAAGGAGCGAGCTGTACATTAGTGAAATAAAGCTAAAATCAAATCAGGATTAGAAGAAGCTGAATGATCCTCAAATAATGCAGTATTCCAACTGCTTAATTAAAAAATGGTTTTCATCCCCAAGAGATTGTGCTGCATTACAGCTCAGTTGTAGAGGCACAAAGTAGCATAGCACAATGGGGCCCTAGTACAGTAGATTCCCCTAGGTATAATTCTAATACAAATACAAATAAACTGTAATTATAACAGTGGCAGAAAACATAAAAGTCATTAAGCCATGTATTCTGACCCTTTGAAAATGCATGCACTGTGTTTGGGTAGGAATAAAGGCCATGATCCTGCATGATGGATTGCGCGGTTAGACCACATGAAGTCAAAGGGCTCCATGCCAACCCAGGACTTTACCTATGCTGTGCTTATTGCAGGATCCAGACCTAAGTTATGAATGTGTTATAACAGGGATCATATGTTAACAAGTCACAATACATAGAGCCTGCATTCTAATATCAGAACTATTTTAGCTTGATATATAGATTTTTCCTAGTGAAACAGTAGATGATGTCACCCTTAAATTATTGCAGAAGCCTCGAAGACCAATTGGATTAATCATAATGTATATCAAGTATTTGTTGTAATTTCATAGATTCAAAGGTGGTCAGGGTTGGAAAATTTATTTCAGATAGTCTAAATCTAATCCTTGCATTGGACAGGATGTTCCACTTATATTAACCTCACCAGAATTTTGACACATTTCTACTGGTGAAGTGTTAGTTATGTCACTATGCAGTTTATTAACATACATAGTAACAAAATACGTTTGTTTAAAACAAGAAAGAGAAGTGGTTTTCTGTTTAAAGAGAGAGGTTATCATCCCTTTGTAGTTAATTTTCATTAGAACAGTCATAGTGTATAATCCATCTCCTGTGAGCTTAGATACAGGCCAAATCCAATTCGCCTTACCATTGACTGAGACTAACTCAGATGCTGCATGTCCTGGCTTGGTTTGTATGAACAAGCGATGCTGCTGCACTTCAGTGGCTGGACTATAGAGACGATAAGAGACTTAAAACTTCAGTTAGTTAAAGAAGTTTCCCAATAGGTAAAATGGCAGAGGACTGTGATTTTGGAGCTGAGGAACAAGAATTCTCAGCTCTCTGTATGTGTAAGAGAGAGAGAGAGATTTATATAGAAAATGCATTTTGTGGCATGTAGAACATGAATTCTTTACAAACCAAGAGGCAGCATTTGGGGCCCCAGCCTGTTCAGACTCAAGTCAGAGTTTGCCACTGACTGCTTTGGGAGTAAGCCAGGGCCTTTGGCCCATAGTTAAATGCGGAGCATTTGAAGGCCCAGTCTTGTAGACTTCCCAACCAGACCAGGTCTTCCTATTGAATAAAATAGCTTGATTGTGAAGGCTGTGATTAAAGTCCAAACCCAGCCTAAGGAATAAGCTGTAATGTCTGTGACCTCATTTCAGCTGTCAAACTGTTGCACAAGACAAAGACAAACAATTCCTCAAGCAAGCTCCCTGACATGGACTCTGATTAGGAATTTCCCTGAAAGTGTTAGACGTTACTGTTGTTACAAGAAAGTAGCACTTGGCAGATTCTGCTTCATAGGTCTGGGCACTGGTTCTGCAATGAGCTTCATGGAGGAGGGCCCCAGTGTACAGGAAGGATTCATTGCAGGATCAATGCCTTAATTTGTTGTTGGAATCAATAAGACCATAGGGCATGCAACATCCTGTGGGACATGGGGTGAAATCCTGGGCCCAGTGAAGGCTGCTCTTTAATTCAGTGTTTTCCTTTGTGCATAATTGCCGTTATTTTAGACTGGGTGGTAATCTTATATTCAGAAAGTGTGTATCTGTATCTATATCTATATTTAAAACTAAGGTTTTGTAAATAAGTTGCTCTCTGTAAATAAGTTCAGACATCCACATTTAAGGCAGTTATTCAAACACCACAAAATCCTAACAACAGTAAACCAAGATCATTCTGTTTGATACACAGCTCAAGGCCTCAGTACGCTTGTGTGTGTTAATCCTAATGGAATCACGTACATTCACAGTTTGAACAACACGTTACAGATTCGCTAGGAATTGGAAAGCATTGTTCAAAAATGAATTTCTGACTACAAAAAGCTTTGCTGCATCAGCTGGTGTCCTTGGAGTTTGTCAATTGTTGAGAAGAGAGGAGAAGAAAAACACTTACTCTTCTCTCAGGGGGAAATTCTCCAAAGGAGTTCTAAGCAGGCATACGAGAAAATGTAAAACACAGAATAGTGGCGTATGCGCAACTACATCTCATTATCAGTGTGAAAAAATAAAGAGGACATTACAGAGGCTGACCCTGTTATTATTGTATTAGAGTAGTATCTGGACATCCCAAGCAACTTGGGGCCCAATTGCACAAAGCACTAGACTGTCATATGAATTTTGGATTTCAGCGCAAGCTGAATCTGCTCAGCACCTCCCAGGCAACACCCTGCACCCTGCAACCCTGGTTCCTATCGTTTGCCCTACCGTGCCATATGATACTGATTGAATGCTATTTGCTCATCTCAATTTTTCAACAGCAAGATTAAAATGAGTCTTCAAAATGAAAAGGTACTTAGTCAAAATCAATTATAGTTATGAAAACAGCACTTCCAAATCTGTCGCCATTACCAGTAATGGGGTGAGAGGGAGATAGGAACAGACTTTTGTTTATTACTATTCACTGTCATTTTAGCTCTCCTAACCACATATTTTGTGGATTGTCTTATTTGTCCTCTTGCCCCCTCCCACCTTGCCAGTCTAAACCACTACTCTCGAGAATTTAGGATTACTCTTTTTCTTCTAGAATATGTTTGAAATGGATGTCTTTGAAACCTACAATGCCTTTTCGTGCCCAAAATCACATGAAAGATCACTGGTCTCTTCAGAGCCGTAACAAGAAATTTTTGCACCCAAGGCGAGGGCAGCTCCAGGCTCTTCAGCGATGGGTCCCTGAGTCCTTGTTGGAGAAAAGGACCTGCCGCTGAATTGCCACTGAAGAATGAATGAAGCGGTGGTGGCAATTTGGTGGCAGGTCATTCCCTCCAAGAGGGACTCAGGGATCCGCTGCCAAAGAAGCGGTGGCAGTAGAGTTGCCGCCGAAAGCATCGACGATTGCGGGAGAGCTGCACCCCTCTGCTTTGCGCGCCCGAGCCAAGTGCCTCACTTGCCTCACCCTTGTTACAGCATTGGGTCTCTTAAAAGCTAATGTCATCCTTTATTGATCTTCCCAGGTTTTAGTGAAGACATAACATGAATATCTCAGCTTAAAATCTACCTATTTCAAATTTAGCAAACATTCAGTCTCCAAAGACAATTGACCAGATTTTCAGTCACTTGATTCCCATACATAAATCTTTTCCCACCCAACTTTCCCTACAGCCTTCATTTCAAATTTGAAATCTAACTCCTTTACTGATGTATCCTGATCTAGTGAAACAGTACACTCTCTCAGGAACTCTAAAATAAGAAATTCAGTTTTAGCTGTTTCTGTCTCCAAAAATGATCTTTCTAAAAATAAAGAATGTGTACACACAGGAAAAAAGATTCTATCATAACATTGATTATGACATTTTGTGTAGAAACCTTTCAATTAATTAAAGCAAAGACTTTGGGTTCTTTGGGGCTGTAGTGTTAAGGAAATTAATTTGTATATTATTAATAAACACTTCACTCAATATTTACAATTTTAGATGTCTTCTGTAATTTAGACTCACTTGCACTCTGACCACTAGATGGACTGTCATTCTATACACTTCATTAAACTTACATACAGTATTTATTTCCATTAAAAAAATAGCCTAAACCACAGTGCACAATTTCCTACACATAGACAAAGGGTAAACATTTCAAAAATAACTACCTAACTCAGCAACCTATGTCCCATTTTAAAAAACACCTAAGTCACTTAGGAACCTAAGCCCTATTGACTTTCATGAAAATTCTCCACCTATAATACTTCTTGGCACAGCTATCTCAGTGTAGGATCAGGAAAATGGAGAAACTCATCAAGAAAGATTTATTTACCTTTGTTAGCATGTCTCTATCACATCCTAATCCCACCTGCCTACAGAAGGCCTGAGTAGCAAAGTATGAATGTATTAAGGTGCTTATTCAGGCCCCAGTACTGAAATACCTGAGGATCTTAATATCTTTATTAATCTTACAGCATCCTTGAGATGACAAACTGAGGGAGTAAGTGACTAAGTGGCTTGCCAATGGTCAGACAGGGAGTCTGCAGTGGAACACTGAATAGAATCTGGGACTCTGAGTTCCACACTAACACCTTAACCACCCTGTCTCACCAGATCTAAACCTCCCCAAACTGTAGGACCATTCAGATTAAGGATTTTAGCTTTGGACCATCTTTACAGACAATATTGGAAGTTTCTGCTTGGAGTAGATGCACAGGAGTATTTGGTTCTTTATACCTACCTGATCATCACCTTTTTTCCCCCCCTCAACGGGCAGAGATATAGCATTCTCCATGATTGGATGTCTGTTGCAGGAAAGAGTAGTGCATGATTACTATAATACTTAGTCCTGCCATGAGTGCAGGGGATTGGACTTTATGATCTCTCGAGATCCCTTCCAGTCCTATGATTATATGATTCTATGACCAGCATCACTGCTATCCTTTCTTACCTCTAGGCCAAGTGAGGGCAAAATCCCAGCACATTTCCATATCCAATCATCTAGGTAACATTTAGAAAAAAAGAAGAAGAAAAATCCAGAGCTACCAGTGCAAAGATCCACAACCTCTGTCACAGCTGCAGGAGACTGTTGAGCACGACTTTTGGAGAAATGCTTTCAAATCTCCAAATCCTCAGTGGATCCCAAAATGTAGCCAACACCCATGTTTTCCAACATGCACAACATTTATTGCGATGTTTCCTTTCAAGTGTCCACTAATTGTCAGTTCTTTTTGAAGTAGTGACTAATAAGCAGCAGCAATCAACATGAATTAATTTGATATTAAGGTGACTCTTGAGTGGGTCTCTGGAGGTGTATCCTGCAGATTTAGCAACAAGGCATTAAAAAAAAGCATACGTATTTTTAAAATCAATGAGGCATCCCATATTGTCTGCTCATTACACCACTCAAAATATTATTTCAACATATGCCACTAGATTCAACTTTACTTTTAAAGAAGCAGTGTTATTTTGAACAGGAATTTCTCCATGCTTCAGAATTTATCTTAGGCCACGTCGACACTTACCAGAGAGCAAAGCTGCTGTAATAGATGCTGCAGGGGTCAATTTAGCAGGTCTGGTGAAGACTCAGTAAATTGACGGCAGCACGCTCTCCGGTCGACTCCAGTACTCCACCGAAATGAGAAGAGTAAAGTAAGTCAATGGGAACGTGACTCCCATCGACGCAACATAGTGTAGACGCCACAGTAAATCACCCTAAACTACATTGACTCCAGTTATGTTGTTCACATAGTTGAAGTAGTGTAACTTAGATTGACTTATTGCAGTAGTGTAGACAAGGCCTTAGAGACCTTTCTTGTGTTATGAGATATTGATTCACTGCACTGGGATCACTTTATGTTGTCAAGTGGAAAACTTAGGAGCAGTGCACTTTTCTTTGAACAGACCACCCATATGTGAATTTGGATTGCATGATACCAAAAGAGGTCATAGTAGGTTACCAGGACATTGGTGAAATCTGGTGCCTTTTATTTATTTGTGAAGCACAATGTGATCCTTCTCAGGAGGAGTTCAGTATCTTAGTTTGGCTCAAATGCATTAAAATGCAAATAAAAATCATTTTAAAGAGCTGTTCACTTACACAGTGCTAAGAATAAGTTTATATAGAAGAGCTCAACCTAGCAAACTTAAAGGGTCAGGCTTTCAAAAGAGGCCTAGGGCCAGACTTTCAAGGGCTCAGTGCCCACAATTGGAGCCAGATTTTCAAAAGAGCTAAGCTCCCATTTAGGCACCTAAATAAAGAACCAGATTTTTTAAAAAACTGCTTATAACTCAGCCTCTCCCACTGTGACAAACATAAGATTTTCCGAGGAGCACTCAACATGCTGAGTTTTTTTGAAAATCTGGGCTTAAGTAACTGGGTTTCTTGTAGGCAGTGGGGCTACTCATGGCTGTAAGCATTATGCCCAATAGCAAATGTTTTCAGGATTGGGTCTTAAGAGAAGATAAAACTGAGACAACAGCTGTGGCTTCTCTTTGAAAGGCAGAGAGGGCAATTGGGCAAAATGAAGTGTGACATACTTACTAGTAGGGGAAGCTGTACTATAAGAAAAGCACCAAGCTGGAGCGAAGAGGGAGGAAAGTATAGGAAGTAGGAGAAAACATGGTCAAAGATATAACCAGGGTCAAATTTTAGATAGGCAAGGATGAATAATAAAAAGAAATTGATGGCTTGTGCAGTTGGAGTGGAAGCCAACTTTAGTAGTACCATTTTCATTTCTACTGGAACCATTAGAAGATCTGAATAGAGATCATATCATGGAACCATAAAAACTCCTTGGGTAAATCTAATCCAGAATGCTTGCCTGTTTGTGTCACAAGACAAAGAAATTGTAGCAAACCAAATTCACTTATACTGGCAGATTAACTCTGTGGTCAGATCCTACTCTTCAGTTTGTTTTCTACCATATATCATACTTGATGTTATATAAATCCCTTTTCAACCACCATTTACTTGAAAACTGACATTGCCTGAGATAACTAATTTACTACATAGTAGAGCTGGTCAGAAACTAGAATTTCCATTTCAAGTGAAATACTAATATGTTGAAAAAAAATTTCTGAATTAGAACCAAAAGTGGAAATTTCAAAATTTCCCATGGAATGGAAATTCCAAAATGTTTGTTCTGATAATGTTGAAACAATAAAATACAATATAAAATACGTAATATTACAGCTAATACTTTAACACTATTAAAGTCAAAATGAAATGACAAAGAAGAAACAATTTATTTAATCTTTTTTGGGGCAAAGATTTAGTTGAAATAGGTATGTTCCTGCAAAATGTTTTGATTTTGATGAAACTGCATTTTCCAATGAAAAAATATTCAGTTGGAAATGTTTGGACCAGCTCTACTACACAGTTATTAAGAAGCAGCATGGTCGAAGAGTGGAAATGGAGAATCAGGAGACCTAGTTTCTAATCCCATATATGACACTGGTTGGTGCATTGCTATAGGTAAAGCTCCTAATTTCACATATCTCAGTTTCTTCCCTGGTAAGATATTTAACTCCTTCACCTAGAGAGTTTTAGTTTTGGATACTATTCCAATTCCGTACTACATAGTTGCACTGACAAAGTACATTTTCCCAGAGCATTAGATGGATGCATTTTAACAAACATTTTAACAAATCTAAATGAATTACAAATTAATCTAGAAGCTGACTGAAACTGAAATAATTGCCTCATGTGAACATCCCTATCAGGTAGTTTTGCATAGATTATATTTGTCAAAAGAAATACAATTTTTCCAGTTACCCAAAAACTGTGAGAGAGTCATTGTTTTCCTGAACATCCTTTTAAATCTGTGCCAGTTTTTAAACTATTTCCTACCACTAGAATTTGTTTTGTAAATTCAAGACATTATGTCCCCGTGGCTAAGAAGCTACCTGATGAATAGGGGGTGATGCGATTTAATGCAGTTAGCATTTTTTTAAAAGTTGCCTATAGAGAAATAATGAAGAAAAATGCAAACTAAGCTCCCACTCCTCAAAGAACACCATGCAGACAGAAAGCGTGCCTGCATATACCCCCCTCAGCTTCATGAAAGTATTGGATGTACTTGACACAAGGTCACCAACCCATGCGATTAGTGGATCAGTCAGAGCACAGGTCTGTATTAGTGCTCCTACCACAGCCTTAATCAAATCTCAATCTGTAGGATATAAATTGATCACTGCTGGGGGTAGAACATCCCCTATTATGCACAATATTGAGTAACTGGTAGTAGGGTATAAAACATTCCTCTGAAGTAGCAGGTATTCAGACACTGCTTTAAGCAGGATACTGGCCTGAAGGTGACTATTTGTCCAGTTAGAAATTAAGTCTTTCTTGTTATTATGAGACAGTCAATTTGATTTAAAGTACAAAGTATGTATCAAGGAAAAGGGAAAGTGAGACACCTGTAGACTATGTATTATTGATGGGTATGGCAGGATATAAACATTCATAATTTAAGAAAAACAGGTAATGTGTGGAGGTGGGTTATTGAGTGTTCTCTAATAAAAAACAAAAACGAATGAAAAACCCTTTTAAATGAAGAGATTATTTCTTCGCGCGTGTGTGTGTGTATATATATATATAAAGTCAAGTTTTAAAAGTGTGATTTGTTTGACTATGAGTCATCTCTTCAACATTTGATGGATATGAATCAGATGACCTTCAACATATGTTGAAAACAGACTAAGTTTTTGATGGTTTAGAAATCTTCAAAGATAGTTCTTATAGGCAGCAGGATCATGTTCACCATTTATTGTTTCGGGTTTTTTTCCCCCTCCCCATCAACCACAACCAAAAAGTAATACAGACTTAGCCCTCCAAGTTGGCATGAGCTAGGCACTTACCTGATATTGTACTAGACAGTGGGGTAAGAAAGCGAGGAAGGAGGAGGATTCCAGCTGAGTGTGTTGATGGCTGATGTGATACCACTGTGCCAAGAAAGGAACATTTCAGGGCACAGAGTCAGCATGAGAACACTTGAGCAAACAAGTAAATTTCCCAGTGAAAATGTTTGATCTTCAATTCATGGACCAACTCACTGAGCGTGTCCCTGAGAAAACATCTTCCATTTTTATGAAATTTTCTCTACCCAGATAATGAATGATGATGGAGTAGATTTCTAATCGTTCCAGTTCTTTTAGACATGTTACTGAACTCAGCCTCACATCCATGTAGTCTCTGTAAGGAGATTGACTGTAATGAAAAAAACTGTAAATATGCCCCACAAACAACCTTTTTTTCCTTTTACACTTTGTTGGACGTTAGCACAGCTCCAGCCACTAAAATCTGTGTACAGGCCAGCACACAGAAGACCAAGGTTTGGGACTTAGCTGGTGAAAATCACTCCTCAGACAAGTTCTGCACAGAGTGCGGCTAGTATGATGAACTTGATGAGGGTCCCAGGGAAGTAAGAGAGAAATTTCCACTTAGAGGTGGAAAACCACTGTGAGGCTTTTTCATACAACTGCCTTGCTCTGTCTTCAGACACTAGGAAAAGAGATGCAGTTATAGCTGTCTAGCAGAAAAGGAATTAAATTCCCAGATATTCTGAGCCCTGCAACAGACATTCCCAGCTCTGTGACTAACTTCTCATATCTCTTTGGCCAAATCATAGAATCATAGAATATTGGGGTTGGTAAGGGACCTCGGGAAGTCATCTAGTCCAACCTCCTGCTCAAAGCAGGACCAATCCCCAACTAAGTCATCCCAGCCAGGACTTTGTACTTTGTCAAGCCTGACCTTAGAAACCTCTAAGGAAGGAGATTCCACTCCCCCCCAGGTAACCCATTCCAGTGCTTCACCACCCTCCTAGTGAAAAAGCTGTTCCTAATATCCAACCTAGGGTGACCAGACAGCAGTGTGAAAAATCAGGATAGGGGTGGAGACAATAGGCACCTATATAAGAGAGATAGCTCAGTGGTTTGAGCATTGGCCTGCTAAACCCAGGGTTGTGAGCTCAGTCCTTGAGGGGGGCAGTGTTTGGTCCTGCTAGTGAAGGCAGGGGGCTGGACTTGATGACCTTCCAGTTCTAGGAAATAGGTATATCTCCTATGATTATTAAAAAGATCCCAAAATCTGGCATGTCCCTATAAAATCAGGACATCTGGCCAACCTAAACCTCCTCCCTGCAACTTGAGACCATTACCTATTGTTCTGTCATCTGGTACCACTGAGAACAGTCTAGATCCACCCACTTTGGAACCCCCTTTCAGGTAGTTGAAAGCAGCTATCAAATCCCCCCTCATTCTTCTCTTTCACAGACTAAACAATCCCAGTTCCCTCAGCTTCTCCTCATAAGTCATGTGCTCTTATCCCCAATCATTTTTATTGATCTCCGCTGGACTCTCTCCAATTTTTCCACATCTTTCTTGTAGTACGGGGCCCAAAACTGGACACAGTACTCCACATGAGGTCTCATCAATGTTGAATAGAGGGGAATGATCACATGCCTGGATCTTCTGGCAATGCTCCTTCTTATACAGCCCCAAATGCTGTTAGCTTTCTTGGCAAAAAGGGCACACTCTTGACTCATATCCAGCTTCTTGTCCACTGTAACCCCTAGTCCTTTTCTGCAGAACTGCTACCTAGCCAGTTGGTCACTAGTCTGTAATAGTGGATGGGATTCTTCCATCCTAAGTGTAGGACTCTGCACTTGTCCTTGTTGAACCTCATCAGGTTTCTTTGACCCAGTCCTCTAATTTGTCTAGGTCCCTCTGTATCCTATCTCTACCCTCCAGCATATCTACCACTCCTCCAAATTTAGTGTCATCTGCAAACTTGCTGAGAGTGCAGTCCACGCCATCCTCCAGAGCATTAATGAAGACGTTGAACAAAACCAGCCCCAGGACCAACCCGTGGGGCACTCCGCTTGATACCAGCTGCCAACTAGACATGGAGCCGTTAATCACTATCCATTGAGCCCGATGATCTAGCCAGCTTTCTATCCACCTTATAGTCCATTCATTCAGCCCATATTTCTTTAACTTGCTGGCAAGAATACTGTAGGAGACCATATCAAAAGCTTTGCTAAAGTAAAGGAATAACAAGTCCACTGCTTTCCCCTCATCCAGATCAGGTAACTCCTCTTGTTCCTCAGTCACCCAATTGCAAAATGGAGATTCTATTATCCTCACACATGTGGGGGAACTGAAAAATAACCAGTTTGAAACACTAATAAGTGGACAAACTCAGTAAACCAATGATTTTTTTTTAATGCGGTGGGAGAAACCTGGAAAACAGTAATAGTGAAATAGGTTAGAGGGTAACAGTGGAGAGCCAATGAGATGTGAGTTTACCATGTGATGCAACAGTAAAAAAAATAAGACCAATGCAATTTTCAGCTGCACAAAACAACAGAGGTATCATCACACCAAGGAGCAGAGACATACCAGACTTGTTGCTGCATTAAGACTACAAAGCATCTGGAATATTTCATTCCGTTCAGAGCTATTACTCTACATATCTGAAACAGCTGGAGAGAGTTCAGAGAAAAGCAAGCAAAATGATTAGGTAACTGGAGAGATTGGATTTATGAGGAAATTATTAAGGGCTAGATGGGGAGACCCTTACTGATGTAGGTGAGCACTTACTCATATGAGCAAGCTCACTGAAATCTACCTGGACAATGAAACTGATCATGTGAGTACATGCTCACCAACATTAGGGTGACCATATTTCCCTATGCTGAATACGGGACATATGGTAAAATTACTTGTATTCAAGTGAGTTCAATGGCAATCAATCAGAACTGTGCAGTACAAACATTCAAATTAACATCAAATTGATTGAACCCTATTAAAAGAACTACTGCATAGTTGGATTCTTTTTATTTACCTTCTTATCTTTATGGCACACATGGGAAGAGGTGAAACACACACTTCTACCCCTTCCCCCCCTCTCACACACACACGTACACCTTTCTCACACAGGGAGGGTGACTGACCGACCTATCCAACCTTCCCTGCCTGGTGCTCTCCACCCTCCAAACCTGGATGGACCCCTGGGAAAGACCCACCTCTCCTGGTACCTGCATCTTCCCGAGGCAACATGGTGGAGGGGCATGTAGGCTCACATGCCCTGCTCCACAGATTTCTGCCAGAGTTCACACCAGAAAGTGGCCATCAGCAGCCTTTTGGCACTGCGCAGGAGGGAAGGCATGGGAGCTGCTTCCAGCCGCAGGGGAAATGGAAAGGGGGGAGGGATGATCTGAGCCTAGTCTTTGTAGAGCTCATCTCTTCTCTCCCCCTCCTCCCTCATATGGCTGGAAGCAGCTTGTCCCTTCCTGCTTTCACAGTGTTGAAAGGCAGCTAGCACCTTCTGCTGCTGGCCACCGACATAACCCAGCTGCCTCCTGTCCACTGGCTACAGTGAGGGCAGGAAGGGGTTAAGCCATAAGAATGCATTGTGCACCAGACCCCAGGCAACCTGACTTCAGGGACCTGGTCAGAGAGGTGTTTCAGCAGGGGAGCATGCTTAAGGGACAGAGCAGCCCCACATTCCCTGGGGGTAGGACCCAAGGTGGGGAGGGGCAGGTGAAGAGGATGCTGTGGAGCCTGCAGGTATGAGGCACAAACAGGATGGAAATTGTTTCCTCTCACCACTCCAGAGCTTAGTTGAGTGACGGAGAGTCTTCCCCGTGCTAGCGCTGTATGGGGCTTTGACACATGCAGAGCCCAGCTCCTCCTGGCCAGGGTCCAGTGCCAGAGGGTCTTGGACTTTCCCGGGGTGCTGGCCCAGCTAGAGGCAATGGGGGGAAGGCTGAATGCTCTGACCAGAGGCTGGTTCTCTGCACAGCACTGGGAGCTGGATGCTCCCTGCCAGGGTGGGTATGGAGGAGCAGCAGGGCTGGGTGGGGGCCAAAGGAACAAATCAGGGAGAGGACAGCAAGAGTGGGGGCACCTAAAGGGCTAATGAGTGGGCAGCAGGGTGACGTACATCTGGCAGCTGCCTGGTGCCTGTCTGCACACACTAGCCACTGCAGCTCACAGCATGCAGCCAGTGTTGGCTGGAAAACGGACAGAGAGCAGGGCCCTGCTGGCTGAGATCAGCACGCAGCAGGGGCTGCACTGACAGACCAGCAGGGGGAGCAGTCAGCCCTGTGCACTGTAGCTTTGCCCTGCCATCCCACCCCCATAGTCAGTCAGTGGCGTGGGCAGGCAGCTGATAAGCAGGGATCTGGCCAGCAGCAGGACCCGCCAGTACTGATGGGAGGGAGACACAAAATGCATGACAATTTGCCCATCTTAAAGAAAAAGTTAGGACACCTTCAAGACGGCTTAAATATACTTGACTGTCCTGTTTTTAAAGGGACAGTCATCTGGTCACCCTAACCAACATGAGTGCACGAGTTGCACAATCTAGTGTTTAGCTTGGCAATGTGCCAGCTGGAGAGTGGGACATAGTTTACAAATGATTGAAAGGTAGGGTCACCAGATGTCCCAGTTTTAAAGGGACAGTTCCTTTTTTGGGGACTTTTTCTTATATAGGCACCTATTACCCCCCTACCCTCTGTCTCATTTTGTCCCAGTTGCTATCTGGTCACTCTCTTGAAAGGTGAAAACGCCACTGAGGGAGAGGAATTATTTAGTTGGTACAAGAGGATGCAATTAGTAGTAGTCAGATGTAACTAGGAAAGGAAAATTTTAGGTGACTATCTGGGATAGGCTGTGGGGGGTTCCTGACAGCAAGATCCATCAGGCTGTGGCATCACAAGGAGTACTTAATTGGACAATGCACCAATGAGAATATTTTAGGGAACAGTCTTCCACTGGCAGGGAGATAGACTAGATAATAGGCTTTTTCCTGTATGGTAAATGAAGACATATGCGGGGGCAGAGAGGGAGTGCAGAGTTTACCTACAATGATGAGGAAGAGTAAAAAATGTTGGTTAATGAATTATTCTAAAGGAATTATCAGAGATTTTTTTTACTGCCTCTTTGACACAAGAGAAAACACCATTCGTTATTCATCTGTGACAATTAATACTACAGAAAATCCCAGACTTTCATTTTGTTACCCTCCCTCTCCTCCTATTGGACAGATTCTAGTTACTAGTAACAGATGAAATCTCACAGCTGTGTATGTACCAGTATGATACTAGTAACTGATGAAATCTCACAGGAAGCCCAGGAACTGAGTATTATAAAAGAAGGGGAAACATATAAATAATTTACAGCCAAAATAACACAAAGAGATTTCTTGGATTAAGATTCAGGAAATTCAAAAGAAACAATTTAGACTATAAAGATAATAGATTAGACAATTGGCTTCATCCACGTTTCAGACCCTTGAGTCCACTTTTCACATCGTTAGCCGCCTCTTCCTTCCACTGAATAGCTAAATCAGAGAGCAAAGAGACTAGCTATTTCTCATAACCTCCCGAGTTTAAATGATGTTTTTGAGCAACCCTTCGGTTTTTTTAAAAAAAGAATCTTCCCTGTTAAGAGAAAGAATGGTTTACATTAAAGGGAAGAATTAATCTTAATCTAACCTCATGATAAAGGGATGAGATATTTTCCTGTATCTACACTGTAATATCCTAGTGAGGTGATATCAATGCAGGAAGATAAAGGCTGCATTTATAGGAGCAAATTGCAGTGCAAGGCAGAGCTGTACTTCCCCTGGGGAACCACAAGGGGCACTGTGTACAAGAGTACAGGTGTTTCCCCTTCTCACCTGTCAGCTCTTCTGGCTGATGTCGCAGGGGATGAGACAATGGTTGACCTCCTCTCCATCCTCTGACATGGCCTCTGCTTCAGGTGGTGCTAGCAGGAAACAATCCCTGAACTCAGGAGAGTACGTAATCTGAAATTGTGTCTAGTCTCTAACATGGGGGACATCAAATTGGAGAAGGCTCCGTGAACCTACCCATTGGTGCATAAATATAAGTTTCAGGTATAATTTGGCTGTTAGTGTACACCACTGAAATAGCTACACTTACATCTGTATATAGAGTGAATAAACATTTTACACCATATGCAGATGATCATTCATGGAAAGAATTTTCTGTCCTTTTGAATTTATTTTTTGCGTATATTAGACTTTGAAAAATGCCACTGCTTCAAACTTTGATATTTATAGATTCTTCATATCCCATATAGAAGTCTAAAACTTGAACCAATTTAGGAGTACGTTTTCAAAATACTGAGGGGTTTTTAGCTGTATGACTCCCTTTGACATTAAGGAGTCAGACAGATAAACACACTGCACAGTGTTTTGTAAACTTAGCACTTATAGTGCAGAATTGTCCATTGTCCTTTAAAGTGACAGCCCAAATCACTAGTCACTTTTGAACATTAAGGCCAATGGGATTAAACTGAACAAAGGAAAATTCAGGCTGGATGTCAGAAAATATTTCTTAATAGTGAGATCTAGTTGACCATGCAACAATATTCTGTGGGAAATGGTGGAGTCCATCAAAGGAGTCATTTAAAGATGGCGCACCCAACACACCTGCCAACTCTCAACTTGAGTGATCTTTCAGCTTCTTCCCTCGTGTGCTATCTGCCACAGCCTTTTGCAGCTCACCTCACTGAGTGAGGACATCTCTATTCCTGCCCCTATGACCAAGACTGACAAGGGTGCAGATTCCAGAAATTCTTTACTCTTCAGCACTTTTCCTTATAATAATAATCAAAACAAGATTTATGAAAAACACACAGAAAATGGAATTGAAACAAAAACAGTTGAGTTAACATAACGGAACTCACGTCTCATAAGCTATATGAGGCAATTGCATTTTCATTATAGATCAGCTGAAGCCCATCTCTGCCACATCCAGTTTCCATATTATCCTTTCAAATAGGTAGATTGGCCTTGTCCTCAATACAAACCTATAACAATGGAAAAGGAATATGAACAATAAATTAGGAACAAGAGAATGGACCCTTTGTCACAGAAGTACTGGAAAACCACTTGAAAAAAAATATCCACGAGTGGGCCCAATAAAGTGGCAAGGAGATGGACGTGGTGTATTAATAAGGATTTTCCACCAACGGCTATTGGACTCAATTCTAACTCTCTATGTATTAAAAGTATCTGCTGCTCAGAACCACATTATTTTTATTATTTCCTGTTATCATGTACTTGTCCTCTAAACGAGAATGTTAAAATACCTGGTGAGGTCTCCTAGAACTCTTACCCTCTATCATGCCACCTGCATACACCAGTGATAGTTCAAAACTAAGTTTTCACAGAAAGAAAAACTTTCCCTTTTAGCAAGAAGGTGGGGGATAAAGAAAAAACCATTCCCTATCACATGCAGCTTTGTGAATTTCACTGTGGGCATAAATAATGAGAAGTACTTATGGCACAAGTACTCCTCGTTGTTTTTGCTGATACAGACTAACATGGCTACCGCTTTGAAACCTGTTACTGTGGGCACAGTAAAACCAGTGCCTGAGAGTCCTGGGGAAGGGAGAGGTGTGGCAGCTAAAGTTTCAGTTCAACTCTTTTTGCTTCTTGGAACATCAACGTGAGTCAATGCTCTGAGTTCAGCAACAGCCACTCACCCTCAGAACAGGGGAACTTGGAAAGGAAATAAAGAGTCTAAAAAAAAAGGCAAACTTCTCTTCTCTGTCTGTGAAGTTACTGTATTTGGGGTTATAGAATAAAACGGTACTTAGCACTTATGCAGCACGTTCCATCTTCAAAAACACCATTAATTGACTCTACAGTGAAATAGGTAGATTAATATTGTTATCCCTGTGTTACAAATGGAGTAACAGACATGGAGTTAAGGGTGACCCTGTACACATAAAAACACTGGGTTTGTGCCAGGGAGGTTTTCTGGTTTAGTTTTTTGATGTCAGAAGAAAGGGTTGGGGAAGACTGTATTGCCTGTAAGTGGGATTTTTTTTGTCCTGGTTTTTACATTAGAAATCTAGCTCTTACCTGCATTCTTTTTGCAGGAAGACTATGAACAACAGAAGAATTAGCATCATTATGACATCACAGATAACAATAAGAAAATAAGTGAGCAGGGCAGTGCGAAAGCAAAGTGGAACGAAAGACAGGATTACTGAATAGCAAAAGCAACCTGGCCACAGGTGAGACACCAGTGTCTTGGCATTGGCAGTATTTGTATTTGAGAAAGATTCTGTAAGGCATGGTACTCAGATAATTACCAAAAAAGTATCTGTCTATCCAAGGATTTCATATTACTGCTCATCATCCTAATATCTAAATGCCTTCCTCAGAAAATTAATTAGTATTAGCAGTATTCAGTAAAACTCTTAAATTGTACAGTATTTAATTGTAATTTTAATTCTACAGATATGTATTTCAAAAATGGATATTTCAATAGCTTTTTAAAATCTTCAACTGCTGTAAAATCAGAATTTCATATTGTAAATCTCAATCCATGGGCTGAGAATCCAGCCTTGTGTCTTTCAAAAATAACTTACTTTTTCTGTTTTAAAATTTCAAAAAATGTCAATATCTAACTTGCAGTGCTCCCATTTTCACAAACTTGTCACAAAAATTTCAGCACTAGTATTCTGCAGAGGAAAATACAGGTTCTCATGGTCATCTCTGATGTAGAAGAGTTAATTATATTTCTTATAAATAAAATAGTTGTACTATTTGCCTATTTATTTATTTTTAATTTAGACTAACAAGGTAAAATTGAAGGGTATGTAAAGCTTTGGACAAAAGTCAGGAAAAATATTCCTTAATTTTCCTTTATTTGCAAGAAAGTTGTTTGATGTTGCTCCCTTTCCTGATTCCTAGCCAGCAAACAATTTTCAGTTTAATAAATAGTGTGCATTATGCTGCTCTTTAACACTTGTTCCATGTTTTATCCATCTTGTACCTTGGAAAGTTTTAGAAATATATGTTTAATACTTTAGCAAAGGGAGTCATCCTCCAGTAACAGGTAGATGAACTGGATCACATAATTGATCTTTCCAGGTTCTATCTTCTATGACCCTCCCTCCTATGTTTGTTTTATTTTCCCAGAGGTATCCCTGTCTTCATGCCAATTAAAGAGATTGTAGTTTGAACTGGCCTTGAATTGCTCCTTTAGGAGTTCAGTAATGATTTTTTTTAGTGGTTATAAATCCAAAGGTAAACTTCATTGTTGTTCACCTCACTGACGGAGTAATAGCTCATATCGAAGTTTGTCCTTAAAAGAGGGTGAAATCATTTCCACTCGGCTGAAGGTCTGTTAATAAAGATCATGATTACTTTCTTTTTGAGTCCCCCTGCTCCTCACTTGTTCTCCTTTGGGTTGTTTTGAAAATGAGGTGGTGTGATCCAAAGGCAGAGAACTGGGAGTTAGATACAGGAGCAGTAGATCACACATTTCTTACCTCCAAGTCACTGTTTGGCCTTGATCAAGTCATTTCACCTCTCTGGGTACCTCCGTTTCCCCATCTATAAAATATTTGGGATAATGATACTTACCCGCCTCTAACATGCTTTGAGCTCTATGGATGAAATTCTCTGTATAGGTGCAAAGCAATATCATTTGTTCCCCCTTCACAAAGAGACATAAGTGATGATCTCCTTGCCAAATGAACCCAGCCCAGGGCTCACTAGTAGGTGAGGGCAAGTTTTCCATTCTGACAGTAGCTATTTCTTTTTGGTCAAATGTTATAGTAGGAATGATGAAATACATAAAAGTATAATGAAGTTAACTGAGACCTGAAAAACCTCGCCAATGTTGGAAAGAGACCAGGTAGATTTATTAAAGAAAATGAATTGATATTTGGCCAGGCAGGCCTTGGAACTTGGCTGGAAGCTGATCATAGGTCATGTCAGCAAATCCAGTTCAGAGATGCAGTAACTATTTTTAAATTTAATTCTCTGAACTCAGGTGGAGACCCTTCTCTACATTAATTTTAGATTCTTAAACATAATGAAGCCTTCTAACTCCCACTTCAACTCCCCAGAGCTCAGACTTGTTCAGTAGAATAGAAAGAAGCCTTCTGCAGTCTGGCTGAATTTCTTACTGACTCATTTGGCTGGTGCAAAAACCAACCCCCCCCCAATTCATAAGTGGTTTCTAATTGGTGCAACCATTACCACTTCCTTCAGCACGGACCTTTAGCATCTTTAACAAAAATACCGGCGTGCTGTGATTCTCTGTGGAAGATGATATTTCCTGTAAGCTACATGTTTAAAAGCAAGGTGGGGAAGGGATTTAAATGCTGTATTGATTTGTTTATGAAGCTAAAGACACCATACAGGGCATATTCTCTCCCTTCCACCTCTAACATGCAGTTTCTAATACAGTTCTTGCTCCCACTGTAACAACACTTACAAAACAAATGTCTTTTCTCAGTAAATCATTCCATGTACCACCATGGTATGATGCATTGTCAAAAGTCCCTATTGCCCAGTTTGCACTGACAAAACCTTACTGAAAAAAATTTTCTTGCAGAGACAAACCCAGTAGTAATGCATTTCAGCATGATAGTTATAGATAGCAACAGATTAATATCGGGAGAGTACTGTCATCACAGACTAGAATAGGAATAGTGGAAATGAGGTCATTTATGAGATAGCCCTCTCTTTACATAGGGGAATAAATACCGCACAAAGATCAGTAATCATATTTTCTCTACGTCTATATATACAGATATACAGTGGGTGGTGTTTTTTTTTTTGTACTGATCACATTTTTGAAACAACACAGTGGCTTTCATCTCAAGAGATCCAATTCTTCTCCCACAGAAGTCAATGGAAGCTTTGCAATTGACTTAAGTGGGAGGTAGGATCAAGCCCAAGGTTAGATACTTAGCCCCAGAGGTGAATGGGGGGCCACATTCTCTCCAACTTTATCATTTGCAAGAACCCACTTCTCGACTTCTTACTTGGGCAAAAGCCCTGTTAACTCCAGTAGGAGTGCATACAGGGCTGAGGAGCTGACCCAAAAGAACTGTACAAGACTGGAAGACAGATCCCTCCAGCCCAAGCCAGTGGTATTTCCCAGAGAGACTATCATAGACTGCAGTGCTCCATGCTCTAGCATGGACACATTTGAGTGGGGAAGCAACATGGAAAAGTCCTAGTCTGGCCAGTTCACTGAGAAGCACCAACAGGATTATTCTGGGGGGTGGTGGGATGGGGAGTGTTGCTGGGAGTACCTTTTAAAAAGATTTAGCAAGAACTGCTGGCTATTCTCCCCTCACTCCCAGGAGGCCTTGTGGTTTAAATAGGCATAATGCCCTCCCACCACAGCAACAAGGTACTGAAGGGTCACCCCCAGCTCTCAAGTACCGTACTTTAGCCCATTATATCCTGGTATATCACTCTCTAAGCAGTTGTCTCCTGTGTCATGGGAAAGTGAGGAAGGGAATCAAGCTTAGTTCTGCCCCTTGAATAAATAAACTAGTTAACCTCTCACTTTAATGAGCAGTTTTAGAACTTGCAGTCTCCACCTGTCAGCAGTGCTAGATGAGTACAACAGCTTTACTGCCTGTGTGCTGAATATGGCTCAACACATAGGCATTTTCAACTGGCAGTAGGGTCAGAAGTTAAATTAATTTCCATTACCTCCAAAGATAAATCATCACTACCAACACAAGAGAAATTCCATTCAAACAACTAAACTCAGCCTGCTGCCACAGACTTTAGTTTACACATAGCCAATTTTCTTACTTGCTGTTGAATTGATAGGTCCACAAATAGCTAAGCACAAAGCTGACTGATGAAAACTGAAGCAAGCCCAAGGGAGAAGAGCAGGAAACCTGCAAGATTCCCATTGACTCCACCAGGAAAAGCAAAAGTTTCTCGCTCTCTTTTCAGTAATCAACATAATTCAAGGTTATGTAAGATATATAGGTAAAAAGGGTTCTCGGGTGTCACAAGAGGCCTGCTTTCTCCACCTAAAGGATATATTTTTATGAGCTGGAGGGATGTATTTATGCAGTTTTTTGACTTTATTTGTCTGACTATTATGAAGAAGTTGGATCCCATGTGCTAATTATGTATTATGAGCATAATCATAGAATCATAGAACTGGAAGGGACCTTGAGAGGTCATCTAGTCCAGTCCCCTGCACTTGTGGCAGGACTAAGTATTATCTAGACCATCCCTGACAGATGTTTGTCTAACCTGCTCTTAAAAATCTCCAATGATTGAGACTCCACAACCTCCCTAGGCAATTTATTCCAGTGCTTAACCACCCTGACATTTAGGAAGTTTTCCCTAATGTCCAACATAAACTTCTCTTGCTGAAATTTAAACCCATTGCTTTCTTGTCCTATCCTCAAAGGTTAAGAAAAACAATTTTTCTTCCTCCTCCTTGTAATGACCTTTTACATACTTGAAAACTGTTATGTCCCCTCTCAGTCTTCTCTTTTCCAGACTAAATAAACCCAATTTTTTCAATCTTCCCTCATAAGTCATGTTTTCTAGACCTTTAATCATTTTTATTACTTTTCTCTGGACTCTCTCCAATTAGTCCACATCCTTCCTGAAATGTAGCACCCAGAACTGGATACAGTACTCCAGTTGAGGCTCAATCAGTGCAGAATACAGTGGAAGATTTACTTCTTATGTCTTGCTTACAACACTCTTGCTAATACATCCCAGAACGATGTTCGCTTTTTTTGCAACAGTGTTACACTGTTAACTCATATTTAGCTTGTGATCCACTATGACCCCCAGATCCCTTTCCCCAGTACTCCTTCCTAGGCAGTCATCTCCCATTTTGTATGTGTGCAACTGATTGTTCCTTCCTAAATGGAGTACTTTGTATTTGCATAATGGTGAATTTGTCAGTGTGCAACATTGCACAAATAAACTCAATATTACTCCAGCAGGTTGTGACCATGGCTCAAGTATGGCAATGGAAAGCATGAGGTGTTAGTGGTTAGAGAGCAAATCCCGAGGCAGCAGGCAGAAAGAAACACAATATAGAATACAGACAAGGAAATGATACCAGAGCATGACTGGATCAAATTCACTTAAGAAGAGGTTAGAGCAGGGGACCTGTGGTGTTCTGCAGTGTTTAATGTTTAATAAAGTCAGTCTGCAACTTTGAAAGCATGAAGCAATCACAGCTAGCTACCTCTAGAGGTCAAGAGGTTGATCCATAAAGCATAGGCCTAGTCTTCAATGCAAAAAGGTGTTCAGAACTGGAGTTCACAAACACAAGATAAAATCCTAGTGAAGACAAGGAACTCTGTAGTTTTCACATGAGTTGTCAGGTTGAATTAATACTTATGGAGAGCCTCATATTTACCTAACCTGTTAACTACCTTGTCACCACTAGGATTTCATCTTGAATTAGTTAACGCAAGTTAAGAACAAACCTTTCCTGCATTGAAGACAAGGCCTTACTTAGCGATTGCAGCTGCAAGGATCTGTATAGATATTGCTTGTCATCAGTTCTATGCTGTTCAAGGCAGGGACCTTACCTTCTTATCTATCTGCAAAGAGCCTACCACAATTCTGGACCTATACAAATAAATGATGAGTGTAGTACAAAAACTATAGATTTTATTTCTGACTCTGTCACTGACACAGTATGTGATGGAACAAGTTACTTATGGTCCAGTTTTTCATAGAAGATGAGTACCTGCTGTTTCCAATCAAGCCATTATAACCTCAGCTGTAAAATAGGAACAACCACCACCTATCTTTGTGGATTAATAACGATATAAGCGCAAGGTATTCTTATTAGTACCTCCAATATATCTGGCACAATTATAAGGAAGCCAAACATGTTCTTGGAATTCTTAACTACAGAAATGCAATATCAATAGGTGGTAAGTAATCAGATCCAGTGCATTGATGTAGCATCAGGCTATCAGAGACATTTGTGATACTGCAGGAAGGCACGGGAGGCCAAGAGAGACACCACAGCAGCTACAAGAGCTGTGTAAAAAGTCTAAAGTGAAGCTGACACAGGAATGCCAATCTCAAGTGTTCAAAAATTAGTCAGGCACTGAAAAAATAATGAAATTGTTGTTAAAAATCATGAGATTATTTTATAAAATAATAAATGTTACATTCTTTCTATTTCCTTGTTTCTTAGCAATCAGGGTGCACAGTTGGGTCCCATTTTCCAGTTTTATTTTGCAACCATGAAGGCTAAAAACCAATTTTTTAAAATGAAAGCTGAAATTCTCATGCAACTATTTGAATCCAGCAGCTTGGACTTTAACAAAAATTCTTAACACCATGAGAGTTGTCAGCACTGTTGACAGTGTTAATGTCACAGACTTAGGCTGCCTAAGTCTGGAACTGGAAAACCAAGATTTAAAGCTAGAAAGGAGCAGACACACAGGTTCTACGGAGGAAGGGGAAAGACATCTCTCTCTAAGTCCTCGTACTCAGGTCCTCGTAAATTTTGTTGGTTCTTTCTGCATAATGTTTCTAAGATACAGTCTTTCCTATCCAAACATATAGCTAAAACTCTCAGCCAGGCTCTTATCTTGTGTTGATAAAGGCAACCTCGCCTGGCTCACGTCCCTCCAGAATTCTGCTGCAAAGATCATTTTCCTTGCCCATCACTTTGATCTTGTCACCCTTCTCTTTGCATCCCTCCACTGGCTCTCCTTCTCTATTACAGCAAACTTAAGCTACTTACTTTCACGTTCAAAACCTTTTATGCCTATCCCCAGCCCAGTTGTTATCTCATTCACTACTGAGATGTTGACTCCTGCCTCTGATGGTCATCTGCCATCACCAACTTGTTCAATTTTCTAATGAGGACCTTTGTGCTTTCTTCTATGCTGCCCCCCTCATGTGTAGGAGGAGCTCCCTGTAAATAGTGGCAAGCCACCATCAAACTTCTTTCCCAGGATGCCTACAAAAAACATGAAAATGGCTGGACTACTGCCATGCGGAGACGGCTGCCCACCATGCTGGCAATACTGTCTCATTGTTTCCTTGTACTCCCCCCTCTGACTTTCTCATCTCATACTTAGATTGTAAACTCTTTGGGGTAGAGAACATCTTTTGTTCTGTGTTTATAAGTCACCTGGCACAATGAGGTGCTTGTTCTTGACTAGGGCTCATAGGTGCTATATTAATACAAATAATATATATATAATAAATAACTAAGGAAGTGTGCTGTTAAATAACTGGAGGCATGCAGATTGACTTGGTGATAGGCAATGCTCTGTGGCTTACTGCAGGAGACACATTTGTGCAGCATGCAGCTCAATGCCAGCAGCCTAACGTGGAGTGTGTATGTGTGTGCGCGCACACACACACTGGTGCAAATTTATTCATTCACAAAGCTTTATTAATTAATGTTTGTAAGTGTTTTAAGATCTTGGATAGAAGGTGCTGTAACAGTGTATAGTGTTGGCCGTTTATTAACAGATTCCAGCTGAAAATTACTCCATTCATATTTCATTTGTTTTATGGTTGGTGATATCTATATGCACCCACTCTGGAATGCCGGAGCACAAAAACATGGGGCATTCTTCTTCTTGGGAAACATATATAGCAAAATAATGTATATTAATGTATATTTCTGTTCATCATATATTAATTTATCTGAATCTATTAAGGATACTACTAAATCAGCCAGCGCAGTGTTCTTTAAACATGCTAAGAAGTCCATAATGATGCTTTGACCTTAATTGTTGTCCAGGAACTGATATTAGTTATTTTACTTGTTATTTATAACCTCATTTGCATTAGGGTTGTCCTACACGTGTTGTTTCGTAGATGGAATATTATCTATTCATGGCTACATAAAATAAAGTTTAATAAAAATAACATGTAATTACTAGCTCTTGCGTACATGTAAGTGCACATGCTTTGCTGATTAACAGGAATTTGGAAGCTACTAGGTACTAAAATGACATAACAGTTTTAAATCACAAGATCCTCTGGCGTCAGCTTTAATTGTGTCAAGTATCAGAGGGGTAGCCGTGTTAGTCAGGATCTGTAAAAGCTGCAAAGAATCCTGTGGCACCTTATAGACTAACAGACATTTTGGAGCATGAGCTTTCGTGGGTGAATACCCACTTCGTCGGATGCATGTAGTGGAAATTTCCAGGGGCAGGTATATATAGGCAAGCAAGAAGCAAGCTAGATGATACGAGGTTAGTTCAATAGGAGGAGTAGCCCTCTTTCTAGCTGTTGAGGGGAAAACCAAGGGAGAGAAACTGGTTTTTGTACTGGCAAGCCATTACACAGCTTTTTATCCTGCGTTGATGGTTGTCAATTCTGCAGTAACTGAAGACTCAAGCAGTTTCTCTTTGAGTCTGGTCCTGAAGTTTTTTGCGCGAGGCCAACTTCTAAGATCTGCTATTGTGTGGCCAGGGAGTGTTGAAGTGTTCGCTACAGTTTTTGTTAATCTGTCCATCCTAATATCTGATTGTGTCCATTCGATTCCTTTCGAGTTTGTTACTGATTTCCTGAAGCTAGAGTTACTATGGTGTAGATTGCAGTTACTGGTGAAATTGTTCGATTGGGCAGTGTGTCTGTGGCGAGGACTGCTGCCACCCAAGGCTGTGAAAGTGTGAGGACTCCATCTGTCCAGGATGGGTGTGTAATCCCTGTGATGCATGAGAGGTTGTAGCTGGGCTTATGAGGAGGCCATGTGAGTCCTGTTGTTTCTGTCTTGGGTTGTCTTGCAGTAGAGGGCTTCTGGGTACACCGTCTGGCTACTGTTGATCTGGTTTCCTATTTCCTCGTGACGGGTATTGTATTTGAGAGATGCTTGGTGGAGAGATCTCGGTAGGTGTGGTCCTCTGTCTGGGGTTAACATGATGGGTTGTACCTAGTGCTTGGACTGTAGACGAATGATGATGTGTGTGCTGGGATGGAAGCTGGAGGCATAAGGTAGGCATATGCGGTCGGTAGGTTTTCGGTATAGGGGGTGGTTTAATGTCGACCATCACTTATTTGCACTGTGGTTCTAGGAATGTGCAACTCCGTTAGATTGGTCCAGGCTGAGGTTGATGTGGAGTGAAGTCTGTTGATCATGTGATAATTTCAGGAGTTCCCCTTCCTGGGCCAGATGATGAAGATGTGCATATGTACGCCAGGGAGAGAGGGGATGAGTGGACAAGCAGCTGAGGAAACAGCGTGTTCAAGTCGGCCCATAAAAAATTGTTTTTTTTTTTGCATATGTGTGGGCCATGCAGGTGCCATAGCAGTGCACGTCTGGATATTATTTCATCAAATTTGAATAATTGTTGTGAGGACAAAGCACAGGCTCAGGCAACCAGTTTGTGCTGTGCGCAGCATCTGGTACTGTGCCTGACGCAGTTGTATTCATACTGTGTGGGATGTTTGCGTACGAGAGGCCCTCTATACTCGTGGTGCTAGGACAGTGTTTTCTGGAAGGTCACAATGTTTGTAGCTTTCCTCAGGAAATCAGTGGGTTTGCGGATGATAGCTGGGAGTGTGGTGGCATAGGTTCTGAGTAGAGAGTCCACATTTCCAACAGTCTTCAGTGAGAGTCCAATCGAGCATGGAGTGGGCGTCCAGGATTTCCGGTTGTGAGATCTTTGGGTTAGTAGATAAAACCGGTCGGAGCTTAAGGGTATGTTGACTTTGTTCCGTTTAGTGTAGGGAGTTCCTGCAGTAAGATGGTGCAGTTTGCTAGTGTAATTCCTCAGTGGATCTGTAGGGAAGTGTCCGTCTACGAATTTGGTATTGGAGTCTACAGCCAGCACAGAGATACACCGCATCTCTCTAACCCTCAGACAGAGACGCAATACCTACAAAATCTCACAGCATTCTCAAAACTACAATACCTGCACGAGGTAAAATAAGGAAACAGATTCAACAGAGCCAGAGTTGTACCAGAAGCTCCCTACTGCAAGACAAACCCATAGAAACAGACAACCAAACAGGGCTCCATGCAATCACATACAGTCCCCAAAAGTCCTCCAATGCATCATCAGAGTCTACAACACCATCCTGGACAATGATCCACACTTTCACAGTCTTGGGGCAGACCAGTCCTCGCCCACAGACAACCTGCCAATCTGAAGCATATTCTCACCAGTAACTGCACACCGCACCATAGTAACTCGTAGCTCAGGAACAATCCATGCAAAACTTGATGCCAACTTCTGCCCACATATCTACCCGTGACCCATCACAGGACCTAATCAGATCAGCCACATCATCACTGGTTCATTCACCTGCACATCCGCAATGTAATATACCGCATAAATGTGCAGCATGCCCCTCTGCTATGTTACATCGGCCAAACTGGGACTAGTCTCTACGGAAAGGATAAGATGGACACAATCAGATATTAGGAATGGCAATATACAAAACCTGTAGAAGAACACTTCAACTCCCTGGCCACACAATAGCAGATCTTAAAGTGGCCATCCTGCAGCAAAAAAACTCAGGACCAGACTTCAAAGAGAAACTGCTGAGCTTCAGTTCATCTGCAAATTTGACACCATCAGCTCAGGATTAAACAAAGACTGTGAATGGCTTGCCAGCTACAAAACCAGTTTCTCCTCCCTTGGTTTTCACACCTCAACAGCCAGAAGAGGGCCTCATCCTCCCTAATTGAAATAACCTCGTTATCTCTAGCTTGCTTCTTGCTTGCATATATATACCTGCCCCTGGAAATTTCCACTACATGCATCCGACGAAGTGGGTATTCACCCACGAAAGCTCATGCTCCAAAACGTCTATTAGTCTATAAGGTGCCACAGGATTCTTTGCAGCTTTAATTGTTTGATTGCTGGACAGAAACAATCTAAATTGCCTATAATCTTTAGCCCATTTTTCATGCTCCAATGTTTATAAAGCTCAGTGGGGTATCCCCAGATTACGTGCCCGACAGAAAACACTGTTGAAGCAGAGACAGGCTCAAGCTGTAAAATTCAGATTTCAAGCACTTCAGAGCTCAGGAATCTTTGGATTTAAGGATTACTGCGTGTGTTATTTGGAATTTGGGTTTCAAGCACTCCCAGAAGTTCTGATGTGTTCTGATCGGAGGTTTTGGTTTGGGCCTACCTTTTGCTGGAGGATAGGCAAAGAATGATTTCCTCTGAAAAAAACTTACATTAGAATATAGTTCTTACTGGAATGGCCAGTTCAAGGACATTTTTTAGCTCAACTGGTCATGCTGTCATGCACCAACTAGGGATTCAGGTCACGAAAGGTGGAAATGAGAGTTATGAGAGAGCAATGCTGAACTTCAGGAAGGCAGGATGCTTTGTTACTCACAATCCATGAGGAGTGAGAGCAGCAGTGCTGCTGAGCCAGCAAGAACACCATGCATGGAGTATACCATGGAGCACTGAGCAGTTGGATGTGAAACATATGTCTTGGGCCCTGGTGGAAGCATGTGTGTCTGTGGCTAGCCTTCATGGATGCCCTGCTTTAATTCCAAAGATTAGATCATCTACATTCTCAGGTAAAGCAGCATTCTAGAGTGACAGCAGAAGTATCATGAAAAATTAATATAGTGCTATGCATATCATTGCATGGGATTGCATTTAAGCCACTGTATCCTGTCTCTGTTCCCCACTGCCCTGTCTAACCCACTTTCCCCCTGACTCACCAGTGCCCAGTGTTCAATAACTCATTTTGCTGATCATTGTGCCATTTGCCTGCCCTTTCTACTGGTGTCGAACAAAAGTGCTTCTTGCTTTGCCTCGGCACCTCTTTTGTCAGGATGCAGAAGCCTGAAGAATGAAGGCCAGTGACAGTCCTGGACTTCTGGTTTGAGACGACTGCAAGGACAGGATACAGACATCCCAATCTGTTCAATGAGTGGATGGGGAAACCCTGCTAATTAGTTAAAGAATGCTCTTGTGTCTGGCTATTATTTGGCAGACATTGCACAATCCTTACAAGCAGCTTCAAGCTCCATCAGGCATATGTTAGGCAGAAAGCCAGGATAAGACCACAGCTCCTGATAACAAACAAAAGTCTGTCACTCATATGTCAGACGCAGGGAACCAGCATGTAGCCACACTCCCCTAGAATCAAGGGAAAAAATTAATTCCATGCCTAGAAATAAACTACAGTAGCATCTGACTGAGATACAGCCCAATCCAGAGATTACGGACTAACCACGATAATACAATCCAAGATCCTTAATAGCTATATTTAAGACATGTATCGTTACAGTTGTGCTTTTCAATTCTGGTGTCTGAATTTGATTATCCTCATTAAAGTAATATTCTCTCTCAAAACACAGTGGTAACGTAACTGTACAAGAAACTGAGATAAAATTCAGGCTTTTGGCAATAATATTCATTCCTCTATTCCTTCTTTACTTACCTTCTTCTCCTTCCCTATATGTGTGCATGCATATATGTATACTTTATTCATATTAACACAAACACTATATAACTAGCCTATTATAGCCTTAGCTCTCTTAATGCAGACAATAGTAGTGCTGTTAGATCAAGGCAACTAACTATTCTCGTATCTGAGTCCTTAGACGGGTTGATCTTGGCCTGTCAGAACATCAGGGACTTCCACAACTTTTGCTTGTATTCCCCTTATGCCCTCTTTCTTCCTCAAAGCCTTCTCTCCTTTGCACAGCGAGCATCCCTCCAAGCAAAAGCCCAGCAACAGCTCCATCCAGAGGCCATCAATGCCAGTCCCACAACAGAGAGAAGGGTTAATAGCATCCCTTCCCTACTCCGCACACATCATGTGTCTATTCCTAGAGCACAAGGCCAGCCTCTTAATCTTCCCTTGACAACACAAACCTGCCATAAAACAGATGATTAAACAAGAGCCAAACTCCACTGTTGCATTTGGCCCTAAAAGCATACCCAATAACTGAGCAGGACAAGGGTTCTGCACCTCTATCTTCTCCTATTTCTTTCATGTTAACTTAACCGAACTAGTAAATCAACGAATTCTACAAAATAATTGTATAAGGGGCCCTCTTACTTCCATTAGTCACAAAGAAACTCAGCCTGCCGGAAGACAGATTGTCATTTAGTAATCTATCTTAAATAGCAATAAACCTGTTATACTGTCTACAATATTTAAGGATTTGTCTACACTGGGACATTGACCGGCAAAACTATAACAGTATAATCATATCAGTATAGCTATGTGGGTATAACTGTCAGGGTGGACACTTGCTAAATAAAAGTGACTTTTATTCCAATAAAATTGCATAAAGTCACTTTTATTCCAGAACAGAATGTTCACATGGGGAGTTATTCCAGCATAGCTATAATTATTCCAATTTCCCAGTGTGGACAAACCCTAAAAAGGAAGTGGGAAGAGAAGGCTATGCAAGAGTGCACTACCTGAATTTCAAGGAAACTTGAGAGCCATCAGTCTTTCTGTGCCCCTTACAGGCTGATCCACACAGCATCAGTGCTAGGCACATAGCACCCTGCAAGGGAGACAAAAGCACAGAAATGGAAAACTTTTATATCCTTAGATATCCTCAGTACTTTAATTAGGTAAACCATGCCGAACAATTAACAGTCTCTGTCCTGAAGAGTTTACAATCTAAAGGCACAAATAAGTATAACTACGGCCTATTCCACTGTGGGCAGGAGTTTCTATGGCTGCATAGGAAGGGATAAATTTTCCTCAACGTATTGCTATGCTACCATAGCTTCCAGAGGCCCAAATCAGGATAATTTGCTGGGTGCAGTACAAACAAATGAGAGGGCATGGCCTCTGCTCTGATGAGCTTACCATCTCGGAATGCAGTGCTAGGAAAGTGAATCACTGGGCATATTTGGATCATTTGTATTTGCAGAACTGTATTAGAGAAAAAAATGTTTTTGCTGTGAAACAACACATCCAGGAGCATGTTCGCCTTCCAGTGTATTTATAGTTGGAATCTCTTCCAAGTGATGCAGATCTTGTCTCGCTTTCACAACACTGGAGGCTGGTGACATCTGAAAGTGGGTAAGCAAAGCTAACACAGCAGAATGTGCAGGTTCCACTCACTGCCAAGGTCAACACAGATAGCTTTAAGGGCTCGAAATGCTTGTGTCCTGGCAGCTACTCAGATTACAGACACATCTGATCTCAAAAAAAAGGAAAAGGAGATTTTCACTGTGCTAAATAGAGGGATAGATTACAGGTCACCTGCAAGTACTTCACAAACTGAACATTCCAAATAAACAAGTTTCTACAATTTAGAAATATTTTAGCCTAGATCTTTCAAAAAGCTGTTCCTACTCAATAACTGTCCACAACCATAGATCAGTGCTGGAGGCAGAAAAATCCTGCTTAGAGGGGCTAGCTATATCTGGGTATTTTGTTCTAATATTGAAATACTAATATACAGTATAAAATAAGTTTAAAATATATTTTAAAAGCATAACTTTGGAGAGGGCACACATAGCTATGAAACTGATGCTTTTGTTTTCCATACACTGAATTCTTAAATTTGTGAGAGCTCCTTCTATGTGCAGAGACTGCGACCATTTTGTTCTCAGAGTTGCTGCAGCCTGTTACAGATGAGCTCTGCACACAACGAGCTCCTGGGAAACTTTCTTTACATTCATTATTGTTATTGTTTTCCTTAATGGAAAATGAGGAACAGACTGAATATGTATGGTTCCTCTTTTTGACCTGAAAAATACAATAGAGAAAAAGAACTTACCTTTACCCCTACAGGCAGACTATCCTGTCTGCAGTGGACCAAATAGTGTTTGCGCATCATGAGCATGGAGCATGCTGGGATCTCATACCAGAACCACTCCAGTCATCATCATGCAACTGTTCTTCACAGATCTAAATGTGTATGGGTTCTGGGGGAAAGTTAGTAAGCATAAGCAATTAACTAAAATGCCTCCCTTCCTCCCCTTGTTTATTTGGGGCACTCTATGCATATAACTTTCATGTTCACATTTTCCAGGTACTATTTGTAGATCACCTTTTAAAGAATTAGTCCTGGCTCCAGTATCTTATTAAATGTTGCAAGAGGGTTCGCATACACTCTGTCTTGTTTATAATAAGGTAGAAAATAAATTTGCTATGGAATGCTAACCCCAAAAGAAATGAGATAGTGCCTATTTGGCCATCTTGAGGGTATCAGATGCTAAAGTGTAGTAACTGGCAACCAATACTTGTAATTGGATGAGTGTGTAACTATATCCACTAAACTAAATCTGATCTTTTTTTTTCAATGAAGAGATTAAAAAAAGTAAACGTAAGGTCTGAACAGTTGACATGGATGAGCCAGCTATCAATATGACATTGCACAATATTAGTACTGCAGATGTGTTTTTAGGATAATTGGGATGCTTTGGGAATGTTTCAGTAAGAACTAAGCTTCCTCAGATATATTTGCTCGTTCTTGCAGAAGTATTCTACACTCAGTGTCCTTTTCACACAGGACATGTGACTACCACATCAGAAAGTTTTGATAAAGGACATTTTAGGGTCTGCCATAGACTCACTGTGTGACTTTGGCCAAGTCATTTAACTTCATTGTGCTTTGGTTTCCCCCAACAATAAAACTGGGGTAATACTTCACTACCTCTGAGGCTTAGTTCATTATTGTTTGTGAAACACTGAGATTCTGGGATGAAAGCTGCTATGGAAATGCAAAGTATTTTTATATGGGGAAAAATAACCTTTAAAATATATTGAGAGGATATTTTCTCCCCTTAAAAAATAGTGCCTGCCCCTCTTAACCAGGGACAGATGTTCTGCATGTGGAATCCTTCCTGGAAGTCACATAGTATGTCCTAGAGGCATTACTCTTGGTCCTAGGAACAAAATATTCACATTAGCCAAGTATGATTTCCAGAGTTGTTAAATCTCTTTGACGATTTACAAAGCTGCAACAGAGTTCCCACTGGTTTGGAAAGCTCATTAAAAACCTGAAAGATTTGTAAACATTTGACAAGTTTACATTTAAGAAATAAGAGAATTTAGGGCAGGGGAAAGATTCCAGATTCATGGTTCTGGAGGCTGCAGACCTCTGTCTACCAAGCAGCCACAGCAAAGGCAACAACACTTCAAGTTTTCCTACACTGCCATACCACAGTGCCTCAACGCTGGCCAGAAACAAGGAAGCCAGTCCTAACTATGCCAAGAACAGCTGGAAGTGTCACACTAGTGCAGTTGACACAAAGGACATATTTATATGACACCCAGGAGGGTGCTTCCCCACATGGGTAGGCACATATGCTAACTCCACTCAAGGTACCGTGCTAAAAATAGCAGTGTGACTGTGGTGGCACAGGCAGCAGCTCAGATAAACACTTGTGTATGCACCCAGGGAGTCAGGCATGACTGTACTTGGATGGCTAGTGCAAGCCACACCCATACTGCCACCTTTAGTATGCTAGCATAAGCAGAACTAGCACGTCTGTCTACTCGCACTGGAAATCATCCTCCCAGATGTTATGTAGACATACCCTTCATGTCAACTGCACCAAGAGATATTGGATTGAAACTAGAAACCCTCTTCACATAACCTACAGAACAGCCACTGTTGATTTTAATGTTCAGTCACTTTCAACATGTGCTGGTGTGACCTGTGACCTCAAGGTAAAAGATTCATGCTTCCCATTTTTGCAGGATGGCTCTGAGAAGAGAAGGGAAGTAATAAGAGGTACATTTTGGTCAACACAATAAATGTCTACCAAAAATTCTATTAAAATGATCAAAATACTAGTTACCTGAGGGCAGCAGCATCTTCCAATGTCAGAAAGCAAAAGCTGAGATGAAAAGTGCAGATTGCAAAGACAGAACATCAATTTTCATATTGTTTAATTTTAGAAATATGAACTAATGAAACTTGCACAGATATATAGATGGATTTTTCATTCAGCCAAATATACTGGGCCTGATACAAAGTAGTGCTGAGCATCTGCAACTCCCACTGAAGTCAATGGGAGTGCAAGTGTTCAGCAGCATTCAGGAACAGGCCTTTTGAGAAGTCAGGAGCTACAAGAAGAGAAACTGCAACTACCTCTGTAATAGCATGCCAGCATCTTACTAGGATCTGGGGGGAATCTAAGATATACAACGTTAACATTATTAACAGGTCTAATCAGAAGAAGTATACCAGAAAGAAAGAAAAAGTTCAGAGAAAGTTTAATTTAGGGAAAAAGTTTTCTTATTACAAAAAAAGCAAAGAGGCTATGGCTTCACCAAAATAAACAGCTTATGGAAAGGAAGTCACTGAAAATAATGTGGGTTTTATTCTACTAGTCACCATTAATTTGTTTTTCTAAAATGGATGTTCTTAACTGTTTATAAATGTTTTCATTTGGAATGTGAGGTTTACACAGTAAATTCTAATTGATATATTCTGGATGTATTTAAAATTTATATTAATTAGCCATACATGGTAAAATATTTGATGAATTGCCCCCAAAGTCTTCTGCTAATATGTCTTTATGTTCATTTCCATTAGCCAATCAAGAGACTAGTTCAAATAAAGAGCTGTCCAAATGCTTCAAATTCCAGTTTCCTTGTCCATTCTAGAGACAAGCAGGTAAAAAATGTTCTGGGATATGGAACGCTATGTTTCAAAAATAGGAGAGAACTGAGAATGATGAAATGTCTGCCTGGGAATGAAGATATATTCAGCCCAATATGCACACAAGAAACGCATATGTGTAACAGCAAACACTGATTACACTGGACTGGTATTTAGGCAATATGCTGATTGAAACGCATATGTGTAACAGCAAACACTGATTACACTGGACTGGTATTTAGGCAATATGCTGATTGAAATGGTAGAAATGCAGATAAATAAGAAAGATTCATCTGCACAATGTTTCCTTCATCTGCAAATTGATTATTTAGAGTATAAGTTCTTTGGGAAAGGGACCAGGTCTTCATATTTGTATGTAAGGTGCCTAATATACTTAGGGTGCAGGAGAATATCTATGCATCTACAGACAAGACTCAGATTAGATAGATTTTACTGAGTTTACACTAAGTGTTTGAAACTGAAACCCAGGTACTCATTTGATGCATTTCAAGGGTGGAGGGAATAGATTTTTTTTTCATCTCAGTTGTCTGATTCCCTCCTGCCCTGAAACATTTTATTGTTGGGGGAGGGGTTGTTTGTTTGTTTTAAAGGTAATGTAATCAGGAGGACCAATTTGGTCAAAATGGAAGGATCAACACCCTTAATGTTATGAAAAGTGGAGGAGGAGGAGGAGGAAGAAAAGAGAGAGAGAGGGAGAGAGAAAGAGAGATCTATTAAGACCCCTAATAGCCAGTGCCAGCTTCATGCCTCATTTGAAAGGACACCCGTAGAAGCACAATGTCCCCTGCTTCCAACCTGTTCTGGCTCAGCAATGACTTGACAGAGATGTGTTTTCCTCTATTAAATCACCGACACCACTTCCTCCAGCACCTCTGTTTTCCAAACACATTTCCCATCAAAGTACTTACCAGGCCTGACATTGCTTCACTTACGAGACCTGTTGGGACTACAGCTTGTCGAAATACAACTACAGGCCAGAAGAGGGAAAGTATCTATCACTTGCATTTCAGTTAGAAATGTCTCAGAATTGGACTATCAGTCAGTTTTGCAGTAGAGCAAGCCTAAGAGAGATAGCATTACCAGATGCTGTGGTTTGTTTAATTTAGTTCTAGAGGCAGCAGCAGCAACAACACAAAAACTGGGATGGTAGTTTACGAGCATTAAAACTAAATTTGGAACTAAAAGTAAATTGGGAAAAGGATGGGTCAGACCCAGCATTTCAATCCATCCTGTAACAGAGATCAGATTCAGTCTGGAAATTTGTGACTTAAATCCCCGAAGTTTGGTTTAGGACCAGACTAAATAGAACGCTCATAGCAATTTTATTATTTATATTACAGTAGCACCCAAAATGGGACACCTGTCCCTGCATCCGAAAGCTTAACAGTCTATAATGGCAAAGTAAACAAAAAGCGGGGGAAAGAGATACAACATACAGCTAAAGCGATCAGGGTGATAGAAAGCACAATGAGTCATTTTGTAAATATATATTTACATATAAACTCACCAACTGCATATCTCCCTTGCCATGTGAGTTCCGTCTCTAGTTTATTGCCATTCATAAAGAAAAATAGTGGGGATATGTTCATACATTTGAAGAAACTAGATAGTTAGGAGCAGTTACTGAAGTTTGTAGTGGATCTTGCTGTTCAAAATGCCTTTTTTATGGATCCCAGTGGAAGAAAGGAAACTGGGACAGTTTCTCATACTGCAAAAATTCTCTTTCTAAATTAAAACATGCATATAAAATACACAGACGTGCGTGTGCATGCACACACACAAAAACTAGCCTCACAGCAATAAGATCAAGTGGCACACTAATATGGTGGAGATTCCTAAATCCTATCTTCTAGCCTGGATCCCCATCCCAAGCCAACAGTTCATCCTTCCCCATACCCAAGCAAAGAAAACATGTTTTCATTTAGGAAGAGAATTCTTGCAATATGATACACTGACCTGATTTTCTGTCTTCCACTGGGATCCATAACACCATTTTGAACAACAGTGATACCTGCTGCAGACGTCAGTTACTGCAACTAAATATCCAATTTCTCCTAATTTATCAACACGTCTCCATCAGTTATTTTCCTTTCTGGCAGCGTTTCCCAAAATTTTTCTGCCATGGAACACTTTTTAGCCTATTACGGAACATTTATATTATTTTGTAGTAGTTTGGTTTTCAAATAAAAAAATTGCGTTATTTATGCTCAAATATATTTTATTTAATGAAGCAAAAAAACAAATTTAAAATAACTTGAACTAACAATTTCTGACTGGAAAGCATGTATAAAGTAGTACAAAAATCAAGTGCAAGAGTCAAAATTAAAAACAGTGTTCTACTTAAAAAAACCCTGTTTTTATATATACACAAAAACCAAAGAAATTAGATTTTTACTAGGAAAATCTATTTTTATAAACAGAAATACAAATTTGGATTTAATGGGATTGGTGTTTCTGCATTTTTCTATCACAAATTCGCTTAATATTAGGAATAATGCTGGAAAGTTGAATCCTCATGTCAGGCACAGCATCAAGTCTATTCCTATATTTGGTTTTTGTTGCAGTATCATAGAAAAATCTCGTCTCACACAAATAAGTTGTAGCAAAAGGAAGGAGCACTCGAACTGTACATTTAGCCACATTAGGGTACTCTTCTATTAAGCTGCTCCAAAAATTATTCAGTGGAAGATCCTTAAACTTTTGTTTCAAATCAGAGTCAGAAATTAAGTCAATTAGGCTTTCATAATCGTGCGCAGTAAAGCAGACTGGTTTGGCTGTAATTACAAACGGATTTCGAACCCAAGCATTATCATCAATAGTTGTAGGAAAATATTCTAATAAAGAGGCCTGCAAGTCATGTAAGTGCTGTAAAATGGTGCTGGAAACGTCTTCATGGACTGTAGAATTTATTTCAGTCAGAAATTCATGTACTGTAGGGAAGCAGTCAAAGTTATTTGGTTCTACAGAAGATGCCCAGAATTGCAGTTTCTTTTTTAACAAAGAAATTTTATTCATTGTAGTAAAAATAGTCATATTGTTTCCTTGCAGCAACAGATTAATTTAATTTTGCAAAAAGATCTGCAAGATACGCAAGTCTCATTAGCCATGAGGTATTTGTCAGACAGCCATTAAATTTTCGTCCTGAATTATCTGAAGTGAGGAATACCAGTAGTTCACTACGATGCCCAAAAAGCCTCACAAGCACTTTTCATCTGGATAGCCATCTTATTTCCATATGTAAAAGAAGTGCTTTGTGTTGACTACCCAATTCCTCACACAAAATTTTAAATAACCTGGATTGAAGTGGTCAAGATTTGACAAAACTGATAATTTGTACTTCTTCATCGATCACAATTTTCAGATATGCTGGTATTTTTTTTAACTGCAGGTGCTTGTCTGTGTAGAACACAATGGCTCTTAGTGCTTTCTGGTGCCACATTTATGATTCACGTTACAGCTCCCTTCATCTTCCCGATCATTGCCCGAGCACCGTCAGTACATACATCAATACATTTTCCCCAACTAATTTCATGCTTTCTGATAAAATTGTTGATGGAGTTGAATATTTCTTCTCCAGTTGTGTTGCTTTGCAGAAATTCACATAAGAGCAGGTCCTCTTCAATAATATTATTAAATCTATATCAGACAAATACTAGTAGCACAGCAAGTCCTGAAACATCAGTGGACTCATCTAGCTGCAATAAATACTCATGGCAAATTTTCAGTCGGCAAACTAGCTTTTTTCTGTGTCATTGGCAAGATCTTTAATATGGTGTGTAACAGTATTATCTGACAACTGTACAGCATCATTTCTTTTCAACCAGGCTGCTCGCTCAACATGCACATTACAATATCTTTCGTGCAAGGCTTGATCAGTGTTTATCCAATAGTGTGAGCTTCTCAGGCAAGCGCTATATGGTAACTTACTCGATAAGATGCCTCTGTTGCACTTTCGTTGTCTGTTTTAGCAATTTTAATAATCAAAAATTTACAATTTCTAAGTGAGTCATGCTGCCTCTTGAAAAAACTTATATCTTTGTCTTTGTATTCAGCATGCTTGGTTTCCAAATGGCTACGAAGTTTAGCAGGAGCCAATGAACTGTTTGCTAGTATTTTGTTGCACACGATGCACTGCATATCAGGAATATCTTTATTTCCAACACATATAAAACTGAAAGACAAATAATTTTCATCATACTTTTGTTTCGGTCTTTTAACACCTGCTTCTTCCTGTTTTTTGATCTACTTCGGTGGAAATTCTTTCACCTTGGATAACTCACTAGTACTAACAGATTTTTCGGCAACAAAAGACTGCGATTGTCATCCTCACTTTTGAAGTGTCACAATATTTTGCTCATTTATTTTGGCCACAGTTGGAGTACCAGAAGAACTTGCTTTTCATTTCAAAGTTCCTTCTTTTAGCCACAGATCCATGGTGATTAGGTTAAGTAACAATATTTAGAAATACTGATTTTTGTCAAATTTTCTTTTGTCACAAATATTTATATTGTTTTGAGCAAAGCTAGTTAGTTGTGCTTATCTCACACACGGTAAAGACCCACAGATTTGAATGTGTTGTGTATGTTATATTCACCATAGTGTAAAGAGAATGGTGTGTGCCTACTGCTGCAGTTCACGCAGCCTCGAGTGGAAGAGGTACAACGTCACTAACTGAAACGTGCCCAAAAGTGGTAGACGTCAACATGCTTGCATGCCACATTCTCTTTACACCATGATATTCAATATGAGATCTATCAATAACCGGAAAATGAGTTTTATGTTAAATTATAGTCATTCAAAAAGAGTTGTAAACTATGCTTCAAATATGCCAAATTTAAAATTAAAAAAAAATTAAAGACCCTATTTTTTAATTACAATTCTTTCACGGAACACCTATTCACATCATGCAGAACACCAGTGTTCTGTGGAATATAGTTGGAAAACACTGCTTTATGGCAATAAACTACATAGGATTCTCTATAAAAGCATGCCTGTTTGCTCGTCGGTAAATACAATTCCCATTACAAGAATTTTAATGCCATTTAGAGATTTGTTACAGGTAAACACCAAGGCACTTACTTCTGAAAGTTTTTTCATTCATCCATTTTGCACTGTAATCTATCTTGTATTATGAGGCAGTCCACTAGGAAGTTCAGTGGATGTCAAAATTCTGTTAAAAAAATGCATTTGTTCATCTATGAAGACAAGAGCATCAGTTAAATAAAACTAGACCCACTTTTTCTGGATCAAATACAAAAATAAAATGGTAAAACAACAGTAAAGGCCAAAGGTAACCCTAAGAAGCCCTCATGGCTAACTGGCAAGGACGTTACAAGAATATCCTGATCCTGGGTCACCAAAGAATATCATGTGAGGTCTTCAATGAAAGCCAGGGCCACACTAATGATTAACAGTGGTGTGAAATATATGCATGGATACTACATAAGGAGTTATGAATGTGTGCTGAAGATATGTTCCTAAAGTCTGTATGAAGGCAGAGCTGACAAACAGGTTTTCCACTAGACAAAATATATTTATTCACCTGTTTCGCTGTTGGCATGTAAATTAATCACTGTAAGCCAACACAAAGGAGAGTCATTTACATACGAAGTTAACAGGGGATGGGAAATCAACAAGGGGCAAGCACACTGGAGAATAAGCTGCGGGTGGAGGGTGATCAAAAGAACCACTATATTCACACCCTACACATTACTGCAATAATCTTTATACAATAGGCCTTGTGAGGTATCATTTGTAAACTAACACATTGTTGGTCAATAATATCATGGTGAAATGTGTGTTAGCAATATTATATATAAAGTTATAAACATAAGCTGAAATTATGACTGAAATGTGTTTACCAGACAAGTCTGGGGAGCAGGCAAACCTGTTTCTCAAAGCTAAAGGACAAGTTGATATCTCTAACCAGGTGCCATCAAAGCTGACCATTGGTCAAGTAGAGATTCTTTGACCACGGAGTGAGGCAGAAACAGATTGATCTGCATTTTAACAAACAGCAGCATGGGACCTCTTTTGCTATGAGACTCCATTTCTCTGTCCTCAGAGTAGGAAGGAATTTTATTTAATCCTCAGGAAAATGCATTTCAGTGGGTGACTGGACTATAAAAGTGAGGGGTAAAAACACCCCAGGTATTCTTTCTTTCTTTCTTTGTCTTTCTCTCTCTCTTTCATCCCAGAAAACAAACAAATCAGTCCTTCGATTTTGGGAGGAAGGGGCACCCTGAGCTGAGAATTAGGTCAGCCACATTGCTGGGAACATGTGGCAAAAGATTTTACCTTAAACCAAGTCTCGTTTGTTTAGTTTTGGTTACTAGAAAGTGTTATCTTTATTTCTCTTGTAACCATTTCTGACTTTAATGCCTTATACTTGCACTCACTTAAAATCTCTCTCATTGTAGTTAAATAAACCTGTTTTATTCTTTAATCAAAACTAATCCAGCGTGGTGGTTAAACTGAACTGTTTGGTAATTTCATTTATAGTAGCAAACCATTGGGCATTGACACCTTACAGGGGCAACAGACCTATAATAGCTGAACTGTCCAGGAGAGGGCTGGACAATGCAGAACACATGTTTTGGGCAACAATTTGGGATTTAGAGTGTGTTGGGAGCACCCTGCAAGCAGTAACCAAGGCTGGTGGAATCCAGGACTGTTCACAGTGTGCAGGGCTGCAGTGGTACCCAGGCACCCAGGGTGTGACCTTCGTGCTGGAAGGCTGATTGTGAGTGACCCTGGTTGGAAGCTACAACAGCAAAGCATTTTGAGGCACCCTAGATTGCAGGGCAAGTGGTGACAACTCCTCACTGGTCCAGATTGCACCCCAGAATGTGCCAGCAGGTCATCCTGACTCTGATACAGCCAATGACCTTTGGTGAATAGAGCGATGATGCAAGAAAGACACTCCTTTATCTTGAACCTAGGAAGTAATTGGACAGTGCAATTACATTCATGAAAATGGAATCACAAGATGCCTTGGTTGAAATGCTGCCATGGACAGTTGGCATGAGATCACCTTATTTAGTCTCTGAGACTCATGTTATGATTTTTTTATATCTATATAACCCTTTTGTTTCCATTATTCTTACTCATTATCTCTTGAACCTTTGCTAAATAAACTCATTGTTTTCAATAAAAAAAAACTCAGTTTTGTGGTATTATATAAGAAGCTGCTCCTGAATTGAACTGTGCAAGCTGGTGTGCCCAGTGTTGTTTTGGGGACACCAGGGGTGGTATTCCTGTGAGTATTCAGTAGATAAAGTGCTGGACACTATAGAAGAACACTTCAAAAGAGCTCAGAGACTGAGGTTCACCTATTGTTAGCCTGCAAGGCAAAGAAAGGGCTGAGAGAGTCTAGAGGAAATTGTTTGGGTGGCTAAGAGATTGGCTTCCTCAGTTAAGTTTAAGCTAGTTTCCTTTCTTTGGAGACAGGGGGTAACAGGGTAAAAAGAACTGTCACACCAAATTTTCTGTGGATAGTTTAATAGTGCAGTCACACACAATTTGTGTTCGCATGCAAAAACATGGATAACGGCACATGCAAATACGACAAGGAGTCCAGTGGCACCTTAAAGACTAACAGATTTATTTGGGCATAAGCTTTCATGGGTAAAAACCTCACTTCTTGAGAAGTGTGTTGTTTTTGTGGATGCAGACTAACACAACTACCTCCTGATACTTGCACATGCACTTGCACATCTGCATATATAGAATTTTGCCTATACAAATGGGAGTTTTAACGAGAAAAATACAGATATATTATTACAATTTATTTATATTATGGTAGGCTGTGACCCTAAGAGCACTCCAATGTGAGATGGCAAAGGGTTTCTTGGTGTGTACAGTACATTTCAGCTGTTCTGACCAGCTCAATACACCTCGTCAAACCATGTGACACTGTTGTCATGATATTTATTTTAGAGGTGTCTTGTAATATATAATTTGACACCTAACACCACACTGGTAATTAACGTCACTGTGAAATGCATGCAACAATGTTGTATGTGCAATTAAGGATACTCTCTGGTATTATATTTTGGAGTCTGTAAACAGGCTTTTTCCGGACAAAGGAGAAAGACACCTCTTTGGCTCAATAGCAAATTGAGCTAGGTGTGACCAGGGACAGGGACAATAAGCTATTCATTTGCATTGGAAATTGCAGGAAGATCGTTTGCATTGTAAATGACAGGAGACTGAAAAAGAAACATGGCTTCGGTTCCCTGGTGGACACAGAAAGCTGAGCCCCAGGAGGGCTTCCTGATGTTGAAGACAATTATAAACTTTGGGATATAAGGAACTACTGAAAGACTTTGGGGCATCCATCTCCTGAGAGAAGAAGCCAGCACTTTTTATCTAATGCAAAATGGTTCCTGCTAAATAGGCTGGAGAATGGGGACGACTTGGTGTGAGTAAGGAACTATGTTAGGCAAAGCTATATCTTGTTAGAATTAAGTGTTACACACTGTTTGTTCTGTTCGTAACCATTTTGTATCTCTTCTTCTTTTGCATGAAATCATTTAAATCTATGTTCTTTGTTAGTAAACATATTCTTAGTTTTACTACAAATCACCCCAGTGCTGGTGTATTAAGGTGGAGTGTATTACCCCAGCTGAGCTAACCAGGTGTTGTGTGTAGTGGCTCTTTGGAAGCAGTGGACTTGGTGTTACCTTTGTGAATGTCCAATAAGGACAACTGGACACTGCAGGGGAAACAGTTTGGGGGAGACTCAAGACCGGAAGTGTTGTTGGGGTCAGCAAGGAGTAACTGAGCTGTGGAAGCTCAGAATGAGACATCTGTGCTGGTGGCATGCTGCTGGTCTTAAGGCTCTGAGGCAAAGGTACACAGCCTATCGGCACCCAGATTTGCAGGGCAGGCATTCACAGAACCCCTAGTGGTCTGGGTAAAACCCCAAAGCATCACATAGCTCCCAAAGCACACAATGGGGATTGCAGCTCCATTGTATTGGGCACTATACTAACATTCTCTGCCCCATAGAGCTTACAATTTAAGGAAACAAGGCAGACAACAATTGGAAAAGAAAACAAAAGGACAAAAAGTGAAGCATTGCCAGAAATCACCGAGGTAAATAGGAGAGCCATGACTCCCTGTCAAGGCCTCTATACCATGGATTTTTAAGAAGTTTTGCTGTTATAGTCAATAAAGCCCCCATTGAAAATTAGTCACTATTGTAAAACAACGAAGTCAAAAATGCACCAGCCAACATTTCTGCAATTCCTAGGCACCAAAAAGTAAATGAATGTGTGAAAGGAGCAGTAATATTTTCCTCTTATTATCTTGACTAAGGATCTGAACACTTTTAACCAATACAAATTTTAACATACTTTTACTTAAAATGGGAAATCCTAAATAAGAATCTCTCACGGAGACCAAAATGGCATTCAAATAGAGATTGGAATATTTCACATAATATATGTATTTTAACTTCCAGTGACATACTCGCTCGCATGGAGCTATTACATTACAATGCAAGGGTGTATGGAATCTATCCTTTGGACAGAAATAAAGCCTCCAGTGACACTATCAGTTGGGCAGATGCCAGGGAAACCCTCACTATTGAGCTATTTTATGAGGCGTGCCAATGACACATCAAGTGTTAAAACTTTAAGACTTCTTTTAAGTTCATATTATGTCCAAAGATTTGTAATGCTTATATGAAAACACTGTAAGCAGAAGCTACTATGCAATCAATGTTAATGTTAAAACAATTGCTTAAAACCCACTAGAGAAATAGCTGAGACTGACTGAATAATACACTGTCAATGGAATAATCAGGAGTCCGAATGAATATTGATCTGTATCTGATCCAAAGTTTTTTGGAACATAGTGATGTGGTCATTGGCAGTAGTAATTATATGAATGCAAGTGCGGTATTTTCGTACATATATGACATTTTAAAGACATATCAAATGACACCATGTTGCCTCTGCAGAGGTCCCAGCCACTGCCAGTCCAGAAAGCAAAAAGTTAGGCCATGGTGCTCTCCTAAGCAGCAAGAAAAGCCTAACCACAGTGCCAATATGCTGGCCATGATGCTAGAGGGCCAGATTTGCAGTTATAGACTCTAATTGGGAGACTGAGATTCTTCTGCTCATTGCTGCCCCATTACAGGTAAAAGGACCAGAGCTCTGTAAAGGGTCCTTAACAGATCCAATCCAAATAGAATTCCCTTGGTGCAAGAAGTGAAGAAGACAACCATAGGCTGTCATCTGAGAACCCACATTCCCCCAAGCCCTGCTTAGAAGCTGAAACAGAAGCTACGCCATTTTTAATATTAACATTTAACTTCAATGTAATCTTATAAAAAGAGACTTGTTATTTAAAATAATTTAATCTGGCTTCAAATGTGAGAAAGATTTTTCACTAATATGGTACAAAAGTATTAAATTTGATATTTATAAGGTATAGAGAGAGCCCAGTTGCTGGTCTATACTTTACAAAGCCTTCATGTGAAGATAAACACTTTCCTTTAGAATACACAAGGCAAATGAGGTTGGGGGAGAGGAATTATCATTTTAGACATTTGATAATTACATTTAGTTCCCTTTTGCCCCACTGTTACGTGCCTGAGTGCTCTGCAAGGACGAGGCCCACACACACAGTGAGTTATTTGGCTTTAATGAAGGTAAAATGACACATCCGCAAAGGGGACCCTGGGCGTTGCTGTCACTTAGGCAGGGAACCCAGCACCGAAGCTCAGCTCGGCCTGGGTCAGAGTCTAAAGGTGGACCAGGAGCATAAAGCTATATATACACAATACAAAAGCAACTCATACATATGCAAAAAGGGACTTCCCACAGGCTATGTCCGCCCTTTGGCCTAAGGCCATACAAACTGGTTTCAACCAGTTAAAAGCAAGTTATAACTGGCATGCTGTGTCCTACAATGACCGGCCACTTATCAAGCAGGGGCTTTTCACAAGGCAGCCGAGAAAGCGGAGACACCCTAGCTAGGCCGTGACAGTCTTCCGCAGTCCCCTACACCCACCTACTTAAATAAGAAACAACAATTAAAATATCTTCCTCTGTTTATTTTTTCAGTTCAGAGTACTACGGACTAAGAGGTCTAATGAGCTAGTGTGGCACAGGATGAAATCTCAAATCATCTTCCCATCACAATTAAGCTAATGCTACGAAACAAAGTTAATTGGCAACAATCTAAGCCAGTGACTCTCACGGTAGATATGTGAAGATAGCTAGACTAGAAGCAAATGTTGACTATCATGGCAGCTGGTAACACCAGCCCAGTTAAAAGTTACGTCAGCATTTCAACCTCTTCTCTTTCAGAGCTTCCTACATCAGCGGTATCCATTTGCTCTGGACTGCTATTTGGCACTTGACCTTAGCCCACAAATTACACTTCCCGCCCACTGACACTCCTCCAACCACCCACTTTAAAATGTGGTTTTCAACACACAAAAAGTAAGTTAGGAGTTGTAAGCTTGTTAAAAGTTCTTTTCACCCTCCAAAAAGTTATTTGCTTTATAAGGACCAAATTTTGCAATTAACCCACAATGTGGACTATTCAGCTGTAGTATTTTCACCTGAAAGAGATAAAGAACATTAAAGGCTGTCTGCTGGGCTTGTAGCACTGTATAATTTTATGGCCTTGTTAGATTTTTCAAGTGCTTAATTACAGATTGAAGATGACTAATTGCATGTAATTAAATTGATTACATAAATATACCATGATTATGTGAAACATTCAGACAAAAACTGCATTAAAAGAATATAATGGTGATCTCATAAACCTACCAAAAAGCAAGGAAATTCACAACAAAGGATCATATCACTATTAACACACCTCCATACATGATTACTATTATGTCTACATGCTTCATTAAGGCTAAGCATTTGCAGTTTAACTACTTCCTTGCCTCTGTTTAAAAAATGTGAAGATTCTTTAGCTTAACATCCATCGATACCTCTGCATAGGAAAATTAATGTAACTGAAATCACTTTAAAAAGGTCATTCAGTCTTGGAAACTATAGGCTAGATTCTCAGCTGGTGTAAATTGGCATATCTCCAGTGACTTCAGTGAAATTACATAATTTACATCAGTCAGCAATCTGGGCATGTGCTTTTATACATGCTGAGACTTGTGTTATATGCTGTGTACTATAAAAATTTTCTATTATGTTATATACATGCATATTCTGACCCAGTCAAAAAACAAAATAGTTTTGTCACAGATGGTTTGAAATCACCTGTTTTAATTTTTGGCTTTTTTTTTTTTTAACTTTTCACAAATATAATGGAAAAATATTACAAATGCGACTGAAGACTTTTTTAATTTCCATATTTTTTGACTTTTTAAAAAAAATAAAAATATTAAAAATGCAATATTTATAAAAATAGAACATTTCTACAATATCATTTTTTTGCCAGAATGTTTGTTCAGAAAAGGCCATTTTACAAATAATCTTTTTTAAACATTTTTTTTTACCAGCTCTATTTTCAGTGAGCGTACCAGGTGTTCATAATTTATTTACATGAGTTATAGATGATATTACAACTCACGAACATCAGACACACAGGTGTGTTACGAAAGGTCATCAGTAACAAGTGAAAATGCATAATGTATGTTCAATGAACCCATCGATAGATACATATTTTATGCTCATACAGAGAGTAAGCAACTTGCCCAAGATTAAATAATGAAACCAGGACTCCACAAAAACTTACACACAATTAACTTTACTCATTGTGATGAGTTCCATTGACTGCAATCTACTCAGTAAATGCAAAGTTAAACACTTTGCGATATAGAGGCCTGACTCAAGTAGCAGAGCTAGGAATGGAGCTCAGAATTCCTAATTCCCCTACCTACAATAACCATTGCTGAAATGATAGTGTTGGTCTGACTGATTTTAAAGAGTACTTTCCTTACAGCATTTTTCTTCTCCTAAAGCTTCTGGGTTTTGTTAAAAATGTAATGAATAATATATGTGTACAACATATAAAGCAGAATTAAATACATTTTGCAATCCCTAAAGAAGCACAATGTGTTGACACCACACTTGTGCTCTCTCAAATATTACTGGAATTATATTTTGTGGGATTTTCTTCAAAATTCATCAACTATAAATGCCAAAAAAACCTCATACTAGATAGTGTGTCATTTAAGCAGGGTGCGAAATGATCATAAGAAATACAGCAAACTTTGACACTATCTAGTTTAGTTCAGGAGGAAAAGCAATTACACCTCCTCCTGCCCCCATCTTTTGTTCTGCTTCAAGAAACTCACAAAATGGAAAATCAAAACATCAAAGAATATGAACCAAAAGGTTGTCACAGTCACTGACTGTTGTTGAAATCTAGTTCCACATACTAGCTAACATGAAGGTATGTCCCCTCGCTTATTAAAAGATGACTCAGGAGCAGAATAGCCTGGGACTAAAACCTGAATCTGAAAATCCCTGATCTTTGGAGAAATTTGGAATAAATTTTGGGCTTTAGCCCTTCTCCTTCCCCACAAAAGCTATGCCTGGCAAGTAAGTTAGGTCAAGCGGCTTATCAAATGGGGCTGTGGCATGTAGGGAAAAGGTGGTTTTACAAGGCAAAACCAGTCTGACTGCTTGTGCTCATTTTACCTGTGAACTTTAATGGCTCTGGAGGGTACAATGTAAGTCACTCTTGTTCTGGCCTTTGTAAAACCAGATCCCCAAGGACTGTAGAAGTCTATTTCATTATCCAGACATCTATTTCATTATGAATATCTGTCTAGACAGGAGAGAGATCAGTATACAGCATTACACATGGATAGTCCTGCAAACACCATGACAATAGCTGGGAAAAGCACACAGTGGCCTTAACTAACTTTTCTTAACTCAAATTTGCAGCAGAAAAACACCAGCAAACAAGTTGCAGTTTCCAGACAAAATAAACATTCTTCTTGTTAAAAAAAGAGACATTAAGATTTAGCAATTTGTCTTTAATTCATTATCAAGGAAAGGGAATTACAATATTTTCTCTAAATAGCTTAATAATTACAGTTTTGTTTTCAAATGATCACTGACTTAAATGGGAAGCAGACTCTTGTGCCTCATTACATAAATCAACAGATATTTCACTTTTGATTTGTTACAGAGAAAATAAGGAGTAATGGTTTATCATAAGTTAGAAAACATTAGTACCTTTTTGGAGTGATAACGTTGGTCACATTCATGCTTTTAGTATACATTATGTGGATGTAAATATAATTCTGCAAAAATTACATTGCAATTTACTGGTACTACCGGCTCATACAATATCACTGAAATACTTTAAAGAACATTTATGCATTTAAACTGTTTATATGCTTTTTTATTCTAGTGCACACTCTTTTAAAATTAACTGTTGAAAAAGTGCTTATTATTGGCAATAGTATGTGAAAATCTAATTTTAATACATCCTGCTACAATATTTTGTTGCAAATGCAAATTAATTAAATAGTATAATACATGGGTACCTTTTTTTCAGTAAATTTCAGAAGTTGGCAGTAATGCAAGTCTATATTTATAAATGTGTAATTAAAATTGTTGAGGGCATCTAGAATTATGGATAGGCAAGCATTTGTTTAATATAAATAAAAGAAAAAAAACTAAATCTCCTTTCAAGGGGAATAGATCATTCTCATTATCAATGTGGTTTAAAACTTTATTGTGTTTATTGTGTTTTTGTTGAGGGTTTGCTGCTTTGGAATGGACATTACAAAGACTCTTGTTACATGAACTTCGTCTTAAAAGCAGAACCAATGGGTAACTAGGAAATTGGGAAAGGGGGGAAAAGAAAATTGAGAGGTTTTTTACTCTTGTGATATGGTAGGAAGGAATTGTGGAAATTCCTTACTTATTGACATGAAGGGGACCAGTAAATTTTGCACAATCAGGGTCATATGTATGATTAGTTTCCAATGTAATTATATGTAGTGATTAGACAGAAATCCATTATACTTTTGTTTTCCTTTAATGGATCTGAAGGGGTTAAAAAAAAGCTATTTCACTCCTGCTAGGTTTTAATCAAACTACCTTGCTTAATAACCGTTAACATTTAAAATTGTCCCAGCAAGGTTCTGAAGTTAGCACCTCAGCTCTCCTTCACAACTTTACTATTTCTATGGTCTATTCAGAGCCAGTTTTCCACAGTGTTGCCTTAACAAGTCTTAGCCTTCCTTATGTCAGTGTATCTGTGCAACAGTAAGGCTAGACAGCTTCACAGGTGAAAGCTTTGATTCCTTAGAGAAAAACAACTATTGCAAACAAACAAATGTTAAAAACTCTTCAAGAAAGTCAAATAAGCCATAATTTCCCTCTACTTTAAGAGAAACGTATCATATTGCTTTTAAACAGATGAGAAAGTGGCATGCTGAGGGTTGCAAAGAACTCCATAAAGTATCAAAACAAGTCAGATGTCACATACATTTCTAAACCGAGAAGATGTTTGGAGTGTTGTTGTAGCCATGTTAGTCCCAGGATATTAGAGAGACAAGGTGGGTAAAGTAATATCTTTAACTGGACCAACTTCTTTTGGTGAAAGAGAAGTTTTTGAGCTTACCCAGAGCTCTTCTTCAGCTTTGGGAAAGGTGCTCAGAGCATCACAGCTAAGCACAAGCTGTAATAGATTGTTAAGCATATGGAGTAAACACATGATGTAGGAGACTACTCAAGATAAAATGGGAGTTAATATCTCTGTGGTCATAGCACAAAGGAAGGTTGGTGGGTTACAGATTGTTGTAATGAGGTATAAAAGTGAGTGTCTCAATTCAGTCCATGATTTTTAGTGTCTATCAAATTTATGAATTTAAGCTCCTCCAAGGCTTGTCTTTTGAAGGTTATGCAGGTTTCCCTTTGAGGACGGGATCTGAGAGGTCAGATATGAAGTGATCATTTTGTGAAAAGTGTTCACCCAAGGATTGATGTGGTGTTTTTGTCTTATTTTTCTGTTTGAGTTCATTTGAGAGTGCTGTGATTGTCTCATTTCACCCACATTGTTATTATTAGGGCATTTAGTGCTTTGGATGACGTACATTACATATTGTGATAGGCATATGTAAAACCCATGGATCCTGACAGGAGTGTTGGGGGGGGGGGGTATCGATCATCATAGTAGTGGAAATATGTCTGCAGGTTTTGCATCTGTTGTTATGGCAGGGTTTGAAGAAACTAGTAAAAAAAAAAAAGACTAGTAAAAGTGCCATCAAGATGATTGGTGTATAGTATAGGAGACAGTGTAGCCTAGTGGACACAGCAAAGGACTGGAACTCAGGAGACCTGGATTCTATTCTGTCACTGGCCTACTGGCTGACTGTGGGGCATGTCACTTCACCTCCATGCCTCAGTTTCTCCACCTATAAAATGGGGATAAAGATATCCTTTCTAAAGTGCTTTGAGATTGCCTGATGAAAAGTGGTATCTAAGAATTAAATATATTATGTTGGGATCAAGATTAAAATATTAAAAAGCTGAGTGCTTTATAATGAAATGTAGTATAGATGTGGAAATTTTCACAGAAACCTTTTGCTATAAAAGGAAGAGGCTATTTTATTTAAGACCATGTCTACACTACAAAGTTATGGCGCAGTTATTAAATCATTAGGTCCTATGATGGTGTCACTTGAATAGATATGTGGACAGAGCTGGCATTGGGCTTTGTTGCAAGGATAGGTTCCTGGGTTACTGTTTATGTTGTATGGTGTGCGGTTGCTGGTGAGTATTTGCTTGGTTGGGAGGCTGTCTGTAATCGAGGACTGACCTGTCTCCCAAGATCTGTGAGAGTGAGGGATCATCTTACAGGACAGGTTGTAGATCTTTGATGATGTGCTGGAGAGGTTTTAGTTGGTGGCTGTAGGTGATGGCTAGTGGCGTTGTTATTTTCTTTGTTGGACCTGTCCTGTAGTAGGTGGCTTCTGGGTACTCTTCTGGCTCTGTCAATCTGTTTTTTCACTTCAGCAGGTGGGTATTGTAGTTTTAAGTATACTTGATAGAGATCTTATAGGTGTTTATCGCTGTCTGAGGGATTGGAGCAAATATGGTTGTATCTTAGAGCTTGGCTGTAGACAATGGATCATGTGGTGTGTCCTGGATGGAAGTTGGAGGCATGTAGGTAAGTATAACGGTCAGTGGGTTTCCGGTATAGGGTGGTGTTTATGTGACCATCGCTTATCAGCACAGTAGTGTCTAGGAAATGGTCTGCTTGTGTGGATTGGTCTAGGTTGAGGTTGATGATGGGATGGAAATTGTTAAAATCATGATGGAATTCCTCGAGGGCTTCTTTTCCATGAGTCCAGAAGATGAAGATGTGATCAATGTAGTGCAAGCAGAGTAGGGGCATTAGGGGACAAGAGCTAAGGAAGCGTTGTTCTAAGTCAGCCATAAGGATGTTGGCATACTGTGGGGCCATGCGGATACCCATAGCAGTGCCACTGACTTGAAGGTGCCCCTCTGCCATGTACATTGGCCAAACCGGACAGTCTCTACGCAAAAGAATAAATGGACACAAATCTGACATCAGGAATCATAACATTCAAAACCAGTGGACAAACACTTCAACCTCTCTAACCACTCAGTGACAGACTTGAAGGTGGCAATTTTACAACCAACAAAACTTCAAAAACAGACTTCAAAGAGAGACTGCTGAACTCAAATTAATATGCGAATTAGATACAATTAACGTAGGTTTAAACGGAGACTGGGAATGGTTGGGTTATTACACTAATTGAATCTATTTCCCTATGTTAAGTTCTCCTCACACCTTCTATGGGTCATCTCAATGGCCACTTCAAAAGTTTTTTTCTCCTGCTGATGATAGCTCATCTCAAGTGATTGGACTCTTCCAGTTGGTATGCGTACTTCCACCTTTTCATGTTCTCTGTTTGTATAAATATCTCCTGTCTGTGTGTTCAATTCTATGCATCCGAAGAAATGCGCTGTAGCCCACGAAAGCTTATGCTCAAATAAATTTGTTAGTCTCTACGGTGCCACAAGTACTCCTGTTCTTTTTGCAGATACAGACTAACACGGCTGCTACTCTGAAATCTATAAGATCAACATATCTCTTCAAGTTTTATCACACTCAGTGAAATATTCTTTTCAATCAAATAGTGCTGATCTAGTGGTATGAGTTCAGGAATTTTGAATTTCTAATCCCAGCTCTGACACTTGTTGTTTGAAGTCACAAGCAAGTCATGTAGGGTCTGATTCTGAAGTCAATGGGAGCCTTTTCATTGACTTCAGTGACCTTGGCTCAGGCCCTTATCTTTCAGTCTCTTATTTTCCATCTCTGAAATGAAGACTGTGGAACAAATTCACTACACAATTTCCTTGGCTTCAATAGAGCTACACTACCGGAGAGTTGGGGCCTATGTTTATTGGCTCCTTGGAGCTATTGTGAGAGTTAGTTTGTAAAATGCCACATAACTGCTACTATTTTTTTAACCTCTTGCACATACCCTACTTTGTTACAGCACAACTAATGTTTGTATTAAATGTTAAAGTAGATTGATAATGAATATATCCAACTTCTACATGGCCTGAGTATGTAAAATAATTGCATATTCCCTACCAATAACTTGAGTCAGTTTTTTACCAGCAGAGTTATATTAACACCTGAGTGTTTTTAGATGAATTTAGGTTATTAACAGTATTGGAGAATAACAAATGTCATGGTGTTCAATCGGTGGTTTAATAGAACTTGACCGCTGAATATAAGGACCTGGATATACATTCACTCCAAAGAGGGAGCAGGGGAAGAGGAATCTTGACAAAGTGTTTGATTTGAAGGCATAGCAAAAATAGAATGATGCCTAGGCTGGGTACATTAGTATAAAGCGTGCTGAAGGTAGAGCTCCAAACAGACTTGTATTGTTTATGTATGCACTGAATAAGAAGATTTAAGGTTTCCTCATGTCTTCATATTCCATTCTGCTGTTAACAGTAGATCCTGGTGTTCACAGTGAGCGGTAGGCACATATGAGATGCACAGTCTCATTTCCTAATAAATGAATGCCTCCCAGCATAACAGTTCTGTGCTTTAACCTTCCCAGGAAAATTGGTTGACGTGCTCTAGATGCAATTTTAAAATTAGGCACCTTCTTTGCTATCTGTCCAGAAACTAAAAGTAGTTGTTTTACAACACATTGGTTGAGCAGGTAGTATTATCTCACCCACAAATGATGTACCCTGTCATTCCTCATTGCTATATTATAACACTGCTATGACTGAAAGCCCTTTTCTTCAGCTAGTAGAATAGTAGAGCTTCTAAGAAGGAATAGTTGCCCTTTAAATAAGACTTTGACTATAATTTGAGTTCCTTAAATAGGTGGCTGGTAAAAATATTCTTCAGAGGGCGCTGTGTCCATATGGCTCCTGTCCCACAGCTTTGGATCAGGCGCCCTGCTACTGCCCATTGGCTGTCATCACTCTGGGATTCTGAGGAGTTATCCCCTCCCACTTCCTGGCCCTGGTGCAGCTGGGTCTAAAGATCTCGTCCCTCTCCCAGGACTCCCCTTCTCCTTCCCCCATCACCTCAGAATCCCTTCCCTTCCTCCAGGACTGCCCTTCTTCCCTCTCCCCACAACAATCCCCTCAGGATCTTCCCCTTCCCTCAAGACTTTGCTTCTCCCCTTCAAGTCCCCTCAGGATTTTTCCCCCTTCCCAGGACTCTCATCCCATCCCAGAAAATCTGATCCCTCTCCCCACAAAAGGAACTGTTCTCTCCACTTCTGCCAGCCCCATCTCCTCCTCTCAGGCACTGCCCCCTGAATATCTCCATTTAGACAGGTGTCTCCTGCTAACCTGCGGGGCTCCTTGGACACCATAAGCTCCTCTTCCCTTATGGCTTGCTCCAGATGTGGCTCCTGAGCCTCCCGTACCTTGTTTTCAAATTTTAACTTTCCTGGAGAATGCTGCTCAGGAGCCAGCACCTCCTGCTAGAACTGAGGAATCTAGCTGAACCTGCTGAGAATGCAATACATAGGCAAGGCCCTCCCTCCATGACCCTTTCCTGGCCCTGGAGCTGCTGGCTGCAGGGCTTCTTCTGCCAAGCTGAACATGTGCACGAGCAGTGGGGTGGCTCAGAAAATGACAACACAGTGTTTGATTTTTGACGAGGTGACCCATGTCACACCCTAGACACTACTGCAATGATATTTGTGCAAAATATACCTTGCGAGGTATCCTATGAAAGCTACCATCACCCTGCTTATTAATGGCATTGTAAAGTGCATGTGCTAACCTCATATGTAAAGCTATGAATTCCCTCTGTATGATGTTTCTAGAACATGTTTAAGACCAGACAGTCTAGCTGAGGTAAAGGTGATAAAGAGGTCTGTGGGCAGTGCTTGGCTTGACAGTTCATAGCCCCAGTGCCTCTGGGCTGCATCAGTTATGAATGTAAAAACACTATATGAGCACCAGTATCTCATTGCTTGAGTCCTGGCACCTCTTTCACTACAAATTAAGTGTTGACTGAGGGTTTGCTTCAACATGCCATAAAAAAAGCCATCGAGCTAAACCAACAGGTATTATCCAGCTCCTGAACTCGAGACAGAGAAAACTAACATGGCTCTTCTCAGCATTTGACAACAAAGTATTGGCCAGTGTCATAACAGATTGTTAAGGGTTAGTGTCTCTTTCACCTGGAAAGGGTTAACAGGGAACTAAACACCTGACCAGAGGACCAATCAGGAGACAAGATACTTTCACCCTGGGTGGAGGGAAGTTTTAGGTGTGGGTCCTTTGTTCTGTGTTCTTCTCAGGGGATATGAGAGAAACCAGACATTACTACAGGCTCTCTAAGGTTCTGTTCAAATAGTAAGTAGGAACAGGCAATTTTAGTATTTTTGTTTGTTTTGCTCTATTTGCAGCTGTGGATCTGGCTGGTTAACTTTTATATGTGTAGTTGCTGGGAATATTTTGATTTGTATTGGTACTGGTTTCTTTCTGTGTCTGTAAGCATAGGACCCTGTAATATTTACATCTTGAAGTTACAGAGATAATTCTTTACTTTTTCCTTTCTTTTATTAAAAGATTTCTTTTAGAGAACCTGATTGATTTTTCCTTGTTTCCCTTGTTTTATCCCAGGGATTGGGTTGTAACTCACCAGGACTGGTGGGGGAGGTTGAGGGGAGAGTGTAGAATTCTCTCTCTGTTTTCCTTGAATCTGTTTGCCTCTTTGTGGAAGAGAGGCTAATTTCTTCTCTGTATTGTGCCAAAAGGATGGACTGTCTCTCAGGATCCCAGGGGGAAAGTCTGGGGGAGGGGGGAAGGGGGAATGGTTTATTTCTCCTTGTTTTAAGAATCCAAGGGATTTGGGTTCTTGGGGTCCCCAGGGAAGGTTGGGGAGGTCAGAGTGCCCCAGAACACTATATTTTTGGGTGGTGGCAGGCTATCAGATCTAAGCTGGTAATTAAGCTTAGAGGTTTCATGCAGGTACCCAAATTTTGGACGCTAAGGTTCAGATTTGGGAAAAATACCTTATGACAGACAGCCAATAAGAGTTTAGAAGACTGTACCTCTTTTCATGTGCAAAGCCATGATTCATTTATACAAATTGTTTCAGCAGCTGAAACAGCAAAGCTGATGTCAACTAGAAAGTTTGAGGTTCACATATATACAGATGGCTGAAGAGCTAAATAACCCCAGGTCTGTTTAATGCAGTGTTACATTTTTCTTGGCCTAAAATAAATATTTTCCAATGAATTTTGTAAACATGATTGAAATATTTATTGCAATAAGCCAGTGCCAAAGAGTTAGGGCCTGCTGTAAAGCCCATCAAAGTTTTTCACTGGATCATTTCCTTAGACAACTACCTGTGATTATTTTTCTCACTTGTTAATTACATCCAAAAAACTATGTTACAAGAATATTAAGATTGCAAAGTCAAGCACTCAAAAGTTAGGAAATGCCAGAATTAAGGTTGCCTGTGCAATCTATTTTGGCCCTCTTGTGTATGTGCAGTATGATACAGTCATTAATTATAAGATCACACTTTTTTCCCCCAGAATGACCCCTGCACAGGATGGACAGTAGTCCCTGAATCGATAGCTATTCAACATTCCTTTTATCTTCCACATTCAGTTTGTGGCCCACGCATTATTTACTGCACACCATCCATGCTCTGCCCTGAGTACAGAACTATTAATTTCCTCATGGGCTTTTCTATGGTACTGTCATTGTAGTGTCTTAGTTCTTTACAAACATTAATGAATTGATCTTCACAGTACCCTTGTGAGGTGAGTTGGTGTTCTTCTCCACATTGTACACAGAGAATTGAAGCAAAATGATTATATCCAAAATTGTTAAAAGCATTAACTAATTTTGCGTGAGAAGTCTAGAGTTTCATTTTTCAGAGTGTTCAGCTTTTTATAGTACTTATGTTCAGAACAGCGCTCCCATTGACCTCAATTGCAGCTGTAAGTCCTCAACATTTCTGCAATTCATACCCCAGGTGGGCACCAAGAAAACTGGGAACATACATTGGCCATGTAAGAAAATTTTGTTTTAAGTGATTTGCCCGACATCCCGTAGAAATTTGGAGGCAGGGATAGAGTTCACAGGATGACATTCAGCTACCTTAACCATGAGACAGCTTTTCTCTTCCTATAGTTCCCTGCCTCACTCACTACACCTCTTCCAGCTTCCACAACAACATTGTCTGTAGAACCCCTGCCTATCACCTCATTCACTGCACTGTCATGGCTTATGCCCCAAACAGCTCCATCCTGCACACTGAATGAGGCAAGGGTCCTGTGGAAAAAAATAGCATGTGATTATGTAATTAAAAACTACTATGAAGCACATGCAGAAGGGGCCCAAACAAAGATTGCATGGACAATCCTAATTCTGGCATTTCCTAACTTCTGAGTGCTTGACTTTGCAAACTTAGTGTTATTTTAATGCAGAAAATTACATCCAAAAAGATAAGATTAAAAAAATCTTAACATTACATTTTTTTCATCATGTGGAACCATATTGACCTCATCACTAGGGTTGGACACTTTAGATACACACCACAGACCCCCTGTCAATTGAGCTAATGTAGTAATTGGCAGCAGTAGAAGGCTGTTACCTTCTATGTGGACCTGCCAGTAGAAGGCGATTATAGACACACACTTTACCAGTGGGGTTCACAGCTGTTTGCTACACTGCAAAGAAATGCTGATACTCAGGAATAATGGGTTCAATTCCAGGTTCTATAGGGAAACAGGGTCCTGTTCCCTATCTCCCCGCTTCCCCACAGTCTCTCCCTGCTCCTGACTGAGGCTGGGAGGCTGCCAGGAGCTGGAGTGCTGGAGACCCCTAGGAGGGGTGGCCCTGAAACTTGGGGCTAAACACTGACTTAGAAACATGTTCTGTTCATTTGTTAACCTCTGTTTAAACAATAAACCTCCTTGACTGTGACTGGGTGAAGCAGCGTATGCTTTGGAACTGGGGAAAAGTGGTAGCCCCAGTGACACCCCCTTTTGGTTTTCCAGTTTCCCCCCAAAATCAAAGGGTCACTGATGCCTAAAATGTTTCTAGAAATTTTTAGGCCTGATCAGATGCATTGTTAAAAAATACTTGTGTTACAGACAGAAAAGCCATAGAGTTGAGTCTTCCACCTTTACAAGCTTGACCAAAGAACCTCTTATAAAGTGTAGGACAACTTTAACTATAGGTGTTTCTACCTGTGCTGCCTAAAATAAATCAATCTCTTATTGTTCATTCATGCTAAAATCTTAGTATCCTCCTTCTCTTCAAAAGTACAACTGATGTGGACACCCATTTTGAATAACTGCACCTACAGCTTGCAGTGTGTGTGAAAAATTAAATAGTTACATATGCAGAAGACCATTTGCAGTGTAAAGAGGCATTTGTGTAACACAATTTGCATTAGAAAGCCAGGTGCATTCCCATATTTAGAGATTATAATTAAGGAATAACTCCTAAAACATGGCCTTAATTTCACTAGCCCAATTATCCAGAAAGTTCATTGGAATACAAGATAAAGCTCAATGCTAAACAAAATTTATCTTTAAACAATCCTTAAGTGGATCAATGGGATTTATAAAATCATTTACTAGCCACTGAATCTACAAACGTCAATCCTATTAAGAACATAAGAACAGCCATATTGTGTTAGAAGAATGGTCCTTCTAGCTCAGTATCCTATTTTCTGACAAGTGCCAGATTCTTCAAAGGGAATGAACAGAACACTATAATTTTGAATGATCTATCCTGTCGTCCAGTCCCAGCTTCTGGCAGTTGGAGTTTTAGGGACACCAAGAGCATGAGGCTGCTCCCAAAAATCTTAGGTTCAGTTTTGACTTGGCTACTCGGTTTAGTACTTTGTTCTTGGATTTTGTTCCCCAATGCATTTCCAAATCTCAGTGAAGGAGACTAGCATATGATTTAAAGAGGAAGTGAAAATCTACACCATAAGTTACTTACTGACTTAAGAAAAAATACACACACACACACACGCATACACACAACATCTGCCAGACTTAAGAGGAAAAACTCTTTTGGCAGAGTTCACCAGCAAGGTTTCCCACAGTCAATCACAATAATCAATGACAGATAATAGCAAAGTTTTAGATGTCCTGGAAATAAATCAACCCTGTCAAAGAAAATAGAGGCTTTAATATTAAGGGTGAAAAATCCTGGCCCCCTAGAAGTGAATGGGAGTTTTGCTATTGGCCATGGAGCCAGAATTTCAGCTTAAGTATATATTAAATGACAGTGACAACCAGAGAAAACCTGGTTTAAATAAAAACCCACTTCGCCAGAAAATTATAGCAACCACTGTTGCTGTTACAAATAATTGGGTTCATAGATTCCTAGAGTTTAAGGTCAGAAGGGACCATTAGATCATTTAGTCTGACTCCCTTCCCCCTGTGTAACAAGATCTTAAATTTCACCCAGCTACCCCTGTACTGAGCCCAGTAACTTGTGCTTAACTGACACATATCTTCCAGAAAAGAATCCAGTCTCGATTTGAAGATGTCAAGAGATGGAGAATCCACCCCTTCCCTTAGCAGTTTATCACTCTCACTGTTAAAAATTTGTGCATTATTTAATTTGACCTTGTCTGGTTCAGGTCCCAGCCAGTGGTTCTTTTTATAACTTTTTGTACTAGATTAAAGAGCCCTTTAGTACCCAGCATTTTCTCCCTGTACTTACATTCTGCAATCAAGTCACCTCTATCTTCTTTTTGATCACCTCAATTTTGTGATAAACTTAAAAAACTTAATCTGTTTAGTCTCTCACTTTCTCTCCAGCCCTTGAATCATTTTTGTGGCTCTTCCCTGCACCTCTTCCAATTTTTCAACATCCTTTTAAAAACAGCAGCATCAGTCTCACCAATGCTCTTTATGGGGTAAAATCACCTCCCTACTCCCCTCTTTAGACATCCAAGGATCACATTACTTTTTGGCCACAGCAGCCCACCGGGAACTCATTTTGAGCTGCTTGTCTACTACAGTCCCTAAGTTCTTTTCAGGATTACTGCTTGCCAAGATACAGTCCCCCATTTTGTAGATACAACTTGTGTTCTCCGTTAATTTTGTAGACCTGACCTGTGGACTATGCATCCTAGATGCATAAGGTTGTATTTGACTGTTTAAAAACATATTTTTCTGGAATAGGCCCTAGTGATCCAGATTGCTGTGTACGACTGCCCTATCCTCATCATTATTTACCATTCTGCCAATCTGTGTCATCCACAAATTTTACCAGCAGTGATTTTACATTTACTTCTAGATCAATGTTGAAAATGTGGAATAGCATTGGATCTGCAACTGATCTCTGCAGAACTTCCCCCGACCAGTGATGATTCCCCATTGACATCCCCATTTGAGATCTGTCAGTTAACCAGTTCTTAACTGATTTCAAGTCTGCTTAGTTGGTAATGTAGTCTGCTAATTTTTCAGTCAGAATGTCAAGTGGTACTTAATAAAATGCCTTACAAAATATATTACATCTATGCAGTTTCCTCTATCAACCAAAACTGTAATCTCTTCAAAGAATGAAATCTGGTTTGTTTGACAAAACCTATTTTCCATAAAACTATATTAACTCTTAATTATATTTCTATCCTTTAAGTCTTTCAGTTCAATTGATTCCCATATCAGATCTCCCATTATTTTGCCCAGGATTGAATTCAAGCTAACCAGTCTTCACTGGAACAGTTTCTCAGATTCAGGATGGAATTTCTTCTGGTCTAAACTAGAAAAAAAGACACCCACCTGGGATGTAGGACACCCCAGTTGAAGCCCTGACTCCACCTGGTTCAGTTCCGCATCTAAACAGAAACAAACATCGAAAACTCAAAAATTTTCATAAACAGAGTTCTTGTTTTCTAGCCATCCCTACTCTTGAGTCCAAGTTATCTGGGCCTGCTGATATGAATATTTATCGATAGTAGATGTTGTTTAACATTATTCTTTGCTACTAATTAGCTGGAAAGTACTTCATTATCCTCTTGACATACAAGTACATCATCCTGTTTCTTTCCAAATACAGAACAGAAATATTAATTGAACACTGCCTGCCTTTTCTGCCTTATTAACAATTTTGCCCTCTCCATCTAGTAATGGACCAATACCATTAATGTAATTTCTTTTGTTTCTAATATACTTAATCTTGCCAGCCATGGATTTATTTCTCTGATGTCTTTAGCTTCTCTTATCAGGTTTCTACATTTAGCTTCATTTATATAAATTGCTATCCTTTTCTCTCGCTTTCAGTTTCTTAAATATTGCTTTTTTATTTCTGTTTGCTTGCTTCATTTTGTCACTGAACCAAGATGGGCATTTAGCCAGTATTGTCCTCTTTCTTGATTGTGCAATAAAAGACAGTTACTGTTTCCGTAATTGGTGTTCTTCAAGATGTGTTGCTTATGTCCATTCCATATTAGGTGTGTATGCTTGCCACATGCACCAGTGCCATAAGTTTTTCCTTCAGCAGTATCCATAGGGGACCAGCTCCGGCACCCCTTGGACTGGCAACTGCATGGCTTGATATAAGGAGCACTGCCAGCTGCCCCCACCGTCAGTTCCTTCTTGCCAGAAACTCCAACAGGGAGAAAGGAATGGACATAAGCAATACATCTCAAAGAACACCAGTTATGGAAAAGGTAGCTATCTTTTCTTCTTTGAGTGCTTACTTATGTCCATTCCATATTAGATCACTTCAAAGTAGTACCCCTGGATGTGAGTAAGAGTTCACAGACATGGAGATTGCGACACAGCTGTCCTGGATAGGGATGTGTGCCAGAAAGGACGCTGAAGATGCCTGAGCTCTCGTCGAATGGGATCTAAGAATCAGTGGTGGTGGACCCCCTCCAGGTCATACAGGTCCTTATGCACGAGGTAATCCAATTAGAAATCCACTGTGAAGACACTGGATGAACCTTCATCCTATCCTCTGTAGCAGCAAAGAGCTGAGTCGATTTACAGAGAGGCTTCTTACATTCTAAGCAAAAAGCCAAGGTCTTCCAGATGTCCAGGGCGTGAAGACGCCTCTCTTCACTGGTCTTGTGCAGTTTGGGACAGAACACTGGGAGGATGATGTCCTGGTTTATATGGAGAGTGGAGCCCACTGTTGGCAGGAAGGCTAGGTGGGGCCACAACTGAACTTTATCTTTGTGGAAGACTATGTACAGTGGTTCTGAGGTCAAAGCTTTAATTTCCGAGACCCGTCTCACCGATGTCACCAGGAAAGGACCTTCCAAGACAGGTGAGAAATGGATTCAGAGCCCAGAAGCTCAAAGGGCAGGCCTGTGAACCTAGAGAGGACCAAGTTAAGATTCCACTGTGGGATGGGAGCCTGCACCTGTGGGAAGAGTCTTTCCATCTCTCTCAAGAATCTGACCATCATGTCATGGGAGAACACCATCTGTTCTTGGATTGGTGGGTGAAAAGTGGAACTGGCCGCAAGATGCACTCTAATGGAAGACTGTGTCAGGCCCTGGCTCCTCAAATGGAGCAGGTACTTCAGGACAGCCTGTATGGAGGAACACAAGGGAGAGATGCCCTGTTTGGATGCCCAGTGGGAAAACCTTGTCCACTTGGCCAGGTAAGTCAGTCTAGTTGAGGGCTTCCTTCTTTCCAGGAGGACCTGTTGGACTCCTTCCAAACAGGTCTGCTCCTCCAGGTTCAGCCATGCAGCATCCATGCTGAGAGGAGGAGGGACCCGAGGTTGGGGTATAAGAGCAGATCATGGTCTTGCAACAATAGGTCCAGTCGGTTGAACAGGGGCCAGGGAGGGGCTGCTGACAGGCTCATGAGCATGCCAAACCAATGCTGGCAAGGCCGCACCAGGACGATCATGATAACCTGCGCCTGGTCTGTCTGGATCTTTGCTAGTGCCCTGCTGATGAGTGGAATCAGAGAGAACACATATATCTGGCTCCCTGACCACAACAGGAGGAAGGCATCAGAGAGGGAGTTCTTGCTCAGACCCTGTCAAGAACAAAACCGGTAGCATTTCCTGTTCTGTCTGGTAGTGAACAGGTCCACTTGGGGAGTTCCTCACCTTTGGAAGATCATGCAGGCTACCTCTGTATGAAATGACCACTCTGGTGAGAGAAGAAGTCCCTGCTGAGCTGGTCTGCCAATGTATTCTTGATTCTCGGAAGATGACAATCTTCTAGGTGGATTTCTTGGCTGTTGCAGAAGTCCCACAGACTGAGCACCTCCTGACAGATAGCCGATAAGAGCGCTCCCCCTTGCCTGTTGATGTAAAACATCGAAGATGTGTTGTCAGCCAGGACTCGTATCACCTTACCCAACAAGTGGGCCAGGAGACTCCACATCCCAGCCGAACTGCTTGGAGCTCTTTATGTGTAATCGCACCTCCTCTGGGGACCACATTTCCTGTGTCTGCAGGTTTCCAAGATATGTGCCCTATCCGAGGTCCGAGGCCTCCAATAGCAACTCAATGGAGGGAAGAGGGTTGTCGAACAGAACCAGGACTGTCCTGCGGTAGGTCCACCATCTCAGTGAGCTAAGTATCTCCTGGGGAATGGTAACAATCTTCTCCGGAGGTCTTAGGACTGGGAATAGACCGTTGCCAGCCATTGTTGCAGAAGCCGCATCCTGAGCCTGTCATGGCAGACCGTGTAAGTGCAACAGGTGCAGGCAGACCCTGGCTGTAGTTAGAAGGAATGTGGAGACTTCCGCAATGAGATTTGCCACCGTGTGGAACCTTTCCAGTGGCAGGAATGCTCTGGTACAGGTAGAGTTGAGGACCACTCCAATGAACACTATCCTCTGCACTAGCACTAACGTTTACTTTTTATCATTCCCCAGTAGGCCCAGAAAGCGGCATGTGGCTTGAAGCACCACGACATTCCTTCAGACTTTGGAGACACCCTTGACAAGCCAGTCATCGAGGTATGGGTAGATCTGGATATCCTGGCACCTGAGATAAGCTGCCCTCACTGACATGTACTTGGTTAACACCCTCGGTGTCACCAGACCAAACAGGAAGACCGTAAGCTGGTAGTGGTGGGCCCCATCATAAACCGGAAGAAGCATCTGCATTCTTGAAGGATCATTATGTGGTAGTATGCATCCTACAAGTTGATGGAGGGAGGAGAGTTGTCGAACAGAAGCCAGAAAGACCAGGCTGAACTTCAGCTTCTGTAGGTACTTCTTGTAGGTCCAGAATGGGCCGCAGACTGCCCTTGGCCTTTGGGCTAAAAATTACTGGGAATAGATCCCCTTCTTCCTGTACTCAAGAGGAACTTCTTCCACTGCACCTAGCTATAGTAACCCCTTTACCTTCTGTGTGAGGAGACTTTTATGAGAGGGGTTCCTGAAGAGGGACAAGGAAGGCGGGTGGGAAGTGGGGGTAGGAAAGATGGAGCCAGGGAATAGTCTGGTAGGTCGCCCAAACGACCTTTTGGTCCCCTACTTATTATGAGTCGAGCCCAACTGGATTGAGGGTGGAAGTGGGTGGGTCAGGTGGCCATTGTAACCCTTGGCTTGTTTATGAAGCTGGTCCTACCAAACCTGGCTTCCCTGGCCCTGAGATTGCTGTGGTTTGCACCGCTTATATGCTGGGGTTGGGATTTAGAGACCCAGGGTTTCCGTGTGGGGCAGAAGTCCTTGAGGCCATGCAACTTGGTGTCTGTTTGCTCCACAAATAGGACCCCGCTGTTGAAGGGCAGGTCCTGCAGTGACTTCTGGGCCTTAGTGAACAACCCAGAGAGGAGCAGCCAAGAGACTTGCCACATGGAGATAGCAGAAGCCATGATGTGGGCAGCAGAATCAGCAGCATCCAACACTGTCTGAAGGGCCGGCCTGGCTGTGGTCGTGCCCTCATCCAGGATCGCTCAGAACTCCTTCTTGGAAGCTTTGGGGAGCGACCCTTCAAATTTGGCCATGGCTTGCCACATATTAAAGTCATATCAGCCAAGAGGGCTTGGTGATTGGCCACTCTCAGCTTAAGGTTGAATGACAAATAAACCTTTCATCCAAAGAGATCCAGCCTCCTAGAGTATTTAATTTTGAGGTGGCTCTGGGTTGTCCTTACCTCTCCTTGTGGTTAACTTCCTCAACCACAAGGGAATTAGGGACTGGATGGGATTATAAGTACTCATGCCCTTTGGTTGTCACAAAGTACTTGCATTCGGCCCTTTTGGAGATAAGGGCTAGGGAAGAGCAGGTCTGCCACAGAGCATTAGTGATTTTGGAAACCCCTTCATGAAGGGGTAGAGCCATCCTGGCAGGAGCCGAGGAAGGCATACAAAGAGTCCGAGGGCTGTTCCAGGTCCTCTGCCTGAAGCCCCAGGTTAGAAGTGACCCTCTTCAAAAGATTCTAGTGCGCTTTTGCATCATCCTGAGGAACTGGGTGAAGGGGCCCCAGGATAGCCTAGTCCGTCGACAATGAGGACAGTGCCAGTGTTTCAGGAACCTCCATGTCCATTGGTAGTCCAGCAGCTTGCTCCCCTGGGTCCTCCTGGACCTGCGAGGCCTTACCTACTGAAGTCTCAAGCACCAAAGGGGGACAGGATACTGAGGCTGCTGGCCTCTCTGAGGCTCCCAACATTAATCAGGCAGCCTGGAAAGGTTGGATGAACCCACAAAGGTTCCACAGATACCATGGCACTGGCCATTGTGCTTGGGACCATGGGACAGGTTTTGGTGCCAATAATGTAGATGACACTGCTGGTACCAGGGTTGTCCTGCAGGCAGGGAACTTGCTCCAAGCTGGAGATACCAGTGGAGCAGTTGGTACAGGGCGACCAGGATCAGGCTGAGCAGTGGCTCTTGTCCAACCGGTGCCACTTCATTCCGAAGCTGAACTATCCGAGCAACAATGTCTTGGTCAGGCTCTTGGGGACTGAAGGCGTTCAGCGGATCTGCATCAGATACCTGGCAATCTATGCCTCACACTACTCGATTGGTACCTGGACGTCAAACAGGACCAAGAGCTACTACGGGCCAGTTGCTGGGAGGATTGTCCTGAGTAGGGCAACCTCCTTCTTGGAGACAGGCAATGACAGCCCAGTGATCAGAGGTCTCTGGTGTCCAATTGGTCCTGGAATCTGTACTGGGCCTTGGAGATGGTCGGGGCTGGTCCTGGAGTTCTTGCCAGGTGGCGTGTACCTCAGAGGATCTGTGCCAATCTACCAGCAAGGTACGCCTTGATGGAGTCCCCAGTACAGGGATTGAAGAGGGCTCTGCTGAGTCTGCCTCTACAAGTCCTGAAGCCTGACGGCTTCGGGTGAGTGAGCAATGGCGGGACATCCCTCTCGATGGTAATCAGTACCGCTGAGATGGGGACACATGCATAGGTCCCAATGTGGGTTTTCCCTGAGACTAGAGTACTGCGGGAGCCAGTGTTGGTGGCACTGGGAGCGTCAGGATCTCTTGAGCCACTCAAAGAGCTTTGGGTATCAAAGGCACCTGAAGCTGGCTAGGGCCTGCACCACTATCCAGGGTCGCAGGTGAAGCATGGGATGGGCTGCAACACTCGACTTGAGCTGTTTCCCAACTTCCCAAAGGGCGTGTTGAGCTGCCCGACATGGGTCGTGGCTCACCCTCTGCCTGCTCCTGTCCCTTACAGAAGGTGGGAGATCTTCTCCTCACATTTTTTTTCAGCTTCTTCCTTGGAGCAGTGGATGGGGACCCGTGCCGGATTATGGACAGCACTGGCGGAGCACTGTGCACAGATGCCGCAATTCTCAGTGCAGAGTTGGACCATTGCTCCAGTGCCAGAGTGAGTGTCAACTCCATTAGGAGCACTCTTAGACAGATATCATGCTCCTTCTTCATCCTAGGTTTAAAGGACTTGCAGATATGGCACTTGCCACTTATGTCCCCTTCGCCTAAGCACCTTAGACAGCTGGTATGTGGATCACTGTGGAGCATAGGCCATTTGCAGCAATCGCAGGGCTTAAAGCTTGGGGACCGGAACATGCCATGTCCCCCAGCTGAGCCCCATTTGGGACTAACAAAAAGTTCAGAACTACTACTAAGGATAACTAAGAAACTACTAACTATATACAACTATATTACAGGTTTTCAAAGTTCACAAGAACAGAAAACGAAACAATAGCCAAAGCAGCAGATGTTCCAGCACTGTCGCTGGCGACAAGAAGGAACTGAGGGTATGGGGGAGCTGGCGGCACCCCTTATATTGCACCATGTGGGCGCCACTCCAGGGGGCACCAGAGCTGATCCCCAGTGGATACTGCTGAGGGAAAAGATTCTGGCACTGGTGCATGTAGTGGGCACACACACCTAATATGGAATGGAGATGAGCAAGCACTTGATTTTTTTTTCTATCCATCTAATAAATTGTGCTTTAGGGACATTCAATTTTTATTCATATTTTTCTGTCAAAATTTTTCCTGACAATCTGTTTTGTTCAATTTTCCTCAGCTTTTGGAAATTAGCCCTTTGAAAACACCAAGTATACATATTACTGGTGGGATTGTCATTTGTTTTACCACATGGAATGTAACCTGGTCACGATCACTGGGCAACCAACTTCCAGACCAATTATTAATTTGTATTAAGTCATCATAAGAAGACCAAAATAGAGTCAGCTCATGCTGAGTGCAATACCTTAGGTTAGAAAATCATATCCATAATTTCTTAGAAACTAACGAAGTTTTACCACTGGCTGCACAAGACCTCCAACTACAGTCTCCCAAACTGAAGTCGCCATAGCACAATTTTTCTTTCCACGTATTACAGACAGATGCTTACGATGTAACTAATTCTGCTCTCTGGTTTCATTTGGGGGCCTATAACAGTCCCCGCATCAATACCCCTGGCAGGGCTTTGTTAATTATCACATTGATCCATATGCATTCAAGATCTTATGATTCCGAGTACCAACAGCTCTACAACAGGTAAAGGCATCTTGAATGTACAGTGCTACTCCCCACTTTTTACTCGCTCCACACTTCCCTTAAAATGTTATACCAATGCTTTAATATTCCAGTAATGCAAATTATCCCTACACAATTCAGTAATGCCAATTATATCAGATTTTTTCAATGATAATTTACAATGCCTCTTCCATGTTACCCAGAGCATTAGCACAGCTTTATAAGCTAATGAAAAATCTTTACACATTCTTTGTCATATTGGTTCATTTGGTTCGCAACTTTGGACTTTGAGTTTGTACTGCACTTGCCTCCTCAGCACTTTCCCCTTGCATTAGTTTAATGCCCTCCTCGCTGCTATAACTAGTCTCCAACTGAGATTAGCCCTCCTAATTCTTAAATGAAGGCTATCACTTTCGTACAGCAACCTCTCCCATTGGATTGTGCCCCAATGTTCCTCAAAACCTTTGTTTTCCACCCCTCATACAACCAATGATTGACCTCCATTATTTTCTGCCTTCTGGTGCTCATTGGACTGGAAGGAACTCCAAGAAGATCACTTGCACTTTCCTTTTCTTCAGCTCTCTTCCTAACCTTCTCCTGAAGCGTTCTATAATCTGTGTAATTCCATGTGATGCTGTCTCATTGGTTCCATTGTGTGTCATCACCAGTAGAAATTGTCTCAGTTCAGGGCAACTGCACCTATATTTCCCCTCTGTGGCCAACCAAGGGCACCCACTTTCAGTCTTCCAGCTTCCCAGTTGATGCCCTTCTGGGTGGAGAGCCACGTCTCTCTCCTTTCTGACCGGGCTATTGCCAGGCTCACAGTTCCCCGCCTTCACTGTATTATTCTGAGCACAGACAGGTTGCCTAATGAGATTTGCTTGCTTTTTCTTCAAAGACAGTTATCAGCTGTAATTGCTACAGTTATAAGGTACCACATGGCACTTCTTATGCAAATTTACTTTATTCTTAAGATAAAAAGCACTCCAGGAGAAATATATTGAAAACAAGAAAAGAACCTACACACATACTAATAAGCTTACCAGACATCACCCAAACATGGATTTTGGCAGGAGCAGTCAGAACAAGCACCTAGTCTTATGGAGCATCAGTAGGTCCAGTCCTGCCAACCTTCCGTAAAGAATTGGGTCTCTCTATGGATCAGTCTATTTACTGGATCAGAAAGAAGGTCCGGAGCCAGTTTCAAATCAGACTACTTATCCAAAACCCCTTTCTTTTTCTGTTGGTCCCTGGAGAATCTAGCTTGAATTAGTATATGTGTACCTCTCTCTGGAGATGTTACAACCTGAATGAATTTGCCTAACCATTCCTGCTTTTTTCCTATTTGCCTTTCCCATGGAAATACATACAATTCCACAATAACACATACACAGCTGCATTTTTAATACAATGGACCCCAAAGGTACTAACATCATTTTTAAATTTATTTTGATTCCATAAGGTTTGTTCAGAATATTACAGGCTTTTGTCAGTCTGTCACAGAGACTTGCCAAGTGACTTCATAACTCCATCCAATCTTGCTTCCACGTTCCTTCTAACTTTCTATCCCATTCCTTGAGAGAGAGATTCCTCAGTAGTTAACTTGCTGAATATTTGATAACCATTTGATACTTCTAGCCAGACGGGATGCCTCCTGATTCTCTTTTCCCTCTGGGTCACAAATCACGAGTCCATTTTCTACTTTCCCATTCCCTTTCGTCAATTCTTCCCTTTATTGTGTCTGTGACAGTGATTTCTGAATCTGGTAGTCCAAGATGTTTTTATTTTCTCAGAGGCTATGCAGTGTTTAAACTTGTGCTTTCAGGCCATATATCTTGTCTTCTACTAAGGCCACTAGGTTCCACTTCATGCACCAGAAATCTCTTCTGTCTTCTGGCAGAAAGGAAATCACAGCACTTCCAAGGCAGGTCACAGCAGTTGTTTCCTCATTGTCCACAGCCACTACCTGGTGTAGAGTCATGCATAAAATAGAAAGAAACACACTCCCTCCTGTGAACTTTCTCCAAAACCCGAATGTTTGCTGCTCCTGTTTGCCTATGTGGTTTTCCATTATAAACGCCTGTGTATAAAGGGCTTAAAATGGTAAGCGGAAAAAAATTCATGAGGCTAGCTGTTCAGGAATCCTGATGTGAGGTACCCCCGCCCCCAAAAGTCATTTTCAAACTTTTTTGGCATTGCTTTTCTATAACTGAAATGGGTTCATTTTTAAAATTAAATTTGGCAAGTTATTAGCTGTTGATTCATTTACAACTAGTCTATGTGGCTGTCAATCAATGGAAGCCAAGTGGACCTGCTGGGTTCAGCAACTAGATTCCCTATGGAAATAATATAAAGATTCTTCTGTGTGTAAATAGCACCTATAAAGTGCCACATTAGATGCGCAGTGTGGTGATACCCAGTGGATAGGGCATGACACTGGAAGTCAGGAGACTTTGGTTCTAACCTTAGCTTTGCCACAACTCACTGTGTGATCTTGTTCAACTCATTTCCCTTCTCTGAGCTTCAGTTTCCCTATCTGTAACATGGGATGATAAAACTTAGCCACCTTTGTAAAATACTCTGCAATCTACCTCAGTTCAGTTTATGAACTAAAAGCATGCTGGGTTCACATCATCTGAGTAAGCGATGACATTAATGACCACAGTATTCAAGAAACATTGTGACACTGAGTACTATCCTCTTTGTGAGTTTGCCAGTGGAGGGAACATAGGAAATGAAGGTGTTGGGATTTTGTGGTTCCCAGTTAGTCAGATGCTGGGCAGAATCAAGGGTGTTCGATTCGATTCAATTCAATTCAACAAGGCTTTATTCAATGTGCACAAAGGGAGAGCCCCTGGTACCAAAAATCAGCCAGAGTCCCTCCAGCAAGAAGCCCCTCCCATTGCTATTTTATAGCACCTGGAACTTACATAACAAGTTACATAACACAAACCTTTAACCAATCATATTTAACCTTTTCATATATAGATTTGTTCATCACATGCTTATACTGCTCCACTCCACATGTTGAGCTCACCTCCCCCCGCCCCGGCCTTCTCTAGAATATTCCTAGGGTGGTGAGACACAGCATGCTTCTTTATGCACAAGTACCTTGTAAATCACATTTTGTTTAAAATGAACACAAGCATACCCTTCAAAGGTGAGCACTTGGAGAGGAAGAACAACAAATCTGATTAGACAAAAAAGGAGAGCTAATTTGCATTCTTGCTTGGGACATCCTGAGTGAGCGCAAGGGGCCCATATGGACCCTAAGCAACACAACATGAATGCATGCAAAGTGTTAGTATAATAAACACGGACAAGTTTTGCTACATGCAGCGATAGCAACCAGATCTGGTTATTTGAGTCTCTCACTGACTCCACTGGCTTATTACAGCTGCTTTCTGTTTCCAGATATTGCTTTTCACAAATTCATCAGGAGTAAGAGAGAGAATTTTGACTAGCACAGCACAGGACCAGGAGTCAGGCAATCTGGATCTTACTCTTGATTATGCCGCTAATTTGATGTGCAACTTTGAAGGAGACACTTATCTCCTGTCCATAAGTTTTCCTGCCCGTAAAATAGAGGATAAGTGTGCTTTGGCTAGCTCTAAATGAAAAAGGCTATCCTAGCACAAAGTGCTACATATACTCCATTTACTAAGTAATATTAACAAGCATAATAGTTAATATGAATAATATACTTAGTTACAAGCTTTTTTAAAAGTGTGTACTTTTTTATATATAAAAACACTTTTTTGCCTAATGACCTAAATATTATTTTTTAATCACATTGAAGACTTTGGGGAAGTTGTATTGATTTATTGGCCTCTGCGAAGAGGACGTTATTGAAAAGCAGTGAGTCAGACTCTCTGCACAGCAGAGCTCTGTACTGAACATATCTCAAGCTGGGTTACCACAGGATGAGGAAGAGTTAAAATAACACAAATGACTATTTTGTATTTTAAACAAAATGAATCTGCTCTGCTCAAAGGCAGCTTTATGCTGGGCTGAAGCAGGAGACGGACATGAAAGCTTTAAGCTTTTAAACAAATCACAACAACATGTTATTCTGACACCCACCCACCCTGACTGTTAAACTTTTAGTGGTTTTGATAAAGCAGAGTGTTTTGCTCATTGCATAACGGGTAACATCATTGCACTGGGTTGATATGACAAGACATGGCTTTTATATTAATACGTTAGTCCTTGCCATTCCATATGATGAATTTGGAGGGGGAGTTATTGAGGGTGAGCAGGGGTGGAGAACAGTAAGAAGAACCTGCATTGGCAAAAGGAATGTATGGAAATGGCTAGTAAGTTAGCGACACACTGGAAATCAATACAAAATAATGGACTTGCATACATCCTCCCCAAAATACAGCAGTAATGTCCCCTTCTAAATTTGTTTTAACAGCTTTTCTAGCAAATACAAGATACAATATAGGTGGTCCTCATGGAAGATGAGAAAACAGAGAAGGGGGACAAGCAGGCAACAGAGTGCATATTCAGGTGAATGCAGAGCTAACCACCCTTTCCCAAAAAAGGAAGAAAGGCCAAAGGGCACCAGCATGCAACCATGGATTATCGATCAGACACGTAAAAAGAATAAAGACTATATTTTCCTCCAACTGTTAGTCCTTTGAGCTACCCAAGGGAGCATAGGGAAGGAGCCTGGATGATATCAATTCTGGGACTAGAAAATTTTCCACACAGAAAATATATTCAACAAGAGGAATATCTTTGACTCTCAAGTTTCAAACTGTACCAGAAGTCACCTCTGGGATATTCACTATTTGGGAAGTCACTTCTAGATATTTATCCAGTGAGAAGTCCTGAGCTTCTTACTCAGTTTCTATTCAGTGCTCACTTCAGATGATGCCTCTTGGACTACATAGTTTGCCTACATAAGGGCCAGCTTAAAGTAAACAACAGCTACTGGAAATAAAACTAAGATCGTATTTAACTCAAATAAATAAGATGCTACACAATTCTAAGTGAGCATATTTACACAGTAAATGGCCTGTGTACCAAATTCAAGACCATGCTATTGATGTGCAGCAGCATGTGTGGAGAGTGTACCTTTACCTACAGGAAAGCAACAACTGAGAAGGTAGAAATTGCCAGAGCTATGATTCATTTCCAGTAATATTGGCAGTTTGTTTTATTGTCCCTCAGAGCAGCAACAAAGTGTTTACTCTGTCACCCTTCTATATCTAAAGCCAATCCCCTCCCTCCCACACTGTTAGATGGTGTATTCTCACATGAATATTTCTAGAACTCCTTACATCAGATTAGCAGCTGGAGTACGCACCTGGACCAAACCCCTCAGTGGGACCTAAGAAACAAAATACATATGTAACCAGGCAATGTTTCAAGTATATTGTTAATAAAAATCTTTAATGATTTCAGATACATAATACTCTATATTGTCCTTGATCCAAGGATTTAAAAAATGATTTACATATGTATCAGTTTTTATACTCTACAAAGATCCATATCTTAATCTAACAATCTATTAAAATCCCATCAGTCAACCTCAGATCAAATACTCCAGCAGCAACATAAAAAAAACTACATTTAAATAATCTTCCCACGCCCTCAGTTTCCCACCCCCTCAATGCACATGCACGCACACACACATTCACCCACCTGTCCTACCAACTTTCTCCATCACTTTTCTCCTTATAGGTAAATGGGAGAACATGTGCCTTGCAGCACATCCTGAAGACTATGACATTTAGGCTATAAGTAGGGCCCTACCAAATTCATGGCCATGAAAAATGTGTCACAGATCACGAAATCTGGTCTCTCCTTGTGAAGTCTGGTCTTTTGTGTGCTTTCACCCTATACTATACAGATTTCATGGAGAGACCAGCTTTTCTCAAATTGGGGGTCCTGACCCAAAAGGGAGTTACAGGGGATTGCAAAGTTATTTTAGGGGGATCACGGTATTGCCACCCTTACTTCTGCGCTGTCTTCAGACCTGGGCAGCCAGAAAGTGGTGGCTGTTGGCTGGGTGCCCAGCTCTGAAGTCAGCACCCCACCAGCCGCAGTGCAGAAGTAAAGGTTGCAATACCATACTATGTCACCTGCTGCCTTCAGAGCAGGGCAGCTGCAGAGTGGTGGCTGATGACTGAAGGCCCAGCTCTGCAGGCAGCAGCGCAGGAGTAAGGATGGCAATACCATACTATGCCACTCTTACTTCTGTACTGCTGCTGGCGGCAGCTCTGCGTTCAGAGCTGGGATCCTGGCCAGCCGCTGCAGCTCTCCAGCTGCCCAGCTCTGAAGGCAGTGCCGCTGCCAGCAGCAGTGCAGAAGTAAAGGTAGCTGTACTGCAACCTCCCTTACAATAACCTAGCGACCTCCCCACAACTCCTTTTTTGGGTCAGGGAACCTACAGTTACACCACCATGAAATTTCCTATTTAAATAGCTGAAATACACCTTTACCCCGATATAACACGACCCAATATAACACAAATTAGGATATAACATGGTAAAGCAACGCTCCAGCAGATCAAAGCAGGTTTGATATAACGCGGTTTCACTTATAATGCCGTAAGATTTTTTGGCTCCCAAGGACAGCATTATATAGGGGTAGAGATGTAATTAAATTTATGATTTTTAAAATCCTATGACAGTGAAATTGACTAAAATGGACTGTGAGTTTGGTAGGGCCCTTAGTTATAACAGATCAGCAAAGCTGGGGGAGGGAGTGCTCCAAAGATATGGAACCCTAACTGAGAATGCAAATCCATAAACCAGATTCTGATTCTTAATTAGCTAAACACTTCAACTCATGTGAAACATGTAAGTATCATTCCTACTTTAATAACAGGGAAACAGGAGACAGTTAAATAACATGCCCATCACATACAGCCCCCAGCTAAAACCCCTCCAAAGCATCATCAGGGATCTACAACCCATCCTGGACAATGATCCCACACTTTCACAGGCCTTGGGTGGCAGGCCAATCCTCGCCCACAGACAACCTGCCAACCTGAAACGTATTCTCACCAGCAACTGCACACCGCACCATAGTAACTCTAGCTCAGGAACCAATCCATGCAACAAACCTCGATTCCAACTCTGCCCACATATCTACACAGTACACCATCACAGGACCTAACCGAATCACCACACCATCACCGGTTCATTTCACCTGCACGTCCACAATGTCATATACGCCATATATCCAGCAATGCCCCTCTGCTATGTACATCGGCCAAACTGGACAGTCTCTACGGAAAAGAGATAAATGGACACAATCAGATATTAAGAATAGCATATACAAAAACCTGTAGGAGAGCACTTCAACTTCCCATGCCACCACTATAGCAGACTTAAGGTGGCCATCCTGCACAAAAAACTTCAGCCAGACTCAAAGAGAAAGCTTGATGACTTCAGTTCATCTGCAAATTTGACACCATCAGCTCAGGATTGAACAAAGACTGTGAATGCTACCAACTACAGAACCAGTTTCTCTTCTCTTGGTTTTCACACCTCAGCTGCTAGAACAGGGCTCATCCTCCCTGACTGAACTAACCTCATATCTCTAGCTTGCTTGCTAGCATATATATACCTGCCCCTGGAAATTTCCACTTACAATGCCATCTGACGAAGTGGTATTCCCACGAAAGCTCATGCTCCAAAACGTCTGTTAGTCTATAGTGCCACAGGATTCTCTGCTGCTTTTACAGATCCAGACTAACACGCTACCCCTTGATACCTGACAACATGCCCAAGTTACTGTGATCGGGCAAGCCAGATGGCTACAGTAAAGTACTGAGAAAACAGGTATGTAGCCCAGGCTAAACAAATCCCTAGGACATGGTACCAAAGGCAAGTTGCTCCAGTTAATCAAGGCACCTGGAGCCATTAAGATTTCTAGAAGGCAGTTAGATAGCTACTTTAATTAGAACACCTGCTGCCAATCAGGGCAAGCTAATCAGGGCACCTGGGTTTAAAAAGGAAGCTCACCCAGTCAGGCAGCAGGACCCAGAGGAAGCCAGTGCATGTGAGAGCTGGGAGCAAGAGACACAAGGAGCGAGATGAGAGGTGTTGCTGCTGGAGGACTAAGAGGAAAGTCCTGTGTGAGGATAAAGAAGTTTGGGAGGAGCCTTGGGGAAGTAGCCCAGGGAGTGTAGCTGACAAGAGGCACTATAGACAGCTGCAATCCACAGGGCCCTGGGCTGAACTGGAGTAGAGGGGCACGGCCCGGGTTCCCCCCAAACCTCCCAACTCCTGATCAGACACAGGAGGAGTTGACCCAGACTGTGGGGAAGATCACTGAGGTGAGCAAATCTGCAAAGAAGCGCAGGACCCACCAAGGTAGAGGAGGAACTTTGTCACATTACATATGAAGTCTCTGGCAAAGCTGAGATTAAAACCCAGCTCTTCTGCTGCCCAACACTGTGCTCTAACCACAAACTATCTCTCTGTTTCAGTTACAGAATATTCTCTCCTTGTGGTTTCAGATGTAAGCTCCAATATAAACTCTGAGAAAACATTAAGAAGCTTCTCTGCCCATGCGTCTTCTTTTAACAGAGGTTTGCCTTTCCCCCTATGTTTACATAGTTTGTATAATGCAAATATAACTTTTTCATGTTCTCATTTTAAGGCAATGTAATGAAGTGTTTACTTGAAACAAAGTGCTTCAAGGAAATACCCTCTACTAGAGTAGCCTACATATTCCCATAACTACATTTGGAAGAAAACTCATGGTGGAAAATACTAGATATACCACCGTGACTTACTCCAATCCTCAGTAAATCCAATATGAAGGTGGCAGGAACCAGATTGTTGATGTTTGAACAGTAAAAGGGCAATTAATTTATCCCAAACATTTTTTTAATAGCTTTGATTTATGCTGCTGTAACTTCTGTAATAATATTAGGCAGGTTCAATCACTCCCCAGAAGAACTTAAATGTACAATATTCATGCTACATAAAATCTTATGTCCTGGTAACTGTAGGGAATTTAAACTGGCAGTGATGAGCATTATGGATTTTTTGCCCACAGTATCTCACAGCTAAGAAATAAAATGGGTCATTTACCTTTACAGAACATTTATTTCCTATTAAATAAACCTTTTCAATTTCCCATTGGAAAGACCAAATATGTTTTACATACTTGCTGAATTAATTTTCTAGGAATGCACACTCTTTGTACATGTTAAATCTATAATTTCTGGTATTGTTTTTAGACAGGCACTTTAAACAATTAAATGAAAATGCAGAACAATGTCTTGCCCATTCCTTTTTAAACCTCTTGAACTCTCCACAAAAGAGGGCCACTGGCTCTGTTGAATTCTGGATCAAGTTCATAGCTGCAAGTTCAAGATCATAGCACGATCACCACCTCCCACTACACGTGTGATCCTCTGAAACAATGGAAGTATCAAGCAGAATAGTAAGACTTGTGAGAGTAAGAGAGAGTGTTTTTAGCAGCTGCATCATAGATCTATAACTGTGGCACTCACTTCCAAAACGAGCAAAAATCTCACTGCATTCAGACTGAAATGTAAAACCCACATTGTCAATCTTTCCTGTATCATCAGCAAAATGTTACTGACAGGACAAAGGGTGAGGATGGACAAAATATGTTGCTTGCAGTCTGACAGGAAAGCATATATGTCCACACTTATTTAAAAGGAAATCCCTTCCTCCTCCCAACACATGACTTTTTCGCACTGTCAATCTAAGATGTAGGAGTCCAATAAAGTTCTATTGTTTCATTATTGATTGAATTATAAATTGGATATCCAAATATAACTATGTATCCTCCATCTGTTCTCTTCCATGCTACACAGATACATGACTAGACTAGACAAATGCATGCACACAATCACTAGACTTCCCAAGCCTAGTTCACAAGTCCATCACCCTGTGGCTCAAATTCTTCCTAAAAACTCTTTTCCTAGTGTGCCAAGAAGTGGCAGGCTAGTCACAACACAGATTTCACCCTCCACCCTTAATAGCATTTCCTCCTCTGGATTTCCCAGTAGGCCGGATCTTCATTTCCCTTTAGATTGCAAGGGCCAGATTTTCTAAGGAGCTTTTGACAATCTGGCCCTAAGTGCGACAATGGGAACTGAGCTCCTTTGACAACCTGATCCCAATGGTGAGTGCTGCTTCGCTCATCCAAAAATTTGACCCTGGGCTCTAGGAGTGCAATGTTGTCTTTATTAGTCTCTCGTATATTGCCAAGTTCATAGTTCAGACAAATAACTAAGTACAACTGAAGGAGTTATCTGAGGGTTTCCTATTGATCACAGCCAATTCCTAGATGTGAGAGATATACTGCAATGGGGTATGTGGCCCTGGCATTGACAGGCTTGAATAAGAAATAAAGAGGGAATTAAAGAGGTGTCACTTCTGAGGGGTAGGCCAGTAGAAAAAAAAAAAGAGGTTTTTTTAGCTGACAGAGCCGCAGCGGGTAACAAGTTCATTTACCATGCAGCAATATTTTCAGCAATTATTCTGGACGCCATGCTTACTTATGTCATTTACTCTGAGTGCGTTCAGTTATTTTCTAATTATCATGGCTTTATTGAATAGTCAGAGGATGGATTGTGGTGGCTGCTAAGTACAGTCAGACCCCAGAGAGAAAGGGCCTCCCTTCTGGCCTCCTTGGAGGCTGAATCAGGAAAAGGGAAAGGAATAAATAATTTTGTCAAAGGAAAGAACTGTGGGAGTTCCACCCAAGTAAAGGCTGAATGAAGATGGTCAGTGCCGGCATGGGCTAGTCATTGAAGCTGGTAGGTTCCAGGAGTGGATACAAAGAGCTCTCCTGTTGGGGTAAAAAAAGCAGATAGTACAAAAATGTTAAACATTCTTAGCATTCTAGATTAGTAGGTTACCTTGGGTAACCTGGAAAAAATATCTTTTTAAGGGCTTGTCTATTCAGCCCAGTTGCGTGGACTAAAGGGGTGTGAATTGCAGCATGCACTAATGGGCTGTGCTGGAATTCCCCTATGTACACCCTGCAAGTATGAACTAAAAGGTAGCTAGCTTGCATTAACAAAGTCTCATTTGAAAGACAAAGCTAATGTGAACTTTCAGTTTGTGCCAGCAGTGTCCACATTGGGCAGTTAGAGCACAGCACACTAGTGCGTACTGCAGTTCACACCCTGTGGTCTGGGACCACAAAGATAGCCAAAGTGAATGAGAATTTAGGTGCATTCAGAAGCATGCGCTATGGCTGCTTAGTGTGTGAATATTCTTACAGTGTATATAGCTAACCCTATAGGACTGGCATATATATCCTGTGCATTACATTATAAATGGATGTGTGTGTACATTTATGATTCCTTTCCTATCCCTTTGCTTCTCGCCCCTCTATTGTGAGAAATAAATAATTAAGAAGAAAACAGCACATGCTGCTGTAAATTGTTTCATCCTATTTAATTCTGAGTGTGTCATTTTAAGTTCTCTCGTAAAAATGGTCTGATAAAAGAGGAAGAAATTGTTGGCAACTTGAACACTGACAGAGCAATCCCAACTTCTGCCATCAAGGGGTTAAGTGCTCAGATGTGCTTTGCTTCTAACATTACTAGACAATGTTTTACATTGAAAGGGTTATTCAAAGATGTAACTAGCTAATTCCTAGTTTGGACGCTGAAAAATCAGTCATCCTCAAGGTATGGTATGGACTCTACATATGCTTTGGGTCAGCTGGCATTCCTCTTGCTAAGCAATATGCTAACAATTCCTGTGGATACCATAACAGCTACTTCATTAACTATTAAAATAGTCAACAAAGCCAGGATGAATAGACGTAAAATCTATTCATAGATTTTAAAACATAACTAACCAGTAAACAAACCGCTTACATTATTGCTTTGAATATATGACTTAAGGACTTCCCTATTCTTTGACTTAGTCACATCTCCAATTTATGAGTTAAATACTATACAGGTATCATATAATTGCAAATATAACACATATATTGTGAAAAGAATGACATAGGCAACCACTAACACCACTATAGACCATTACTACCTTAGTATCCATACTTAGGTTTTTAGATAACAGTTCTGTACTTATGATTATTTTAATACTGAATATTTAATTTATACTTTTTATATTTAAACCATATATTGTAATGCAAGGAAATGAGTATTTAGAGCTAAAATGAAGGCTGTACGAAGAGCAGAATATCTTCACATCCAGACTACTCACACAGAGAAAAAAATGACATGCTTCTTGCAAACAACATTACTCATTCTTTACTGATGAGGTAAAGAACGCTACTTATTGTGAAATATACACAAATTCATTAGAATACATCTTAGAATACTTCAGGGACAGTAGAACATATATTACGGTTAGATAAAAAATGCTTATTTTTTCTTCCAAAAAATTGCAGCATTCCAAGTATTTGCAAGACCTTTGGGTGGTTTTACACTGTAACTTATACTCTATGAAACAAAACACGACACTATTCCAATCTTTTGTACAGGCATACATCCTTTAGCTCAGCATGGGTGTGCTATAGAACTCACCATGATGCAGATAAGAAATGAACCTCAGCCAAAGTTCTGAGCTGCAATTTTGGTTCAGGACCATCTTTAGTTTTAAATAGGCAAGACATCCGTATTAAACGAGATAGCAAGATGAGCCAAACTCGGAACATCTACATGCCAAACCACCCAGGCATATGAAAATATTGCCATGCATCTCACACAGCAAGGAAGATGACTCATTCATTACCTGTGAACCATCAGGTATCTAAGATGTCATGCTATAAATAATTTCTTGAGCATCACAACTTTTTTTTTTTAAAGTAGATTTTAAACCAGAGCTATTTTTAAACTAAACAAAGTTTATTGATCCAAGTCATTTGCATACTGGATTCCACCTGAGTCACATTATATTGTGCAATATTATGTTACATCCCATCTGGCACAATTTAACACTACATGGTGCAGCATAGTGAGTTCATTTAAACGTGTATTTCAAGTAAATGTCAGATAAAAATATTCAAAATTTAGTTTGGAAAGATAGATTAACAGGTAACAAGTTTTTGGATGTGCAAAAAATGTAAACACGTGTAATAAAGAGAATCATTGCTCCCCACCCCCCACTGCTTCTTCTCTCTCTCTTTGAGAAACTATAGGCATTCAGATGAAGAACTTGTTATGCTCTGAAAAACTCTACACCAGCAAGTATCTGGAATATGCTTTGAGGGAGCTTCTGCTTACAAAGTCTGTAAAATATCCAAATAACACTAACATGTTTGCAGTTCCTAACAACATTAAGTATCATTTCAAAAATGAAAATGCTGCATTTAATTTGGTGTAGTAGCTGCTGGAAACAGCATAGTTTCATAGTGGTTGTCTAGCCAATTTGCTGCAGATCAACATGCATGACTAGCAGACAGTGATTACAGGGTTGTGGGTGAGCATTATCTCTTTTCAACTTAATCTGACCTAGAATAGATTTTTTTAAAAAATGATAATCTCCCTTCTGACAGCAGCGCCTTCCACAATTCTGGATGTCTGGATTGCTCTCCTCCCTCTGCAGCTCATGGAGTGGATCAGCATTCTAGCAGCACACGGTCTGGCCATGCCCCCTCTGCTCCTGCTTGCTGCCAAATGAATTATTCTCAAGCTTTAAAATTTGCATAACATCATTAACAAGTATTGTGATATTTAATAAAATAATAATATTGTATATCAGACCAAGAAAGACTGCCATATGATAATGATTCCACTTAATATTTGATCCTTGATTCATGAACCATCCAGGAGTGGTAGAATTGTACGAAGACTGCTAGCAGAAAAGAAATTATTGGTAAAATTTAGGCTTTAAACAATTTTTTTTAAAAAATCATGATTAATTGCAAGATTAAAAAAATAGTCATGATCAATCACAGTTAAATCGCACCATTAAACAATAATAGAATACCATTTATTTAAATATTTTTGCATGTTATTTACTTGTGTGCTGTTCCTGAGGCTCATGATGCCTGGCACTTGACCAGCGGCTCAAAGCAGGCTCTCTGGTATTGCATGGGGACTGCATCTTATCAGAGCCCACGGCCCTTCTGTAGCCCTCTGGCCTCTCCTGGCTCACCATTTCAGATTTTGGTTTGGTGTGAGTGTGTGTGTGGGGAGGATGGCATGGCAGGGTGGGGGGAAGAGAGTGCTATCTCTTTAAGCAGAGCGCTGAACGCATTTTCAGCCAGCAGCAGCTGGTGGCAGCACTCATTTCTGAGCCAGCAGCAGACAGGCTGCCCTGTTCATCAACCCCAACTCAGCAGCGACCAGGTACACAGGTGGGGGGAGGAGGACACCATGTGTTTCTGTACAATGAAGATGGAGTAGATCCCAGAGAACCTTTCTTCTGAGGGAACACTATCACATGCATATCCAAAAGATGAGATATTTCACTCTGGATCACATTGTGTTTTTGGGGTGGTTGAAGGAAAGATTGGGTACAGCCCTCAGCTCAGGAGAGTATCTCTGGCTACTATTTTCCTGATCCACTTGTCTGTGGTCACTGAAAACCATTCCTTTAGGAAATGGGAAATCCCATCCATTACTTCAGCTCTGGGTGGAGGTCTAGGCAATACTTTCCAGAAAGTGGATTTTTGGAGGGATGAGGTCCCTCTGGACTTTCCCCCAGACCTTGATTCCACTGTTTTCCATTAGGGAGTCTATTGTCTCTTGGCTGGTATCTCTGTGAGGAAAAGGAGTGAAAAGAGCACCTCTCTCTGAAGGCCACTCTATATTCTCTCCTGAGAAGGAAGGAGGAAGCGACTGTTTGCATTTTGCTGCTTTGTCAACAGTCACCTTACTGAGCTTATCTCCAAAAAGGAGGGAGCTTGTAAACTTGGCCAAGCATAGGACCTGATTAGAGTGAGCATCCCCCTTCCAGGGCTGGAGTCATAGGTGGCACCTAGTTACTGAGATGGAAACCATGGCTTAGCCTGAGAATCTCATTGCAACACTGAGGCATCAGCTAAAGCACTGTGTGAGATTTTCCAGTCTTGAAATAGATGCTCCTGCAAAACAGGTAGCTGCCAGACTTTTGGAGGGGGCTGTTTCAAAGCCCTTTTTGAGAGTGGCATCCATCTTTCTATCCATGGGGTCGGTGGGGTAGAACTTTCCTTCTGAGTTTATAACCATATCCACCCATCCCTAATCACTTCCTCCAAGGAGGGAAGGCATTTTGCAGTCTCAGGGGAGGATTTTGAGGGAAGACATTTTCTCTGAGGCTTACTCCCAAGGAGCCTGCTCAGGTTTCAGACTGATGCCACATCTACACTACGCGCGAAAATCGATTTTAGATACGCAATTTCAGCTACGAGAATAGCGTAGCTGAAATCGAATATCTTAAATCGATTTAATTACCCGTCTTCACCGCGCGGCATCGATGTGTGCGGCTCGCCATGTCGATTCCAGAACTCCGTTTGTTTTGGTGGAGTTCCGGAATCGATCTAAGCGCGCTCTGGGATCGATATATCCCGTCCAGATCAGACGCGATATATCGATCCCCGAGCAATCGATTTTAACACGCCAATACGGCGCGTAGTCTAGATGGGGTGTATGACAGCTTACCTCCTTCAGTGGAGGAGTGCAATTCAATATGGACAAATGCAAAGTACTCCACTTAGGAAAGAACAATCAATCAGTTGCACACATACAAAATGGGAAATGACTGCCTGGGAAGGAGTACTGCAGAAAGGATCTGGGGGTTATAGTGGATCATAAGCAAAACATGAGTCAACAGGGTAATACTGTTGCAAAATAAGCAAACATCATTCTGCGATGTATTAGCAAGAGTGTTGTAAGCAAGACACAAGTACCACCATTCCATACATCTGGGCACCACATTTCAGGAAAGATAGGGACAAATTGGAGAAAGTCCAGAGAAGAGCAAAAAAATGATTAAAGGGCTAGAAAACATGACTTATGAGGGAAGATTGAAAATCTGGGTTTGTTTAGTCTGAGGAAAAGAAGATTGAGGGAGGGTATAACAGTCTAAGTATGTAAAAACTTATTATCAAGAAAAGGGTGATAAATTGTTCTTATCCACTGAGGACAAGAAGTAACAGACTTAAATTGCAGCAAGGGAGATTTAGGTTAAACATTAGGAAAAAACTTCCTGTTATGGCAGTTAAGCACTGGAAAAAATTGCCTACAGAGGTTGTGGAACCGCCATCACTGGAGGTTTTTAAGAACAGGTTAGACAAAACACCTGTCAGGAATGGTCTAGTTATTATGTAGTCCTGCTTTGAGAGCAGGGGACTTGACTATAAGTTCTACTGAAGTCCCTTCCAGTCCTCCACTTCTATGATTCTATGATGGAAGGCTGGATGCAGTCTGGGCACAACTCCCCATCCATAGGGCCTGGGAAGGCTGACTCATGTATACAGCAATGCTAAGATTTGACGAAGTATTTTCTTGCCTCCTCTACCATGCCTGTAAGTGGCAGAAGAGCCAGCAGAGAAATGCGGCAGTGGGTGCTCAGGGAGGGTTAAACCCCCAAAGGATTAATTAACTCAGGGAGAGGAGGAATGCAGAGAAGAGAGAAAACTGCTCTTCACTGCCCAAAAAACTAGATAGAAAAAAGATAAAATAGGAGTTAGGGCAACAGCAAAAGAAACCACCATAGTGTATTGCTGAGGAGGTAGAGAATCTGGCAGCAAACAGGAACAGAGGGGGTGCAGTCAGACCATGCCGCACCAAAACACTAATCCACCTTAGTGAGATGCAGAGGGAGGAAAGCAGCCCAGATGTTAAGAATTGTGGGGGATGCTGGGATGCAGAAATTTGTTTTGTCACATCAACTAAACTCCTCCGCCACCCACTCCAGTCTCAGTTCTGTGAGCAACAGATTCTCTCTCAGCATGAGAGAGAGAACTTGGTAGTGAATTTCATCTAAAAGCCATTTCTTCATATCAGTCAGGGAGTCTGAAAGTCTGCTTTCAATGGCATGCATTGGTGCATGCACACACACATGACCGACATATTTAAATACATAGGCATAGAGGACCTAACCTAAAGCCCATTGAAGTCATTTGGGATCTTCTGATTGTCTTCAGTGGGCTTTGAGGCAGGCACTGATAGCATAAACTGTTGGTCCTTTCCTTTTTGTGAGGAGGGGATATCCTAGGACAGTGGTTCTCAAACTTCATTGCACCGTGACCCCCTTCTGTCAACAAAAATTACTAAATGACACCGGGCAAGGCTGGGCTGGAGCCCAAGCCCTGCCGCCATGGGCTGAAACCTTTGGGCGTCAGCCTCAGCCCTGGGCAGCGGGGCTCAGACTTCAGCTTTAAGTCCCAGAAAGTCTAACGCTGGCCCCAGCAACCCCATTCAAATTGGGTTACAACCCACTTTGAGGTCACTATCCAGTGTGAGGACTACTGTTCAAGGATATTAAAGTTTCCTGTTAAAAACAGAAGCTTAAGCTACTTAATCATTATACTTAAATAAATAAATAAATAAATAAACAAACAATAGAAGTCACTAAACCCATTTAAAATTAGGGCCCTACCAAATTTCTTGTTAACCAGATTGCTCCACAAACACAGAATGAATATTACAAGATAGTGATGAGGTCCTACAAGTGCTTACAAGTGCCCCCTCATGAGGAGGCATTCAGGATGGGGGTGGTTCAGAAAGGCTGCAGGTGGTAATACAGAAATCCAGTTAGCGCTTTCCCTGTGGAGAATGGAAAGACTAGGAGCATAAAATAGCACCTAAGCACACAGAAGGCAGATTACCTGCCATTCAGTTATTGAAAGTTACTATTGGTAAAAAGCTTTAACTATTAATATCCCAGGAAAGCCAGAGTAAGAGATCATTGTTTAAGTCCAGAAACATGTTCTTTACAGGATGCTCTAATAAACTCACTTCAATGGGTTCTAAATACATTGGTGTGTCTAGCTGGATGACTTGTGAGTAGATGTGTGAAGCTACTAATAGTTTGTTGTTCTGTAATTTCTTTTAGTTCAGTTCTAAACATAAGATTAGTGTTATTATCACATTAACTTGATAATATGTGCTGTGGCCATATTTTTCTCAACATACTTGCTTTGTGAGTTTCTTGCAGAGTGATCTTAAGAATTCCAACCAAAATGTAAGCAAATACATTAAAATTAAGAAAATCGATATTGCTCAATAAAAATATGCAGACCTCATTGGTGGAATAATTAACCACCTAGGAACCTTTCCAAAACTGGGGGTCTTAGGTGTATTTTTGAACTTCTGAGGTAGCGATAGCAAAGAGCACTAAGTTAGCATTTTATAACTAAAACCAACATACTTAATGCAGACATGAAGCAGTATCAGCACAGAGTTCCCTGGCACATGTAGCATTACACAATGAGAATTTGAAAGACACACAAATGAAGCACTTTATTCAAATAAACTGTTATTCATAATCCTAGCTGTATTGTAATCCAAAGTTCACATATTAAAATTTGCTTTGAAGACCACTGTTTTCACATGTAAAAGATAATTATTAGGGATTCTCTACACAAGGAGAAGTAAATTAAAATAAACTGAATTAAGACCACTTTAATTTTGAATGAGGGTGTTCACACAGGGGTTTAATGCTATTTAGGTAATCCACTTCAACTTCATACCTTGAGTTAATTGGATGAACTTTCCTAGATGTCCCCATATAGACAAGCCCTTAAAGTGAACCACTTAGTTCCACTCAGGATTGATGATTAGAATGGTACCAAACATCAACACCATTTGCGTTCTGAATTGTGCAGATCATGTTTTCTATTTTCTGCTCATGCTTTGGCATGCTAAAGCTAGAGTCTACAGCATGGTATTGTGGCATTGTAGTGCATTTTTGCAAAGCAGACAAAAGTCAAGATTTTAGGAGAGTCCATTTGTATGGTTAGGTTTGCTTCTGGTACTTGAATTCTCATGGCAGACACTATATATAAAGAAATAAAAAAGACGACGACAACAGATTTCATTTTAAGTATCCAAGCTGTCATAAATTAGAATTTCTTTTACATGATTAAAAATGACAATTTTATTAAATGAAACACTGTTGGATCCACCTTTTCCAAAAAATAAGTGAAACTTTTCAAAACAAATGATTTTGTCCATACTTTGTATGTTGGTCATATCTATCATCATGGGCTCATGGGACTCTCATGTCCATACCCACCCACTGTTCCAACTCCTTGCTTCTCTTCACCTCAAGTCTTTGAAATGAGTCATTTACAAACTTTGTGTAAAACTCCTATCCCCCTAGTCCGTTTTCATCTTTTGCTTCCCTTCACTCTACCAAAACTGCTCTTGCAAAGGTCTTCATTATCATCTGGCTTGACACTGGTCAAGGCCCGTACTCCATTCCCAATCTCTCTGATGTTCCTCCTGCTTGGGAGATGCAGATTGCATCAGCTTCTGCTCTGCGACACCCACATTACCTCTCTCTATCATCAACATCTTCATCCATCATTCTGATTGCATTGTCTCACACCCCATTTTGAACTCTTCTACTTCTTCCTGTTACCTTCTTCCATCATGTCCAGTTCAAACTTCATCCTCTAAACTTCAAGATTCTTCTGAACTCTCTCCCCGCTCTTTTATTAACCCTATCAGCACCTGTGATGCCAACCTTTGCAACTTTCTTGTTTGATCCTCCCACGAATGCAGTTAATTCATAAAAGCTGCCGCTATCTCTCTTTTCTAAACCCTTTTGAAGATGCATTTCTGCACAACAACTATAATAAATCAATCAACATACTATGATTCTGCAGAGGGGCAGCTGGGGAAAGGTTATTTTTATTTGCTTAAAATATATAGAGAAAAATGTAGACCTATTTATAAAAATATGTCATAGTCGTCTTCTCCCTTCTAACGTTGTTTGGCTTTTTGGAATGGAAGCTCTTTGTGCCACAGACCATGGGAGAAATCCCAGTGCCACACAAATCAATAGCAGAACCCTCACTGATGTCAATAGGCCATCCCAATAGGTCAGAGTCACCCCCTTGTTTGCAGAGGCCCATCATAATAGGGTCATCATGATCATGAGTGGAGCCCCTGGACACTAGTGAAATTTAAATATTAAATTATTATTAGCACACAAAGATAACCTGATTAAAGACATATGACAAAATGTCCAGCACAAACTAGAGTTATTAGACCACTACCTGTAAAACCAGTGTTAATTCAGATAGTCTTTCGGTTAGAAGAGGCAGCCACAGAAGCAGCTCATTTTTTTCTAAATTCACAGAACATTATTACTCTTTGTTTACAGTTATAAAAACTTTATTCAGAACAATTAACATAATTCACCTATTTACAATAAAATTAGAATTTTGAAAACTATAAAACATCAAAATACAGAGGAGTATTTACATTTAAATTGTTCAAGCAATTAGATTAAACAACAGATTAAAAATTGTCAGGTTAAAAGTCTGAGCTCAAAATATGACAGCTACCATTTTTTAAAATTTCTAGTAAACTCTTTTCCTGTCTCCTGGTACCATGTTGGTGCTATCACCCTACATCACCACATTTATATTTTAGAACAAAATTGACATCCCAATGCCTAAAGCATGGATGTATTAATATAAAGGGGCTGGTTCATTTATTTGTAAATGAAAAACAAAGGTTTAATAGTAAAAAATTTCAGTGAAAACATCAAAAACAAACAAAATGTTCTAATTACCTAAACATTTGGTGTATCACAATAAAGACTGAGAATTTGTAAGTGACATTAAAAAAGACGATACCAGTGGTGCCTGAAGAGTTTGAGTACAGCTAGGCAGTAATTTATTATTATGCTTGCACGGGTTACAGAAACAGCACCATGAAATAAGTGGACATCACAACTGTCATTCACCACCTCCAAGCCCAATGACTTGTTTCTATTCTCATGCTAAAACACAGTAGTAAAAGTTTGTATGTGTTTATGGGAAGCCAGAATGGGTGTCTATTAAAAAGTTTTGGAAAATTTAAATTGTAAAGATGTATTTCAATGAAATCCTCATTGGAAAGGTAAGTGGTCATTCTAGAATCATGCATTACAGTGGCAGACATGGGCTGACAAGTCTCAGACAAGAAATACTGCAGCAGGGAAAAATCAAAGTCCATCCTTTACTTGAACGCTTCCAATCCTGCCTGAAATGATGAGCATCACATCTAAATCTTACTTTTTCTTAGAAACACGAATTAAAAGATTTGTTGATGTTCTTGATTTCAGACCCAATGTTACATTTCCTTCAGAAAGACTTCTAACAAGGTTTCTCTGCATATTTGGTTCTTGCTTCCGGCTTCTAGTTCCAATTCCTAATGAAGAAATAGATGTCATGTTAAAAAAAAACAAACAACCCTCTTTCAAAATGTATGAGCATTATTTCTTTATTTTGTTTCGTGTTGGGGACAACCTGAATCCACTATTGTGGGACTGTGTGTGGATTCTACAGCTTTTTCTACGTTTATCAGAGTCTAGCTTTCATTATTAAAAAAAAAGGCAGTTCTCTTAGGTGAGACGATAATTTGCGCTGAGAAGTTTGTAGTGGAAGATATAGAAACATGACCAATAAAGAGGTATAGGAATCCACTTAACTTTGTGCCTTATTGAAAGAAACTACATAATGTATACACATAACATGTAGTTATATTTTTTACATTTTATTCTCCACTATGCCTAATTATGTACAAATTTGAGTAGGGTGACAAATTTCCCTAACTCAATTTTGAAAAATAAAATAAAATAAAACAAATAAATAAATAAATAATAAAAAAATATAGAATTTACTGTTAGCTATTGAGCACCACCTCATTCTTTCCCTGGAAGCATGGCTTTTTGGAAACAAAACTGCTACTATGGTAAGAGCAGAACTCCTTCTTCTTGCCCCCCAGTGACATGGTATTTAAGTACATGTCATATCTGAAGCATGTGTTACTAAATACCTGAAAGGTAGGCAAACTAATTTGTGTTTATCCCTTTTCTTTTTAAAAAAATCTTTTTGGCATGTCTAATATTTTGCAGTATTAAACTAGGTACTCAAATACATGATTCCTTAACAATACAGTTACAGAAATTGGTGTTGGTATCCCTTATTTCCCAACACTGGGTAGAAATAAGTAACATGGAGACAGCACTGTACACAAAAGTACAGAAGCACGTCTGTCTACTATAAACTTTCAAAAAAACTACAGTATACTGTTGCAACTATACTGTTGCTAGGTTTTGTCTGCGGGAAAGGGTATGTGACTAGAGCATGCCTTAGAGCTAAGGTCAGCAGAGTAAAACGTAGAGCAGCCTTCAACCTACTCTAAATTGTACAAGAGGATTTTGCCAGCATTGGGAATGACCAAGAATGGTAGAGGAGGGAAGGCATAGCTTTAAAGTGATTTTTGCATCCTTCTCATTCCTGAGCTGTGCTGAATTTAGTTCTGATGTAGTCCACAATCTAGCTCAGAGTTTTCCATATAATCTCTTCCCATACATAAAGTTACAGAAAGCATTCAGCTTTTTTTTGTTTAAGTTCTGTATGCACTGTTAAAGAAAGGAACAATACAATACATCTAAAATACTGATTCCTTCTCCAAATGAAAGAGGATAGGTAACCCTGGCATGAGGTTGCTTTTCACAAATAAAAATGAAACTGAAGTCCTGACAAAAATGTGCAGCACTATGCAAGATATTACAGAATATACCATGTGGGATTATGGTTAAGAGCTGTCCAGAGAGTAAAAATTCCATTTCTTGACAACTTTTGAAATTTGTGGAAGGAAAACCAAATCCATTGAACATTTTTTTTTTTTTTTTTTAATTTTTTTTTTTTAATATTGTCGGTGTTTGGGGAAAAAAAAAAAAAAATTCTTCGGAAGTGACCGGAGTGTCTACCCCGAACCTCAGAAACCTTATGTAGAAAACTTCATGAAAATAACTACATTTTGGCTTTGAAAAAGCAACACATTTTATTAAAGAACATTTAGTCAAAAATGTTCTGATCAGCTTTAGTTATGGTTGCTCTATGTGGAATTTTTCATGGAACAGGTGGGCTTCACAAGTTTTTGGAAAGATGAGAGTGAGGGTACTTAGTAAAAATTCATTTGGAGATTGCGACCAAGAGTAAATAGGAGTTTTAAAAGGTGTAAAATCAAGAGTGAGCTGAGGTGACAAAGGGACCAGTTAACAGAGAAATATGTGTGAAACACTGGCTGGGGAGAATGAGATTAGGGAAGATAATTTACTTTTACAATTATTAAGATGTCACAGTTTGACTTTTAAATCTTGCTTTCAGCAGCTGTTCTTTCAAGGCAAAAAGGTTCAAGGGTTATTTGCTCAGTGGGAAGGAGGACCGTTAGAATACATGAACCTGGACAGTTCTTTCTAATACAAAATAGACTTAGCTTTGGATGTTTTAGTAAATTTAGAAGCACAAGTAAAAAATCATTAAATTTGAGGCAAATTTTTGCAACAGATTACTTTGGATTAACCCTTGTGTAACACATTGTTTAATGCCAAGAGACTAACAATCATATAAAATACATTAGTATCTACAGTGGGCACTCTGAGAACATAGAGACTAAATGTTAAATTAGAAATAAGAAAGCCACAGATTTTTGGAAAATTGTGGGACAAATGCTCTTCATACATTTTTAATCAGTAATAGAGTTTGTTACAACAAAAAGTTTTCTACACCTCAGATAGAAGTTTCTTGCAAGCCACTATTATGATCACCTTTTACAGAATGTTTTGGGACCACCACCTACAGTATTGTAAACAATTTGTTAGAGACTAAAGAATCCTTAAATATTGCTTGCAAATTTCATCTTCTCAACTTCTCTGCTGTGTTTTCCCAAATGGTATCAAAAATGTATCTAATAAATCTCTTGTTGGAAAAGTAATCATGCTGTGTTAAAAGATGAAGCAAGCATTCAAGAAAGGTTTGGCAAAATGCTTAATAGATAAATTTATTTCTCAATAGAAGCAGATATGGAAATTCCATAGTAGGCACTTAAGTTTGATGCTTGTCAATGGGACTGTGCCAGATCAAACCTGCTACCAGTGAAGAGTACGCTTTTAGAGTGATTAAAATCATTAAAGTACCTGTAAAGATTGTGTTTTTATCATTTAAAGTTGTTATAAACTTGGAATGCTGGGACCATGTCTAATCAAGACCCAATAACTGACTAAACCTATTCCAAGTTGGGTTGTTGGGTTTTTTTGTGTTTGTGTTTTAAATGAATGGACATACCATATTCAGCAAACAGCTTAGCTGACTGATCACAGCAGCAAACCATGAAAATGAGAAACTGTAAATGTCTAAATTTAATCTTGGACCCCCTACACAACCAGCCATGGCCACAAATTCCAGTTTAATATAATAAATTATAGTTTTGACACTTACCTGCTTTTTTGGGCACTCTTAAAGGTTTATGACTTAACAAGATATCCTGTCGAATACGCTTTGTGGACACAGGATTTTGCAGGCTATTTAATCCACTGTTTGGCACAGAACTTGGAAAAAAAGACAAATAAAATTTACTTTTAGTGAAGAAATGTTAAACCCACTCACTGTACCTTGGTATTTCAGGACATGCAGTCTGAAAATATATTAGACAGTATCACCTAGTATTAGTGGGTCTTACTAAAAAAATGCAACAGAATAAACTCAATTTTCTTTCTGGTGGCTGTCTTCAGATTTCATTTCAAACAGTTTTCTTTTAAAGCTTTGTAGTACAATCTTCTAGGAATGTATTAATTGTGAAAATAAAAAAAAACAAAGTATATCATTTCATGAAACAATGTAGTCCAAAATTCCATTGATATTTGGGAAGCAAAGAGGATGCTAATTGGATGGTCACAATTAAGAACATAAAACGTACTAAACAAAAAACAGATGTAACATGTATAAAAAGTTCTTGAAAGGGTCAAGCTGTGTATATTGCTTCAGTCAATTTTTTAGTTACTACAATAATTCTCTCTCTGCCTCCATATAGTGGAGGTGGATGGGCGGAGGGAGACAATTATTTCACAGCTAAGCTTTAAGAAGGTGGTTGAAGTTGATAGTTTACTTAAAAAAAAAAAAAAAAAAAAAGGTTACCCATCTTTTAGTAACTGTTGTTCTTCGAGATGTATTGTTCATGTCCATTCAAAGTAGGTGTGCGTGTGCTGCATGCACGCCAGCCAGAAGATTTTCCCCTAGCACCTCCCGTTGGGTCGGCCCTGGCCCCTCTTGGAGTAGTGCCACTATGGCGCCCTATAAAGGGGCCCGCCAACCCTCCACCCCCTCAGTTCCTTCTTGCCAGCACTCCAACAGAAGGGCAGGAGGGTGGGTATTGGAATGGATATGAACACCACATCTCAAAGAACAACAGTTACTAAAAGGTGGGTAACCGTTTTTTCTTCTTCGAGTGGTTGTTCATGTCCATTCAAAGGTCACAAGCCTAACCTTAGGTGGTGGGGTCGGAGGTCACTGCCAACTGAAGCACTGCACGACCAAAGGCGGCATCATCCCTAGCCTGGTGCGTGATGGCATAGTGCGATGTGAACGAGTGGAAGGAGGACCACGTGGCAGCTCTACAAATCTCCTGAGTCGGGATCTGAGCCAGGAACGCCGCGGAGGACACCTGTGCCCTGGTAGAGTGGGCCATAACTGGAGGAATAGGGGTTTTGGCTATACGATAGCACTCCCGTATGCAGGCCGCGATCCACGAAGAGATCCTCTGAGAGGAGACCGGGAGCCCCTTCACTCTATCTGCCACCGCGATGAAGAGCTGGGCCGACCATCTAAACGGCTTTGTCCGTTCAATATAAAAGGCTAGGGCCCTGCGGACATCCAGGGAATGCAGCCTCCGCTCCTTACCGGAAGAGTGTGGCTTTGGATAAAACACCGGTAGGAAGATATCTTGTCCCATGTGGAATTGGGAGACGACCTTGGGAAGGAAAGCTGGGTGAGGTCTAAGTTGGATCTTGTCCTTACAGAAGACAGTGTACGGGGGTTCGGATGTCAGTGCCCTAAGCTCTGATACCCTCCTGGCCTAGGTGATCGATACAAGAAAAGTGACCTTGTATGACAGGTACAGCAGAGAGCATGAAGCCAGGGGCTCGAAGGGAGGACCCGTGAGGGCAGAGAGGACCAGGTTTGGGACCCAGGTAGGAGCTGGTTGACGGACATGCAGGAATAGCCTGTCCATGCCCTTAAGGAAACGACTAACCAGCGGGTTTGCGAACACAGAGGTGCCCCCTTCTCCTGGGTGGAAAGCCAAGATGGCCGCTAAGTGAACTCGAACCTAGGAGAGGGAAAGGCCCAACTGTCTCAGGTGGAGCAGACAGTCTAAGATAATGGGAATCGGGGCCTGCAATGGTTCCTGCCCTCGCTGACCAGACCAGATGGAGAAGCGTTTCCATTTGGCCAGGCAGGTGGCCCTGGTCGAGGGTTTTCTGTTACCGAGCAGCACTTGCCTGACCTGTTGGGAACATTGCATCTCCATTGGGTTCAACCCTGGAGCAACCAGGCTGTGAAGTGGAAAGATTGCAAGTTCGGGTGGCGGAGGCAGCCCTGGTCCTGCGTGATCAGGTCCGGCAGCAGGGGCAGTGTCAGGGGGCGCTCAGGTGGACATGTGCAGAAGCGACGTGTACCAATGTTGGCGCGGCCACGCCAGTGCTATCAGGATTACATGGGCGTGATCCCTGTGAATCTTGAGAATTCCTCAGCGTATCAAGGGAAATGGAGGAAAGGCGTAGAGCAGCCCTTCCTTCCACGACAGGAGGAAGGTGTCCAACAGAGGCCCCGGGCTGTGGCCCTGGAGGGAGCAAAACCACTGACACTTCCTGTTTTCCTTTGAAGCAAACAGGTCTAACTGGGGACAACCCCAGAACCCGAAGATTGAGCGCACTACGTCCTGACGAAGGGACCACTCATGGCCCCGGAAAGAGTGGCTGAGGATGTCCGCCAGGCTGTTCTGTTCCCCCGGGAGGTAGAACGCCGTCAGGTGGGTAGCATTCTGAACGTAAAAGTTCCACAGTGCGAGGGCTTCCCTGCACAGGGAGAGGAGCGTGCACCCCCGTTTGTTGATATAGAAGACTGCTGACATGTTGTCCGTGAGGACTGAGACACATCTGCAAGCCAGGTGGGATTGGAAGGTAAGATAAGCCAGACGAACAGCTCTCAGCTCCCTGACGTTGTTATGTAACTTGAGGTCCTCCTGTGACCACAAGCCCTGTGTCCTGAGATGCCCCAAGTGCGCTCCCCATCCCCAATCTCAGGCATCCGTCAAGGAGAGGGACGGTTGAGGGGTGGTGAAGGGAACACCCAAGCACACCTTCTGTGGGTTGAGCCACCATTAGAGTGAGCTCAGTGCCACCTGGGGAAGAGTCACCACTGAGTCCAGGGGATCCCTGGCCAGGTGGTATACCATCACTAGCAGGATTGTAGTGGGTGGAGCCGGAGTCTGGCATGGCTCACCACATAGGTCCACGGCGCCATGTGACCCAACAGGTTGAGGTAGTTTCTTGCCGTGGTGGTCGGGGCGCGGTGCAGACAGAGAATGATCTCAGACATGGACCGGAACCTGGAGTCCGGAAGATATGCTCTGGCGTGTGTTCAGTCCAGAACCGCCCCTATAAATTCTATCCTTTGAGTAGGAGACAGGGTGGACTTGGCCTCGTTTAAGAGAAGGCCGAGCTGGAGGAAGGTCCGCCTGATGAAGAGCACCTGAGCTTCCACCTGCTCCTTGGAGATGCCCTTTATAAGCCAATCGTCCAAGTAGGGGAATACCTGGATACCCCGTTTGTGCAGAAAGGCCGCCACGACAGCCATGTACTTTGTGAAGACCCTGGGTGCCGCCGATAGGCCAAATGGGAGTACTGTGAACTGCAGACGGGCATCGGCCACGAAAAACCTGAGGTACCGACGGTGTCGGGGGATTATGGCAATATGCAAGTATGCGTCCTTTAAGTCGAGGGCGGCATACCAATCACCTGGATCCAAGGAGGGAATGATCGAAGACAGGGAGACCATGTGGAACCTGAGCTTTATCACAAACTTGTTGAGCCGCTGCAAGTCCACGATGGGTCTGAGGCCCCCTTTTGCCTTCGGTATTAGAAAATACCGGAAGTAGACGTCTCTGCCCCTGAGCTCCTGAGCAACTTCCTTCACCACTCCTGCTGTGAGGAGGGACCGCACTTCCTGAATTAGAAGATGCTCGTGAGAGGGGTTCCTGAAGAGGGACAGGGAGGGGGGGCTGATGGGGCGGGAGGGAGGGAGAACTGGATAGAATATCCCCTCTCTACTGTGCGAGGCACCCAACTGTCCGATGTGATTCGGGACCAGGCATGGTAGAAGGGGGACAGACGTGACCCAAAGGTAGGGAAAGAAGGATCTGGGGTCCTAATTGGTAGGCTGTCCTCGACCATACCATCAAATAGGGGGCCTAGGACCTGACGACGGTCTTGGTTGGCTGGATGCTTGGCCGGAGGGGTGGTGCTGGCAGCGCCTCCGCCCGTTCCTGCTCCGTCTGCGCCCAACCTCTGGACGATTCTGAGGCTGGTAAGGGCGCAGGGCCACTTGTGGCCTAAACTGCCTACGTTGGGTTGCCGGGGCATGCAGGTCCAGCGAGCGAAGCGTAGCCCTCGAGTCCTTTAGACTATGCAGACACTTATCCGTTTTGTCCGAAAACAGCGTCTGCCCTTTGAAAGGGAGGTCCTGGATAGTCTGCTGGACCTCATAGGGGAGGCCCGAGACCTGGAGCCAGGCTCCCTGCCTCATGACCAGACCTGTTGCCATGGAACGTGAGGCCGAGTCCGCTGCATCTAGAGCAGTCTGAAGGGAGACTCGGGAGATTAGCTTTCCCTCTTCCACCAAGGCTGAAAACTCTGCCCTTGAGTTCTGGGGAAGGAGCTCGGCAAACCTCGACATGGTTGAACATGTGTTATGACTGTACCGGCTTACGACAGCCTGTTGGTTGGCTATTCGTAGTTGAAGGCCTGCCGTGGAGTACACCTTTCTAGCAAAGAGGTCAAGCCTTTTGGCGTCCTTGCTCTTTGACGTTGACCCTTGAAACCCTTGACGCTCCCTTTGGTTGGCCACGTCTACCACCAGGGAGTCCGGGGAAGGATGGGTATACAAATGCTCATGCCCCTTCAAGGGCACAAAATAACGCCTCTCTGTTTTCTTGGCAGTAGGGGCCAACGAGGTTGGCATTTGCCATAAGGTGTGGGACGTGTCCTCTATGGTCTTGATCAATGGTAGGGCCACCCTGGATGGTCCTGATGGAGCCAGGATGTCCACTACCAGATCTACGTCCACCTCAATTTCCTCAGCCTGGATTGCGAGGCTCTGAGCTGCTCACCTGAGCAGTTGCTGAAGGAGCCTTGTGTCTTCCAGGGCCGGTGCCGTGGCCCTGCCCACGACCGCCTTATTCGAGGAAGAAGAGGAGGAAATCACTTGGATCAGCCCGTCCTCCGGCGCTTCCAGCCCTTCGGGGTCCGGCGGCACACGGTACCGGGGTCTCTAATGAACGGCTTGGCGTGTCTGGCGGCACCTGTTGAGCACGAATAGTGGTTGCTACTGGTGCCGATGCCTGGCTAGGGGGTGCTGAACTCAGAGGCGGCACACCCCTCCCCAGTGCTGGTGCCGGTGGAGGAGACAACTGCGCCGGGGCCATCGATGCCAAGGAGACCAAGGCCAACCTGGAGCGAGGACCAAACGCCTGGCCCACCGACTGGTAGTAGGCCCAGGGGATCCAAAATTGCCACTGAGAGGGCGGTTGCCATTGCTGCTGCCACTGTGGTGGGTGCCGCTGGTGGCTCACCCCAGAAGTCGGTCAATCTGCTCCACGATTGGCCGGAGCAATAGGAGTCTGACTCTGAGGTCTCTGAATAAGAGGACCTGGGGGGAGTGGTCATCGCCAGGGAGCGGAGCGGAGGAGGGGAGATGTCTCTCTGGTCCGGTGCCACCTGGGTGGTGCGCAACGGAGAGGGAGGTGACAGCATGGTCGGCTTGCCCCTAGACTGTACTGGGGGACAAGCTATGGTCGGCAACTCACTGCCACGATGCGGGGAGGCTGGTACTGAGAGTCTCAGCAGGTCTGAGGCCGCCTCGAATGCCTCCAGCGTTGAGGGGGGACGCACGTCTCTGCTAAGGCCTGGGGATGATGGTCACTCTGGACTCGACCGCCCTCTCTCCGGTGCAGGAGTCGACAGAGCAGCCGGGGGCTGTAGCCCAGCCTGTCCACTTGTACCAGCGGATGGCGTTGGCCTGTGGAGGTCATGGCAGGGCGATTGCTCCCTCACCGACCTCTTCTTTTTAGCGGGCACTGGGGAGGGCGAGTGGAGCCGCACTGAGGCCGACTTTTTATGACCCGACTTGCTCCGGTGCCGGGTTTTAGAGGATTTGGGCTGGGTCCTAAGTCCTGATGCCGATGTCAGGATGCTCCGCACCGATGATGACGTGCTGGGCACCGCGTTGGCCGGCTCCGGGTCTGAAGGTGGCTGCAAGGCAGCCTCCATCAAAAGAAGTCTAAGTCTTTGTGCTCTGTCTTTGAGAGTTCTAGGATGGAAGCCCCTGCAAATAGTGCACTGGTCCCTTTGGTGGCTCTCCCCAAGGCACCGCAGACAAGTGGAGTGCGGGCCAGTCTTTGGCATGAACTTTACGCAGTCCTTGGAGAGTTTAAACCCAGGAGACCCGGCCATGCCCAGGCGGGGCAACCAGTAGGTGGTGGGGGGAACCCCCAACAGCAAAGAACTATGTACAACTAATCTAGGTAAACTAACTATATATATGAACTATATACACAAGGTTTATGGACATTGCTAAACTTGCTATCAGCAAGCGAAGTTCTAGCTAGCTGTCACAGGCGGTAAGAAGGAAATGAGGGGGTGGAGGGTCGGCGGGCCCCTTTATAGGGCACCATAGTGGCACCACTCCAGGGGGCACCAGGGCTGACTCTATGGGCGCTGGTAGGGGAAAATCTTCCGGCTGGCGTGCACGCGGTATGCGTGCACATCTACTTTGAATGGACATGAACAACCACCTGAAGAAGAACTAGTATTTTACAGTATTTCAACTAATGGAATTAAAACATGACAATTAACTATAATGAACATGAAGTTGTCAGTGACATCACACTCCTGCCACTATTGTCCCGCTCACTCTTCATGACCTGATTCTGGAAGACAAGACAACTTTGAAATCAAGATAGAGTAAGTTTTAAAATATAAACCACAGCTACATTTCTACATGTTTTCTTGTTTCTCTAACTGTAGGTTATAGCACTATCCTTCATGCTTTAAAGACTGTTTTGTTAAAAAGCTTGTGTTCTACTCAAATACACAGCAAAACTGGAAAACTGATTCAGGCTAGGACCAGCTCCTGTTACTGCTGGGGCCCCTTTATCTCTGAAGCCTGGCTCCTGGGAAGACGATCCACACTCAGTGGGGGCATATGAGTAGCCTTTAGCAAGGGACCCGTCCTCCTTGTTCCCCATGTTACTAATGACTGGCTTCCAGTCACTGACCTGGGAACTAGGGTTACTGGTTACTATGTTTAGCAAGTGTGTGTGTGGCTGGGGGGAGGGATGGTTGAGATTAAGGCCAGGTCTACACTGCGACTTTAAATCGGTTTAATGGCCGATATACCGATTTAACGCTGTATCCGTTCACACGACGTCGTCATTAATATCGAGTTAAAAACGGCTCCTTAAATCGATTTCGGAACTCTCCCAACGAGAGAGTAGCGCTAATTCGATAGTGATACTCGATTAGGTTCATGTGGACGCGAAATCGACGTTATTGGCCTCGGGCGGCATCCCAGATGCAGCACTGACCGCTCTGGACAGCAATCTGAACTCGGTGCAGCGGGCAGGTAAACAGAAAAGCCCGCGAACTTTTGAATTACATTTCCTGCTTGCCCAGCGTGGAGCTTGATCAGCACGCGTGCTCAGTTTGAATCGAAAAGAGCTCCAGATAGATGTACGGGAGATACTAGTTGATCGCTGTATGGGGAACAATTCTTTGTATGCAGCTCGTTACAGACCGAATGCCAAGCGTTTGAAAAAAACTCCGGATACACAGCGCTGCGGAAAGCGTAACGGGGAAGCCAGACTAAATGTGGCCTCATGAAGGAGGGAGGGGGGTACTGAGGACTCCGTTATCCACAGTCCACAGCAGTTCTCTTAAAAGATTTGCATTCTTGGCCTAGCTCCCAATGTACTGTTAGGTTCAACACAGTTGTCTGGCGTTGGTTCAGGAACAGCTCCTCAGTTTATTTCCGCCCACCACCACGTGAAAAAAAATAAGAGAAGATTGCTGTGCGTATGGGTTTGCTCAAATGCACTCCGCGGAAAAAGCGCCAGAAGGGTTGTCTGCGTGCCTTCACAGGAGGGGGTGAGGCTGTGACCAGGCACCACCCGGGCAGCTGTTTTCTGCCCATCAGGCCTGTGCTCTCAACACCGGGGGAACTATTGGAGAGGTGAGGAACAGCTCAACCAGTGCACCGCTCCTGAAATCGATGTGCTGTGGACCATGGACGCAAACAATCGAGCTGAATGATCGTAGGGGGATCCCTTATGACGCGCTAACGATTTTATTTAGATCTGTGTTGTTGTATAAAATCGGTTTTTAATTAGCTAATTTCGTGTAGACGTACCGTGCTTTGTATTCAGTGTTTGGGGGATATGTTTTGTATAGCGAGGCAGGGTTGGGGGTGGGAGAGGAGGAAAATATAGAATGCATCTCTCTTCTCGAACAAGAATTTGATTCCCTCTCTCTCTCCCCCACTGCAGAGATAGATAAAGAGAGTGAAATGTCTCTCATCGGACTTTTAGGAATTTAGGTGTCACTTTTGGTCAGAAGCACGATTTAGGAGCAAGAGAAGAGAGTTTTCTGGTGAGCAAGTCCTTGAGTTCCGTTTAAAGTAGTATCCTGGTTCGGAAGCAATAAGAATTGTGTGTTGTGAAGTGTGGGGATTAAGAGAAGCAGACTAGTTTTGGGTAGGAGGCAATAAGCTGTATGACTTTAACTGTTCAAACGGAAGCATTGGATGCTCCAATTTTAGAAGAGTTTCTCCTGTAACATAAATTTGTGCTTATTAGCAAAGAGATTAAAACAAAAATAAATACATTTCTAGGATTAACTTTAACCGTAGGAATTAGTGACTGTTATTAGACAAACTTAACTGAGATATTCGAGTTCTGTAGAAAATGTAGTTATTGTTCCTTATAATTGTGTGCACTGCTTGAGAAATGTCACAGGATCTGATTGTTTATTGTTACTCATAATTATTGAGAATATGTGGAAATACAATGATTAACCTCATCCAGCCCAGAAGCTAATAAAAGCAAACAAGCATTCTTTTTACATATAAATTGATGTCAACCAAAGCGATGTGCTTGAGCTTCTTCTACTTCTTGTGAAGTTCAATACGCACTCAGTACCAGGTTCAGGAAATAGACCTCAGGGTGTGTGTTGAAAGCTGCGACCGGAACCAGTGATGCAGCTGTGCCTCATTCTGAACACTGGTATCTTTGACTAATTAGGAATAACTTGAAATTTTGTAGTTTTTTTTTTAAGATGATTTACACTTCATAAAATTAGGTTGCATTTCTCTCATATATATTTAGAAGCACATTGAGTGAGAAATGCAACCTTAATTTTTATATTGTTTGTGTATTTTATACCTATCTATAGCTTAACAAAAAAAGCCAAACTTGAAACCTGAGATCAGAGTCATACTCCAGAAGCATTTTATGGATAGAGCCTTTGATTCCTACATTAAAAATAACTTATGCTGGATTATTACTGACTGCATCAACCAATGCCAATCTATAACTGCAGTTATTTAAAGATGTCTATTTTGTTTTTAAATAAAACAAATTTGCTGCTAAAGGACCTTTGAATAGCATCTCCTGAAATAATAAAAAAAAAAATGCTCTCTCTTT
>NC_133772.1:62028885-62047476 GCF_003597395.2 Chelonoidis abingdonii | reverse complement strand
GCCGACATGCTCGAACCCCTCCGACGAACCGGGCATGATGCGAGGAGGGAAGGAAGACTTCACTCGGCCGTCTCCCAGCCGTGGCGCGACGAACTCACACCGCCTCACTCGCCCGGTAGTGTCAGGGGGTAACCGCGGATCCCCCACCTAACCCAGGTAGGAGCCGGCCGCCGCGCCGCGGCCTACCCCCTGAGACGTCCCTAACCTCCGGCCCTGGACGGATGACGCCTAATCGCAAGGCCTCGAGTGTGGAAGCCGTTGAGCCGGGGAGAGCGGGAGAGGTGAGACCCGGGGGCCAGGGAGCGAGACAACGAGAATGACAATATACTTACCGCCGTACGAGACGACCGCCCGAAGGAATCCGGAGGGGCCTGAGAGAATACGGTCGCTTAACCGAACCGTGAAAGCGAGCCTGAGGGCGGAGAGACGGCGCGAATAACCCTAACCCTAAAAACATCTGGTGGGTGGTTTTTTCCGTAACCTTTTCTAGGAACGGCGCACGTTTTCTTATGTGGGGCAATGTGCCTGTGGTGTTTGATATACCAGCCTGTCGACCGACGGAGCCGACTAACCTGCCGAAAGACCGGTTACCCCGAACCGACAAGGCAGGAAAATTTAAGGATGCTATCTCTTCTCCCTTCTCCAATAAACAAGAATATTTTGAATTTCCACTACTCCTTTCCTTCCCCACACCCTCCAGATGTAAGAGTGAGAGTCGAATGTATAAACATGTCTCTCATCTCTGCGTTTAGGATTAGTGTTGTCTTGTGGTCCCAGACGCACGTTTTTAGGGAGAAGAGGACATTATACACAAAAGAGCGACAGGAGAAGTATCTATTTTACTGAAGTGAGCACAGTACCTGAGTTTTCCTTTTAAAGTTACATTCTGGTTATCGAAGTACGCAAGCAGCGAAAGAAGTCTCCTGTAACTCCCCATTCAAGGCTTGTGTGATGGGCTGTCCCGGATAAGAAGACAAGAGAAACAATTAAGAGCCCACAGGCGATCACGCTGGTTTGACCGAGGCATAGGCTGTCCTTCTAAAGCTCCTCACCTCTTGATCATTTTAACCGGTTCCTAACCTTCAAAGAGATTTGGATATGCTCCTCAAACTCTTTAGAAGAGCGACTTTTCTGATTTACATATCGTGTTCATTTGCGCAACAATAGATAATCCCATCACAGTCTCAGATAACAACAAAAAGTTCCGGTTAATGTAAACAATTCTAGCTCTACCTCTTAATCATCGGATTGGGTGAATTGTAGCAATTAACTGAGCTTTCTTTCTGAGAAATGTATATCCCTTTCTTTTAATATAGCAGGCGCACTGTTGATAACAAAATGACTGGCATTGGATTGTTGCTCTTAATTATGGATGTAATAACAGCCTCCCCAGCAATCACGAACCCCAACCATCCCTTAAATATTGATGTTCAACCAAGCATTCGCGATGGGGTCTTTAACATTTTGGAAACGCTCTCAACATTTTTCTATACCGCCTAGTAAGACACCTCGGTTTTGAACACCTAGCTTAACGCTCCACCTTAAACACAGTGATGCGCCGTGCCTGTCCATTTCCTGTGAATCCACTGATTTGTAACCCTAATAGACCTCGAACTTACATGAACAGATTTGCTATTTTTTTTTAACTACCATCATACAAATGGGTTCGCGCCCACGTCATCCTTCTACCTTCCTCCCTACTATAAGCTAGTTGATAGCAACCTTTTATATATTTGTTGTATTTCTAACCGGTCCTAATGTCCCTCCAACAAAAAACTACATTACGTTACGATTGTAGAGTTCTCAAGCTTCATGCGGCCCTGTCTATCAAAAAATGTGTTCGTATGAGGCCAACATCGGTGCCTGAAACAGAGGAAGGCCTATTTGTGTTTATCCCAAGGAAAAAAGGTGCGAAGATGTAACGCCCCCCCTACCTCCCGCCTATCGCCCCCCCGCCGCGCCCTCACCCTAACACCTACCCCTCACCTCTTCACCCCCAATTTCGATTACCTCCTGATCCATCAAATCAAAAAACTAATTGTTAAAGCTGTGTTGACCGTGAACGCGTTCGGAACCCTACCTAAGACCCTAGTACATATGGCGACCCGTAACTGCCTTAAAAGTGATTTAATTACAGCACCCCTTTAACTCGTCGTGCCCTCTTGCATACGCCAAGAGGTCTTCACATGTCCACCTTTGTAAACTACTTCTTTGTAATTGAATCCCCTCATATCTTTCCGTTTAGGTGTTAACGCCCGCGAAGCGTTGTACGAAACTCGTTCCGCTAAAAAACCTTATTATACCTCCACGTCGAGAAACTTGGTGGTCTTGGGCCCGGTGCGCCCCATTTCGTGATATATACCCTGCCGACCACCCGCCCTCCCCCGTCCGGGGCCGGCTATCGAGAAGAGCCGGGCGGCGGGCTTAAACCCTCTCCTCTGCAACGTGGGGTGTGATGACTCGTAACTCAGCATACACATCTCGGAATAACAAACAGCTTACAAACCGGTAGATAACCGCTTTTCTCGTGGATTGCTGTTTAGAGCACAATTCTCTAGTGACGGGTTACGGCCTAACTGACTTACGCGGTGGGATGAGTCAACGTGCGAGTGGCCAAATGCAGGAGCAGGCTGCACATGCGGGGAAGGCCCCACAACAAATACACAGTAACTGTAGCGACGTGGTACGTCTCTCCTGATGAGGTAGCTGGTAGTGCGAGCCCAGGTAGAGTGGTGCAGACTCTAGAGCGGCCCATGCGTCCGCGTTCTGCGCGGTGCTGCGACCCAACTCCGGGTTCGATTTGAGGGTGCTGTGAGGAAGGGGCGTCAGGCACTTGTGGTAACCAAACGGTGGTACAGTGGTGTTGGTCTACGTGCGGGTGGGCTAGGGCAAGGTTGTTACCAGCGAGGGCGGAGTGGTTTTATGGGTTACCCCGAGTCGTTAGACATGCAGACGTTTATCGCGTTTTGTTCAGCGAGAAACGGTAGGAGTTTTGGTTGCTTTTGAAGGAGACGCTGTGTGGAAGTCTGCTGGAGTCTACGCATGATTTGAGCATAAAGGTTGACGGCCATAACAAAGGAATTGTCGTGATGGAGCTGGTGCCGTGCTTTCCTCGACCAGTGCCGCATTTACCGACCTTGGTGTGGATTCCTGTCAGAGACGTAACATGGAACGTAGGAGCGATGTGCGCTGGTCATAGTGAGCAGGTCTGCGTCTCACAGTGTTCGAGTACGGGAGATTGCTTTCTCCTCTCTCGGTGGCTCTTCGGCTGAACAAACTCATGCCTTGCGTCTTGGGGCTACGCGCGAGCTCGCAAAACCTCGACAATGATAAGTTGGGAAACTATGGTAGTTTCTTGCTACCTGCTTGTCATTTCCGGTCTTTACGACAGCGCACGCCTCTCTTGGCTCTATGGCCGCGATTCGTGTATGTTGATAAGCCTGCGGTTGGTTGGTGACACGCTTCGTCAGCAAAGAGGTCAAGCCGTTTGGCGTCGCTTGCTCTGTTGGACGTTGATCCTTAACCCGTTGACGCTTCCTTTGGGTAGGCCATGCGTCTTGCGACGAGTGGAGGGAGTTCCGTTGGTGAAGAGGTGATAGATGAGGTCTATACATGCTGCTATCTGCCCTTTCAGGCACAAGATAACGCCTCTCTGTTTTCTTGGCAGGTCAGAGCAACGAGGTTGCGCATTTGCCATAAGGTGTGGATTCGTGTCCTCTATGTATCGTTCGGATGTGGATCGTAGTGATGGTAGTGCACCTGTGTTATGATCCTCGATCGTGTTTGGGCACAGGGGAATGTGCCCACAGAGTTCTCATAGCGACGTCACAGCTCATTCATGCTGGATTGCGGGCTCGTATTGTGTTGTTGCTCACATGAAGCTGTTGGTTTGAATAGGTAGCTTTTAAGTGTGTCTTCCAGCGGCTCCGTTGTGCCTGGACCGTGCTCCACGAACGGCCTTGATTCGAGGGTAGGAGATTGAGGTATGGAAAGGATCAGCTTGGATCAGCCGGTCTTTCGCCGGCGCTGTCTCCTTGCCCTTCGGGTTCGGGTCGTTTCACGTTGGTTTATGGTGAGGATACGCGGAGGAGGTCTCTAATGAACGGTTTGGCGTGTCTGCCTGGCGACTGGTTTGAGCTACGACTATGTGTTTGCTACTCGGTGCGATGCCTCGGCCTGGGGGTGCTTATTCAGGGATGGCTGATCAGCACCCTCACGTCAGTGTGGTGATGTAGGCCGGTGTGTGGAGGAGAAGTCAACTCTGCCCGGGCACTCGAGCCAAGGAGACCAGCAACCTGTTGAAAGGAGACATGTAACCGCCTGGAGTTCAGACGCTGGTGTAGGCCAGGGATCATTGCACGAGAGGGCTGGTTGAGCAGTTGTGCTGCTACTAGTGGTGGGATGGTTCGTCTGTGTGGCTACATCGCCAGAAGTGTTGGTGCAATCAGCTAGTGATTTGCCGGTATAAAGATAGGGTCTGACTCTGGTCATCTGAATTAAGGAGCTGCGGGGAGTGTCATCAGCGAGGGCAGAGACGCGCGAATGCGAGGAAAAGGGGAGGGAGATGTCTCTCTGGTCCGGTGCCAGCGGCTGGGTTGATTTGGCAACGGCAGACAGTGTTTCCTCTCAGAGATCTCAGTCGTTGACGGTATGATCGGCATGCATCCACATTTGTTATGATTTGGGCCATATTTCCAAGCCACATCACGCATATGACATCTACAGGCTCGAGCTGCAATCTTGGCTCCGCTCTGCCCTAGATGTTCTAGGCTCGTCGGGTAGCTCTGTACCTTCCAGGAGATTGTAGTAGTCTCTAGCTGGTCCAGCTCGGACTCCAGCACTTAGCTCTCTGTCATTAGTGTGTGTAGGGAGGCTAGTCGATGATTGACTGTCAGCGAGCTTCTGTCAGGGGCTGCTGGCAGTTTGCGATTCTCGGCACATCTCTCATTCGTACTGCCTCCACCGCGCTAGGTGGAGGTAGGTGGGGTAAGCACGTGCTCTGGTGGCTAGAAGGGCGTTGGATCACTCACGTATTGGAGGATTGGATATGGGCAAGCACTCAATAGTAGGGATGGTCCTACTGACAGTAGGCCGTTACTTACTTTGTATGACTGTTGGTTCTTCAGACTGTGTTGGCTCAATACTCTCCATTCCACGTGCGGTCTGCCTGCCTTGTCTCACTACTGTCGGAGTATCGGCAAGATGGAACTGGGGCGGTTGGGGATGCGGCTAAGGCTATAGTACGCGCGCCATGGCGGCGCCACTCCAGGGGTGCCAACGACCCACCAGTGTTCTCGAATGGTAATATCTTCACAACGTTGACACGGCTCGGACTATGGTAATGATTGAGCAGATACATCTTGAGACATCTAGTTAGCGAAGGTGTAACCGTCTTTTCTATGCAGGACGTCATAAGTAAGTGGCCGGTAAATTTCGTATGTAATTCGTAATCCTGCTTCAACCAGAAGTTTTCGATTGTTTTGTGTTGTGATTTAGAGAGATTTCTCAAGTCGGCTGCAAGTATTTTCTATTTGTTTACTCCCAGTGCAACCAATAGACCTCCTTCTAATTATAGATTGCATTATAGATGATTGGTTGTGCGCTCTCGGTGATATTAGTAATATTTTATGGGATTCATTATCGCACGAAGCTTGGAGTTTCCTGAGTAGTGTGAAGCTCCTCTTTTTCTATCTTATGCAGATGATAGTTAGAGTTGCACTATATATATAGTTATGTGATTCAAGTATTTTCTCTCCTCTCTTAGAGGATGAGTGAATGCCCTAATTTAGGGGTTTCATGTGAAAGACAATAGACTAGGTCAGTCTTGGCTGTCCTTATGTATGATTTTGTGAGACTGGACTTTCTTGTAAGTAATGCAGCTGGATAGTCTTGATAGGCTTATGGACTGACTCACACGGATCTGTGACCTGAATCGGGATTTGGATGTTTTTGAGGACGATCCGCAGAAAGGTTGATCGCTCAGCTGTGTGTTGCGTCCGAATGTTGAGTGTTATTAAGATGGCTAGCAGTGGTCAGGATTCGGTGATCTAGATAGGATAATGTTCTGATAGTTTCCGTCGATTGCTGTTCTAATGTTAGTGTATCTAAACATGGTCCTCGTCTGCTTTTATGGTCATGCGACTGGCGGATAAGTAAGCTACCTCTATCTGTGCGAACAGGAGTTCGTACTTTTCCTCGTGGTTGCTATCGCTATATCTACTCCCAAATTCTGAGATTAGAGGTGTCAATGCTTAGAATGGTGCTAGGGCCAGTCTATCTGTGCTTTGGTTTTTGTGAACCTTTTTCTGCGTATGACATAGGTTAAGATAGAGTTCTACCTAGAGACGCGGGAGTGTGTTTCGCGAGTTTTGGATCGCTGATACCCGTGATAGATTGCCCACGTGTTCTTTCCACTGCACCGCTGCCTGGATCCTTTGAGTGAGCGTTGAGACTATTGTTGCTTATGAACGTGTGCTCGTGCCCCCACTTCGTGCGTGTTCGCTACTGCTTTCAAAAGTGTACCTAAGGGAGATCGCCGGCTGGGAGCCAGCGGGAGAAGTAGGTCTCGATGGGGTGGGGTATAGGTGTAGAGATGCGATAGGAGGGCGTCCTCTCCCACCCCCCCAACCTCCTTTGACAAGCTCCCTAGCAGGACGGACCAACGCTTCCGTACACTGACAGAGCCAAAAAGACTGAGTCCTGGTCAAATGGAGATGGCCCGGTGCGCCATCAGGATCGCATAAACGAGTGGTAGGGCATACATCATTGCGGCGTGCACGGGGAGTTTCTTACGAGGCCGCGAACCGCGCTGCGGTTGTTGGCGCGTCTCCGCACGCATTGAGGCGAAAACATCTGATGGTACCTAATGTCGTTAGGGCGTAATAACGTAAGGCACTCGTAGTTAATAGTCAATCGAGAACCACCTCTTTTGTGTAGTAGCGACCGGGTTTGTTGGTGGATGGCAGTTGAGCTCTGAACTTGGCTTCAGAGATGCTAAGTCGATCAGTAGCTCTCTAGTTAGGTAGTCTTGTGGGACGAGAGCGTGAGGCTCTGGAGGGAAATCGAGAGACGTGGGGGTAGTTGGCGCGTATCGGTGTGCAGGGCCCCTTCGCGATACATAGCGGGGTGGGAGGCGCCTTCTAAGATGGTGCACGTACTGCGGGGAGAGCGTTACAGGCCTGAAATTTTATGGGCGCTAGAGGCTCTTGTGTGACTGGGGTACTGGGGGCGCTTAGGAGCCGGTGACAACTCGCTATGCCGGTCGCTGGTGGCGCTGCTGGTTACCGGACAGCTCCCCCGCTGGTGCCAGAGGCTGCGTGTTGCAATGCAGTGTGCGTGCATGTCTCAGGGCGGCTGCGTTAGTTTGTTGATGACTAGGATCGATGTGACACCAGACACGACCACCTCGGAGATGTCAGAACCGGCAGTTTTGGAGTTCTTTGTCCCTCATGCAACTATTGCCAGGCCGTGATCATGAAATCGGGGCTCAGACACGAAGTGAGCTGACTAAATATAGGGCGTCGGACAGGGCGTTACGCCCGCGTACGCACGTTGTTCTGGCTGGGAGGTCTGTCGGCGCCTGTGGGGACCTCCCGGAAGCTCAGAAGCTGATCCGTGGCTCCCAGAGACATGTATGCCTAGACCCGCCGGACGCGGCGACCTCGCTGCGTTCTGTCGGTATCGCAAATCGATCGTGGTATGTGTGGTGAACGGGTACAACTTTGTATGTGCAATCCGTGTGAAGTGACGGGAAGACTCTAGGAGTACGAGTATCTCCGACGGCACAGGATATAGCAACGGGCAGGGTACCTTGTCGCGGTAAGTTGCAACTGAACCGCCCCACATCATATATACGCTTTGCGATTAGTTTCGCTGGCTGAAATCGCCTGATAGGGAAGGCGCAGGTCTGTGAACGATGGCACTCTCTCCATGCGTGTTCTTGTAATTAAAGACGTGGCTTTATGTGGGTTAGCCGAGGCGTTAGCTATCATAGGTCTCCTCTCTCCCCTAAAGGTAGGCACAGCGACAACAGATGGCCAAGAGCAGTGATTCTAGCAGGGCCTCAGGACCGCTCCATGTTAGCTGCATGGCGTGGCCGTTGTATCCTGTAGCCGTGATAGGCTCACTTGCTCGGGGTTGAATGCGGGCTACAGTCTGGTGGCAGATGAGGAGCCTTTAAGCGGGGATACGGACCCGCTTCCTTGCCATTGTTCCCCATGTTACTAATGACTGGTTCCAGTCATTTGATCCTGGGAACTAGGTTCTGGTTACTATGGTTAGCAAGTGTGTCTGTGTGGCTGGGGGGAGTGGTTGAGATTAAGGCCAGGTCTACACTGCGACTTTAAATCGGGTTTAATTGCCATTATACCGATTTAACGCTGTATCCGTTCACACGACGTCGCATTTAATATCGAGTTAAACGGCTCCTTAAATCGATTTCGGAACTTCTCCCAACGAGAGAGTAGCGCTAATTCGATAGTGATACTCGGATTGAGGTTCATGTGGACGAAATCGACGTTATTGGCCTCGGGCGGCATCCCAGAGTCAGCACTGACGCTCTGGACAGCAATCTGAACTCGGTGCCGGGCAGCGTAAACAGAAAAGCCCGCGAACTTTTGAATTAATTTCACTGCTGCCCGAGCGTGTGGAGCTTGATCAGCACGGTGACTGCAGTTGAATCGAAAAAGCCTCCAGCATAGATTACGGGAGATACTAGTATGATCGCTTTGTATGGGAGACAGATCTTTTGATGCAGCTCCGTTACAGAACCGAAGTGCCAAAGCGTTTGAAATAAACTCCAGAACACAGCGCCTGCGGGAAAAGCGTAAGGCGGAGCCAGAGCTCAAATGGTGGACGCTCTGAAGGATGGGAGGGGTACGGTACTGAGGACTCCGTTATCTACAGTCCACAGCAGTCTCTAAGAATTGTATCTTGCTACTCCATGTGCTAGTCTCACGGTTCAACACAGTGTCTGGCGTTGGTTCAGGGAACAGCTCCTCAGTTTATTTCCGCCCACCACCACGTGAAAAAAAATGGAAGGAAAGATTGCGTGTGCTATGGGTTTGCTCAATGCACTCCGCGGAAAAGGCGCCAGAAGGGTTGTCTGCGTGCCTTCACAAGGGATGGGTGAGGCTGTACCAGGCACCACCCGGGCAGCTGTTTTCTGCCCATCAGGCACTGTTGCTCTCAACACCGGGGAACTATGGAGACGTGAGGAACAGAACCCACAGTGCCTCGCTCCTGAAATCGATGTAGCTGTGGACCATGGACGGCAAACAATCGAGTGCAATATCGCTGGGGATCCCTTATGACGCGCTAAACCGATTTTTTTAGATCTGTGTTGTTGTTATAATAATCGGTTTTAGCTAATTTCAGAATAATTCTGCGTGTAGAACGTACCGTGCTTTGATATTCAAAGTGCTGGATTGGGAGGGATATGTTGTAGTATAGCGAGGCAGGGGGGGGGGGGGAGAGGAGGAAAATATAAGGAATGCTATCTCTCTCCCTTCTCCATAAACAAGAATATGATTCCCTTCTCTCTCTCCCCCACTCAGAGATAGATAAGAGAGAGTGAAATGTCTCTCATCTGCTTTTAGGAATTAGTGTGTCACTTGTGGTCAGACAGCACGATTTTAGGGAGAAAGAGAAGAGAGTATTACTGAGTGAGCAAGTCCTGAGGTTTCCTTTAAAGTTATCCTGGTTCGGAAAGCAGGAAAGAAGTGTGTGTGTGAAGTGGGTGTGGGGATAGAGAAGCAGCTGTTTTGGAGAGGCAATAAGGCTGTATGACTTTAACGGTTCAAACGGAAGACATTGGAATGCTCCAATTTTAGAAGAGTTTCTCCTGTTACATAATATTTGTGTCTAATTAGGCAAAAGAAAGTCTCAGAAACAAAAAAGGTAATTATGTACATTTCTAGGATTAACCTCTTAACCTTAGGAATTAGTGAGTGATTTTGTAGCAAACTTAACTGAGGCATTTCATGTTCTCTGAGAAATGTAGTTATTTTTCCTTATAATGCTGTGCACTGCTTTGACAAAATGTCACAGGCATCTGGATTGTTTAGCTTAACTCATAATTATTTGAGAATACGTGGAAATACAAAAGATACCTCTCCCAGCCCAGAAAGCAATAAAACAAAACACTTCTTTTTACATATAAATTGATGTCAACCAAAGCATGAGCATGGAGCTTCTTCACTTCTTGGAAGTTCAATACACTCATTCATTCCAGGAAGAATAGACCTGTTTTGAAAAAGGTACCAGAACAGTGATGCAGCCTGTGCTGCATTTCTGAAACTGGTATCTTTGCTAAATTAGGAATAACTGAAGATTTGTTAGTTTTTTTTTTTAAATGATTACACTCATAAAATTAGGGTTGCATTTCTACTCATATATATAGAAGCACATTGAGTGAGAAATGCAACCTTAATTTTATATATGTGTGTGTATTTTATACCTATCTATAGCTATAAACAACAAAAAAAGCCAAACTTGAAACCTGATATCAGGATTCATGACTTCTCCAGAAGCATTTTATGGATAGAGCCTTGATTCCTACATTAAAAAATAACTTATGCTGGAATGTATTACTGACTGCATCAACCAATGCCAATCTATAACTGCAACTTATTTAAAGGGATTCTATTTTTCTGTTTTTAATTAAAAACAAAATTTTCTGCTAAAGGACCTTTGAATAGCATCTCCTGAAATAATAAAAAAAAAACTTTTAAAAACTTGTGTGGTGTGAGAGGGATATTTCTACTACCCTCATGTTCAGAAGTGATTTTTTACAGGCCACCCTTTATCTGTCATGCCCTTCCCTTGCATAGAAAAGATGGTTACTCACCTTTGTAACTGTTGTTCTTCAAGATGTGTTGCTCATATCCATTCCAGTTAGGTGTGCGCGAGCCGTGTGCACGTTCGTCGGAAGATTATTACCCTAGCAACACTTGGTGGGTCGGTTGGGCACCCCCTGGAGTGGCGCCGCCATGGCGCTGGATATATACCCCTGCCGACCCAACCGCCCCTCAGTTCCTTCTTGCCGGCTACTCCGACAGTGGAGAAGGAGGGCGGGTTTGGAATGGATATGAGCAACACATCTCGAAGAACAACAGTTACAAAGGTAAGTAACCGCCTTTTCTTCTTTGAGTGCTTGCTCATATCCATTCCAGTTAGGTGATTCCCAAGCCTTACCTAGGCGGTGGGGTCAGAGTGAGATGTGGCAGAATGCAAAACTGCTGAGCCAAAGGCTGCATCATCTATTGACTGTTGAACCAGAGCACAAATACAAAGCAAAGGTGTGGACCGAGGACCAGGTAACTGTGCGACATATCTCCTGGATAGGTACACGAGCCAGGAAGGTGGCAGATGAAGCCTGAGCCCTGGTAGAATGTGCGGTGATGTGGCTTGGGGAAATATGAGCCAAATCATAACAAATGTGGATGCATGCCGTCATCCAAGATGAGATCCTCTGAGAGGAAACAGGTAGGCCTTTCATTCGGTCTGCTACCGCGACAAAGAGTTGGGGCGTTCTATGAAATGGTTTTGTCCGCTCAATATAAAATGCGAGCACTCTACGGACGTCCAGGGAGTGCAATTGTTGCTCCCATCGCGTTGAGTGTGGCTTCGGGAAGAAGACCGGGAGAAAGATGTCCTGGTTAACATGAAAGGCCGAAACCACCTTAGGGAGGAATGCCGGGTGTGGTCGCAACTGCACCTTGTCCTTGTGGAACACAGTGTACGGCGGATCCACCGTAAGAGCCCTAAGCTCGGAGACTCGTCTCTGGCCGATGTAATGGCTACAAGGAAAGCTGTCTTCCAAGACAGGTATAGTAGCGAGCAGGTTGCTAATGGCTCGAAGGGGGGAGACGTAAGTCTGGTTAAAACCAGGTTGAGGTCCCAGGTAGGGGCTGGGTGGCGTACTTGAGGGTATAAGCGCTCCAAGCCCTTGAGGAACCTCAAAACCATAGGGTGTGAGAACACGGAACGACCACCTTCACCAGGGTGGAAGGTAGAGATGGATGCTAAGTGTACCCTCAGTGATGATACTGCTAGGCTCTGCTGTTTGAGAAACCAGAGGTAGTCCAAAATAGAGGGGATCGAGACCTCAGTGGGAGTACGATTAAGCGTTCAGCACCAGCAGGAGAAACGCTTCCACTTGGTCAGGTACGTTGACCGGGTGGAAGGCTTCCTTCTACCCAGGAGAACTTGTCATACTGATTCAGAGCAACATAACTCTGACTGGTTTAGCTATGCAGCAGCCACGCCATGAGGTGAAGAGCCTGCAGGTCCGGTGGCGAAGCCTGCCGTGGTCCTGAGTTATGAGGTCTGGGTGGAATGGCAGGGTAATTGGGTTGGCTATCGACAGGTTGAGCAACGTGGTGTACCAGTGCTGCCTGGGCCACGCTGGAGCGATCATGAAGATGCGCACTCTGTCCCTGCGAAGTTTCAGCAGGACCTTGTGAACCAGCGGGAACGGTGGGAAGGCATAAAGGAGCTGGCTCTTCCACAGCATCAGGAAAGCCTCCGAGATCGATCCCGGGGAGAGACCTTGGAAGGAGCAGAACATCTGGCATTTCCTGTTCTCGCGCGAAGCGAACAGGTCTATGTGGGGAAATCCCCACTTCTGGAAAAAGAATGCATAACGTCCAGGTGGATCGACCACTCGTGAGACAGGAAAGACCTGCTGAGTCGATCGCCAGGGTGTTCTGAATGCCTGGGAGAAAGGATGCTACCAGATCTATCGAGTGGGCTATGCACAAGTCCCAGAATGGATGGCCTCCTGACAAAGGGGAGAGGACTGTGTCCCTCCCTGTTTGTTTATGTAGTACATGGCCGTTGTGTTGTCTGTAAACACTGAGACACAACGGCCTCGCAACTGTTGTTGGAATGCCTGGCACACCAGGCGGACTGCTCTCAGTTCTCGAACATTTAGTGTAATGCCAGCTCCTGAGAAGACCAAAGGTCATGAGTACGAAGGTGACCGAGGTGAGGACCCCAGCCGAGAGATGACGTGTCCGTCGTCAGGGACATTGAGGGTTGGGGCGGATGGAACGGCATCCCTGCACACACCAGGAAGAGAGTTAGCCACCATTCTAGGGAGCCTAGGGTGCTTGGGGGAATGGTGACTATTGTGCCTATTGGGTCCCTGCCCAGGCGGTATACCAAGTTGAGCCAAACTTGGAGAGGACGGAGGTGGAGTCTGGCGTGTTTGGTTACCAACATGTAGGCAGCCATGTGACCCAGGAGACCGAGACAAGTGTGAGCCGAGGCCGCCGGAAAATTCTGTAGACCTCGGATGATTGTTGCCATTGCCTGAAACCGTGGCTGTGGTAAGCAGGCTATGGCTAGATTGGAGTCCAAGATAGCTCCTATGAAGTCTAACCTCTGCATGGGAACCAGAATGGATTTTTCTATATTGATCATCAGGCCTAGACATGTGAATAGGTCCTTGACGATGCCCACATGCTGGGTGACTTGTGTCTCGGAGGCCCCTTGGATGAGCCAATCATCCAGATACGGAAAAATGTGTATCCAACGTCGGCGGAAGTAGGTGGCAAATACGGCCATAGACTTTGTAAACACCGTTGGGGCTGCAGAAAGGCCTAACGGCAGGAGAGTAAGCTGGAAGTACTGATGGTTGGCTACAAAGCGGAGGTATCTCTTGTGTGGAGGAAAGATGGCTATGTGAAAGTACGCGTCCTTCATATCGAGGGCGGCAAACCAGTCTCCAAGGACGGGATCATGGTTCCCAGGGATATCATGCGGAACTTCAACTTTATCATAAACTGGTTGAGTCCTCGCAGGTCTAGGATAGGTCTGAGACCTCCCTTCGACTTGGGGATTAGGAAATAACGGGAGTAAAACCCCTTGCCCCTTTCATCCATCGGTACCTCCTTTATAGCTCCTATGGCGAGGAGCGTCTGCACCTCTTAAAAAGGATGCTCGTGAAAAAGGGTCCCTGGAAGAATGGAACGGGTTGGAGAGGGTGGGAGCGCAAGGAAAAAAAAGGTATGAAATAAATTGATGAGGCTGCGTTACCATACTCACCGTGTTTAGACCCAGTCGATCTTGAATGTTATAGCTGGTACCATCGCCGGATTGAAGATGTAGGATGAGATGGTGTCCTGCGACCACTTGTCGCTGCCTGTCTGTGTATATGTCCTTGTCTTTCTAACGCACCCGAGTATGGGTGGTAGGCTGTGGCGAACGGCCCCTGCGTTGGGCACCGGCTTTGCATACCAGAGAGCGCATTATGACCCTTTCTGTCTTCCAGGCTTGCCAGCATGGTTGGTCAGTCTTCTTCGAGAAGAGCCCTTTCACCATCAACGGTAAGTCGATGGTAATAACCTGCGCTGGTGGAGCTTTAAACCTCAAAGCCATGAGATGCGCACCGAGGCACGACCGAGGCCAGAGTCCTGGCTGCTGAGTCTGCTGCATCCCAACAAGCCGAGGAAGTTCTGGCCAACCTTTTTCCCTTCCTCCAAGAGGGCAGTGAACTCTTGGCGGGAGTCTTGAGGGAGAAGCTCCGTAAACTTACCCACCGCCGCCCAGGTGTTATAATTATAGCGGCTAAGCAAGGCTTGTTGATTTGCCACCCAGAGCTGTAGGGCCCCTGCCGAGTACACCTTGCGGCCGAGTAGGTCCATTCGCCTAGCCTCCTTCGATTTCAGGGCTGGCGCCTGCTGGTCATGGCGTTCCCTCTCATTAACAGACTGGACAAGTAGTGAGCAGGGAGGAGGATGGACATACAAGTACTCGTACCCCTTAGAGGGCACCACATATTTACGCTCGACTCCCCTGGCCGCAGGAGGGATAGAGGCTGGGGACTGCCATATAGTATCGACATTCGTCTGGATGGTCCGAAAAAACGGTAGGGCCACTCCAGCGGGGGCAGCCGCTGATAGAATGTCCACTACCGGGTCCTCCTCCATCTGGAGGTTCATATTGAGTGCTACCCTCCTTAGGAGGTCCTGATGGGCTCTCAGGTCGACTGGAGGAGGGCCTGAGGAAGATGTTCCTGCCACCGCCTCATCTGGAGAAGAGGAAGAGGAAATGCCGGCGACGAGTGGGTCCTGGGTGTCCTCTTGCTCTTGGGCGATCTCCTGCTCCAGAGGAACCTGGGAGTCCGGTGGGTGGACTGGGGCTTCCTCCGCAGCATTCAGAGGGGGACGGCTAACCGTGGCCTCTGGCACTCGGTGCTCTGATGAGACAGAGCGGGATGGAACTACAGGTACGCCTTGGGCCTGGTGGTACGCCCAAGGTGTCCAGAAAGACCACTGATGGGTCCTTGGTCCTGGTCCTAGTCCTCTTGGAAGACTCTGGTGGGCATGCCCAAGGTGTCCAGAAAGACCAGTGATGGATCCTTGGTCCTGGTCCTGGTCCTCTTGGAAGACTCTGGTGGGCACATCAGAATCGCGGTCCTGAGCATAAGAGCTGTCCGCGTGGGACGACACTGATGCGTGTCTGGATGGCTATGGATGTGCTGAAAAGCCCTGGGCAAAGTCTCTGTCTCTAGCGGACCTTGCCCTACTTGGCACCGGGGACCGGTACCGGGAGGCATACCAGTACCGGGAACGAGATCGGGACCTGCGACCAGAGCGGTGCCGGGAGATCGACCGAGATCTCGAGACTCAACGTCGGGAACGGCTACAGGAGTCACGGTGCCTGGAGCGGTGCCGGGAGCTGGAATGGTGCTGAGAGTAGTGGGCCGGCGAATGAGATACCGACCGGTGCCGCGAGTGTGACCGGTACCGAGGAGAACAGTACCGGGACTGCGAGCGGCGTTGGGGGCGGGAGCGCCGACGGGACCTGGAGCGTCCACTGGACCATGATCGTGAACGGTGCCACTCTGCTGTGCTGACAGAGGATGGCCTTATCAAGGCAGGCTTGCCGATAGACTGTATTACCCGCACCTTGCAAATGTGACACTTATCTGCCAGGTGAGATTCTCCGAGGCACTTAAGGCAGGAGTCGTGTGGATCTCCTGTTGGCATCGGCTTATGACAGGCCGAGTGCAGTTTGAAACCCGGTGAACCGGGCATGGCCCCGGCACCGGGAAGGGGCTAATCCCTGCACCCCTCTTAACTATGAGCAATAAAAATTAACTATAACTATATAACTTTGAACTATATACACAACAAAATAACTAGAGAACTACGAGTAGCTAGGGAGGTGGAAGTCAGTGAAACCACACTCCATTGTTCCAGCGACCGACACGGGCGGTAAGAAGGAACTGAGGGGTGGTTGAGTCGGCAAGGGTATATATCCGGCGCCAGAGTGGCGCCAATCCAGGGGGCGCCCAGACAACCCACCGAGTGTTGCTAGGGTAAAAATCTTCTGACGAACATGCACGCAGTGCACGCACACCTAACTGGAATGGATATGAGCAAGCACTTGAAGAAGAAGCCTGATTGCTGCTCTTCCAGTTTCAGCTTTGCTGCTGCTATTACTAGTAAACGTCTTCTTTCAGGATCTAAGTAGCGCAGTTCATGAGAGTGAAGTTATAATGGTTGAGACAGAAATTGTAAGTAATAAAACAGTGAAATTGATAACACACACAAAGTGATATCAAATGCATGAAAAACATTTCTTATCTCTTTCAGTTTTGGTAATCTTCAGTGTTTTTTGTAACAGTAGGCACAACGTTTTCAGATAGTAATTTGATTTTCAGACTGATGATGCAATTTCCCCTTCAAAATCAGAAGTAATTTTCCCACATACAGTGTAGGACGGTTATGGAAAATGCAATGTTAGTCTGTATTATTCTACTAAAACTAAAAAATAGTTCATATAAAAAACTCCTTAAGAACAGATTCTACATAACCTGGGAAGGTTTATACTTAAATCTGAATTGTCAAAGCCACTGTGGGTCTGAATTATTTCTCATATTTCTGAATACCAGTGACTTGATAAAAACTTCTTCACATGTGGGAAAATGTTACAGCATGAGAATTGTGATGAAAATGAAAGCAGTACGTAAAAGCTCATTTGAATGGCAGTAGAACAGACACTGTTTTTAAAATTACCTTAATAACTTCCTTTTTCTCTCAGCAGCAGAAGTCATTGCCATATATGATGGCTGTTCATGTATTGGACCAGGATTTCTATTCAGCAATGATGGAAGACCAAGTCTGAAATTAAAATAAGATACTAATTTAAATTATGAAAACCCTATCTATCCTGTGTGAAAACAGTTATTTTTTCACTTTAAGTCAAGTGAGTGTTTTTCAACTGAAAAACACAGTACTGGTAATAAAATGAACTTATTCCAAATAAAACAGTTATAATGTCTTTTTTGAAAGGTAAGAACATACTTTATAACTTTCCTTTTGAAAGCCAAAACACGGTACTACAATATTAGTAGTTAACGTATATATATATATGGCAGTTTTCATCAGGGGACTACAAAGTGCTTTTGAAGGAGGATTAGTATTTCTCCATTTTACAGATAGGAACAATTCTTAACTTCTCTGAATCTCAGTTTTTCTGAGGCCAAACAGAAGCGGTACTGGGAATTGTACTCAGTTTTCCTGACTCCCAGTAAGTGCCCTCTACCTCATCTCTAGTATATTAGGTAGCAAAATACATCCAAAATGACTAGAAAATTTAACAACTTAATTTGCAATTTGTTTTTGCAGTTTGTTTTTAATGTGTTATTAAAACAGGATAGGAGTTTCAAAAATGCTAAGTGTTGGCTTGACTCTCCTCTCACTGAAGTAAATGGAAATTTTACTATTGACCTCAACGACCAATGCTGGAACTTTTGGGGGAAAAAAAAAAAATCACACCATTAGCTATTTAAGTTTACTAGAAAAATAGAAAACAGTATAACTAAAACATTAACTGCATGAAAAGAAGCAATATAAAACAAAGCATGTAGGAAAAGAGAAATACAAAAAGAATGAGGAATTCTGCTCATGCACAGAACTACCTTTGTAAAACATTGCTGTTGCTGCACAGGTGTGACTCCTTTTCAGACAAGTCAGCAGAAGGGTCATTTGTGTTACTTGCACCTTCGTAAAGAGTCACTGTTGAGTTCATGTCTGTCTGTTCACACTCTGGTATCATGTTACATGTGAAGTCCATGTCACACTCTTCTTTCAAAGGGAAATGAATGTCTACGTTACAATTGTTAACTTTGGGAAAGCTTGCCACTTGTAATGGTTGCTTTACCACAGTCTGTGTACAAAAGATTGGCATAGATTTTCTGCAAACTTCTGGTGTGTACACAATAGGACGGACCTCCTTGCTGAGGGAATCCTCCAGGCAACTAAGGCTAGACTGCTCAGAAGCTTCAGGACTTTGTGCTGTTGCTGGAGAGTTCATGAGCTTCCGCCTTGTTCTTTTTTGTGGAGGGACTGCACGTTCGCTTACATGTTGAACATTTTTCTTGACTGCTTCTGAAGGTGTACCTGTTCAATATAGTGAAGACTAGTTAGTAGTTTACCGAAACTCTGTTCATTAAAGCACTGCTTTCCCACTACCCACAATCCAAACTAGTGTAGCTAGTTATAGGATTTGTAGGCAGGAGTTGTAGACCAAGCTGGATGAGCAAGCATCTCAGAGAGGTGATTAAGAAAAAGCAGAAAG
>NC_133772.1:62021408-62028785 GCF_003597395.2 Chelonoidis abingdonii | reverse complement strand
GTGGATGGGTAGGGTTCTGTGGCCTGCTTTGTGCAGGAGGTCAGACTAGATGATCATATTGGTCCCTTCTGACCTATGAGTCTATGAGCTGGTTTCATTTCTTTGCCCTTCTTTCCTCCTTTCTCTGCCAAAAAAAGTAAACTTCTATGCAAGAAAAAGCTATTAGAAATAATTTCTGTTAAATGAACACATTTGTATTTAAGGGAAATAATACAATTATTTCTATTATGGTAGTTACCTGTATTGCAAAATTTGGGCTCTGTTGTGCAAGGTGCTGCACACACGCATGTACACAGATCTCTTTCCGAAAGAGCTTAGAATCTAAGTTGAAACAACACACTCCAGACCAGTGTGACAAAAAAATAGAAAGAAGACAGTGACCACGGAATGGTGCATAAAGATAACGCAAGTAAGATCAGGTTAGCTATTGTACATCTTAGTTGTTCCTGAAGGTTTTAAGTCATAAGTTATTATTTTTCTTTAAAAAAACAGCACCTAGCCCCCACAATGTAGCCATTGCCAGTTTGGCTTACATCTAGTAAGTATTGCACACTGTGGGGCAGGTGTGGTCATGAGGTGGAAGGAGAGAGGATTGTTACAACAAGTGGAGGGAATAGAGAAGCAGATGAGAAGGGAAGAAACCTTGGAGCTAATAAGAAGAGAGAAGAAGAGTAGGAATGTTACACTGGATATTGTCACTCTTCTAACAACAACCTCATTTCCAATAAAAGTTGAACAGTTAAAAAAATTAAATGTTTTCTGAAAATCTTTAAAATGTCAAAGGAAGCAATAAAGTAGACATCCATGATCACACCTAATAGAGAATACTTTATTTACCCCCTCAGTAAGTAGAATGACTAAAGTATTATGGCTTGATTTAAAACTAACGGACAAACAAAAACAACTGAGGGGAGAAAAGAGGGAAGATGCTACTTTTGCTGAAGTTTTTAGCAAAGGAGAATCAGTGTAAGATATATACCATTGTTGAAATAGCTGGGTTAGTGGTAACTCTGGTTAATGGATAGTTTATAATTTAAGTAAAACAATTATCATGTTACAAATCGAAGCTAGCAGAGGCCAGTCACAAAAGTGAAATGTTCTTATTTTTACTTTAATTTTAACTTTTAAACTGATGAAGTAAACTATGGTATGCTTAAAATTACACCTACTATGGACTGGCTTCACTTCAGTTTGCAGTCTCAGAATCACACTTTACCTCTACTCTGCTTGCTTAATTCTTATGATCAGGTAAGCAGTTAGTAGCTTGCTCAGGAAATAACCTGAAAATGTTAAACTGCAGTACTCATTCAGGAAGACTGATGAAAAAACTTTTGACAGAAAAAACTGAATGCAATTTTAGAAGTGAATATTGAGTTTATCAACCAGAAACATTCCTTAAGTCTTCTCCCACAGAGATTACCCTACAGCTTTTAATAGCTCGAAAAATGTTTGAAAGATAGAAAGTTGATAGAAAAAATAGTTAATATAACAACTCATTTTTGCCACAAAACTACAGTATATACAAACTATAAGACCAGATAGCAGATAGTTTATTATTTGCTAATTTTAGTTTGTAACTAAAGCTTAACCATAATACCTTTTCTGTGCAGTAAAGGGGAGGACAGTAGTGAAATGTTAATAGAAAAACAATCATAGAATCATAGAATATTAGGGTTGGAAGAGACCTCAGGAGGTCATCTAGCCCTATCCCCTGCTCAAAGCAGGACCAACACCAACTAAATCATCCCAGCCAGAGCTTTGTCAAGCCGGGCCTTAAAATCCTCTAAGGATGTTGACCACCGTCAGAGATCAGGACGTTCTTTGGATGTGGATGGTTATATGGTTCTGGACCCAGTTATGGGCCATTCTTATGTTCCTTATGATTATGCAGTTTTAAATTCTTTTCTTATTAATCTTGTCTACTTCCTTTTGATGGGGTGTTCACCACACCGGCCTTGAAAAGGATTAAGATGGTCCAGATTAGGCCATTATTCATTTCTTAGGGGGGGGGGGGGGGTGCTTACCTGGTTGAAGTCGGGCTTTGTAATGAAATTATGACTAATGGCCATATATGAGGGCAAGGTTAACTTACTGGTAATGGTGGGATCATGACCATGATGAGAGCTGATTTCTCCAACAAGACATAAGGAGGTGCTCCCAGTGAAGATTGTGAACTCTGGGACATCCTAATTAGACTGTTGTACCATGTGTGACAAAGTTTCCTCCTTCTACCTTTTGGGTCCTGCACTTATTGGCAGATTTGCTCGCCCTCAATGATCTTCCCCACAGTCTGGATCAACTCCTCCTGTGTCTTGATCAGGAGTTGGAGGTTTGGGGAACTGGGCCTGCCTCTACTCCGGGTTCCAGCCCAGGGCCCTGTGGATTGCAGCTGTCTATAGTGCCTCCTGTACTGTCATGCAGCTTGTAAACTCCCTGGGGTACTTCCCCATGGCCTCCTCCAAACACCTTCTTTTATCCTCACCACAGGACCTTCCTCCTGGTGCTGATAATGCTTGTACTTCTTAGTCCTCCAGCAGCACACCCTCTCACTCTCAGATCTGGTGCCTCTTGCTACTCCAGCTCCTCACATGCACTTCCTCTTCCTCTGGCTTCCCCTGCCTGACTGGAGTGAGCTCCTTTTTAACCCTGTGCCTTGATTTAGCTGCCTTGATTGGCTGCAGTGTATCTATCCTGTCTGCCTTAATTGGTTCTAGTAGGTTCCTGATTACTCTAGTGCAGCCCCATGCTCTGTCACTCAGGAACAGAAACTATTCATCCAGTACGTAGCATTTGCCCTCTTACCAGACTCCTGTACCCACTGATCTGGGTTTCTGTCACACCTGCCTAGTATAACTCCTCTCCCTTCTTCTTGTTTGCACCCTCCGATGATTGTACATCTTATGTTGTGCACTGAGCCTGTGTTTGATATCCCTGTTTAGTGGGAATCCCAGAAGAGAAAGAGACTAATATAGTGGGCCCTGTCATGCTCTAGCAGATATTTATATCTCTTATCCTAGTCATCTGTCCAAATTCTACTTCTTGTAAGCTTCCTTTTTGAGTTTAAGTTCACCAGATTTCACTGGTCAGCCAAGCCGGTTTGCCTGCCATATTTACATTTCTTTCTGCACATTAGATGGTTTGTTCCTGCACCCTCAATAAGGCTTCTTTAAATATCAGTCTAGCTCTCCTGGACTGTTTGTCGTCCTCATATCAGGTCTCCTCAGGGTGATCCTGCATCCAGTTCCCCAAGGGAGTCAAAGTCTGCTTTTCTGAAAGTTCAGAGATCCGTGTCCAGGAGCCAGTAATTTTGCTATTACTTCTTTCTCCTTTTGTCAGGGATCTAACTCAACATCTCTGGTCACGTCTGCCTAGGTTGTCACTGCACTTGCTACTTCCTACCAATTCTGTTCCCGTGTATAGTAAGCAGGCACCAGTAAAGAGGAAGCATGGCCCTCTAGTTAGTTCGCTATAAGGCAACTGGTACAAGGAAGTTGCTCCCAACACTCATCCCAAAAATTTCGGATTGTCTGTGCATGCGTATTACTTCCAGCAATGTCAGGGTGAATTGAAGTCCCACTTCTGTTGATCTGGAAACTTTCAGCGGTTAGGTTGTCCAAGAAGCCCTGTTCTCCCTCTGATCTGGTGGTCTTTGCCACGCCATCATGAATAACTTGTTACTCTATACAAAATCAACCTCTAACTTAACTTAAAGACTTTCAAACAGGATTTTTTTTTCGTTACTGCTGTCTTCATTTCAGCGAGGCATGTGGAATTCTGTGTCTGAACGATGTGCATAAACAAGCAGGAGATAGTGTTCATTGAAGGAGATTGTCCGCGCAGGTGCTGAGTTAATTTTCCCCTAACCCCTTATCCTTTTATAGACATAGCTGTGGTAAGACAGTTTATTTTTCTCAAAGTCTATTGGCCAATGATATGGAAAGCGGTGGTGGTGGTGTGGGGGTTTTTTGGTTTTAACTCACTTTTAAATTGGCTACTCTTTGCAAAGCAGCACTAATGATTCCCTTTAGTTCTTTTTACAAGTGTCCGCTCTCAATCCGAGAGTCTGGCCTTTGTCAAGGAGTGTATACATTTTTAACTGTAAAACCAATGCCTTCATATTCAGACATATGTACCTCGTCACACTAAAAGAATTGTGACCAAGGCTTTCATTTAAAAGTTTTTGGACAGCCATCTTTTTAATTCTGAAATCCACCAGCTTATTCCAGCAAATCCATTCTTAGTCTTTTGAATAACTAATCTTCCAACATTTCAGGACAGACATTTTTAAATATTAATTTAGGAGGCTTTGCTTGCAGCTTATATGCATCTGAAAGTGTGTGTTTCGGGACCAAAGTTAAGTGTCTAGTGTCTCTATTTGTTTTTTTCTGCAGCTACTATTGCTGCGAATGAGTTCAATTTCAGAAAGTTGGCTTATCGTAAGATGCTGGGTTATGTAAATGTCCTTAAGATATGACTAGGAGCGAAGTCTTGTGGAACACAATAAATGCTTGGAGAGAGTTGCCAAGTTTAGAAGATTCTATCAGATAAATCCAGAAAATATTTTAAATTAACTGTAAATTGTGAGCATTTAAGCATGAATTTAGAGTAGGTAGAGTAAACAACATTATTGCCAGAGGCATTAATAATTTGTTAACTTCATTCCACAGTAGAAAAATATTTCATACCGTGCAAACAAGTAAATAATAAAAACAGTATCAGGGGTTCTCTGGGCAAATATAGCCAGTTGATGTCAAAAGGATGCCTTTAAAACATAATCCTTCACATGAATATCAGAATGAATCCATAGTAAGAATAAGTTAAAAAACCTGGAGGCTACTAAGCCGCAAACGTGTTTGAAGGATACTAGGAAATGAGCACAGGGGACGGATCTTGACTAGAGGGAAGAGCTGCTGTGGTATCGCGGAAGCCGCACATCTTGGATGCTTTTCAGAAACCAACATCTAATTTGGGAGATTCATGAGAAATTAGGAGAGTTGTCAACAACTACTGTAAAATTTACTCTCACAGGCTAGGCTCAGCTCAGTGGAAACTGAATGCGCGTCAAAGCAGCAAGGAGAAAAGACACAGGAGCCTGTGGAAGAACATAAGAAACAGCTAGGTTGTTCATATTACCCAGTATCGCCCTGTCTCTGTAGACGAGCATGCTATGCTAGCTGCTTCAAAGGGAATGAACAGAACAAGCAGGTTATCAAGTGAATCCATCCTGTCATCCAAGCCCAGTGTCTGCAGCTCAGAGACTTAGGGACACCCAGAGAATGGGGTTCGAATCCCTGACCAGGTTTTCCGAGCGTCTGTTGTTCTTGGTTAATAGCCCTCCAGATACGACTCTTCCTCCCCACGAAACCTAATTCTTTTTGAAACCCAGTTATAGTTTTGGGCTTTCACAATATGCCCTTCCGCAACTAAGGTGAGAATGATTTTAACAAAGTCAGAGGATGAGTTGCCATCAGATGTCTTGTGTGTTGTGTGAAGCAGTAACTTCCTCCTTTGTTTAAACCGGTTGCCTTTCATTTCATTAGTCAGCACCCCCGGCTCTTGTACTATCCGTGAAGGGTAAATAAACTTCCTTTATCTCACTTTCCTCACTCACATTCATGATGGAGGAGGACATACATCTCTTCTTTCTCCGGTCCTTTATTCCAGCTACATTCCAAATTGTATGCAGATCACCAACATCTCTAAGGCGTTGTCTACCGGCTACTTACAGCACTGTAAACTTTCTTCCTCAAGGGTGTGAAAAAACATCCCCCTTGAGAGCAGTAAAGTGGCAGTGTAGATGTGCTCAGAGCGGGAAGCACCCTCCAGGTTGCTCGCTCGGTAACCTATGGCCTCATCGAGGTGGGTTTTAATTAACAGTCGCTGGGAGAGCTCTCGCTCAGGCTGGAGCCTACGACTACACAGTCATGTTAAGTGCTGGCTGTGGCGCGCTTTAACGTCAGCTTATGTAGCATATTCTACAGCATATATTTACAACCGTGCAAGCTGGGGCATGCGTCTCCACCGGACGCCAGAACCACACTACTCTACTCAAGCTACGTTTCTAAAAATCATGCAGTGGGATAATAGTGGCACAGTGCAGCTTGAGCTTAACTGGGCCTACAGTCCAAGCTGTTCCTGATCTCCATGCCTAAACTGGGTGCTGCCAACCGCTGGCCCATTGCAAATGTCACCCTGGACTATTTTTTTAGTATGCTACTTGAGTCCTAGCCTCAGCTATTAGTGTAATGTATCCGCTGATAGCCCTTCGCTATTCATCGATACAGTAATACATGTCCAATTCGTCATTATGGCCCGTCACTCACATTCCCAATGACTGCATCATTCTCTCTGGCCTATGATTAATGCAACACTGTCTGTTCATATCCATTGAGAATTGCCTGCTGCTAATCCGGCACTTCGCTCATGGTCATTCTCCATTGGGTCCACTTCTCTATGCATTAAACATAAGCTAAGAATCACCACCGGAGAATAAAAAAACTTGTTTTCATGGCTGATTCCCACCCTACCATTCCCATTGCTATAAACCAGATTAACATTCACACCTCCAATTGGCCTATGATGGTTCGTAGCCGGTCTCCATGGTCCAACTGCTAAAATTTAAACGGCACCTTCATTGCTTTCTGAAGGCTTGCAACTCAATACTTTGGGAGGAGTTCCTCATAAATACAGCCAAACCTAACATATTGTCCTGTATCATGTATATGTAGCATAAATTAGTGGGAAGAAGATCAACATCAGTTCTTGTAAAGAGAAATAGCCCGGTGCACGATCATTGGTTTGCTAGAATTCTTTGAGGGGGTCACTAAACATGTGACAGGGGGATCCGGGATATGTAATACTTTAGATTTTCAGAAAGCCTTGACAAAGTTCTCTCAAAGGTAACCTCCTACAGTCCAAAGTAAAGCTGTCATGGGATAAGCCAGGATTCCGTCTCATGGAGGGTGGTAACCTGGTTAAAAAGATAGGGAACACAAAGGGTATCGCGATCACAATGGTCAGTTTTCAGAACGGGAAGACTCAAATAGTGGTGTCGCCGCAAGGAGTTTGTAGCTGGGAGGGCGCCATCCTATGTAACTCATTTCCATAATGAAATTGAAAAGGGTAAACACGCGGTGCGAGAATTTGTAGGGAGGATGACAAACGTCGCTAAAGGGTGGAGGGGTTAAGTCCCAGGCAGACTGCAGAGGAGCTACAGAAAGGATCTCCAGCAGAGCTGGGTGAGCTGGGACAGCAAAAGTGGGGAGGGGCGAGATGGGTGGAGAGGTCAATGCCTGCATAAATGCATCAAGTCAACTGCATATGAAATACCTAATCCAACTATACATATAAAGTGATCGGGGTCTACACTTAGCTTTA
>NC_133772.1:61845350-62021383 GCF_003597395.2 Chelonoidis abingdonii | reverse complement strand
GAGATTTCCGCAACCTTTCTATAGTAACCCATTCCATTGCTCACTATCCTCCTAGTGAAATAGTTGTTTCCTGATATCCAACCTTAGACTCCCCCGCTGCAACTTGAGACCATGCTTCTGCCACCACCTGAGAAACAGCCTAGCTCCATCTCCTTTGAACCTCCTGAGGTAGTTAAGGGTGCTATGAATCCCCCTCACTCTTCTCTTCTGCAGACTAAATAACCCCAGTTTCTCGGCCTTCCGCTCATAAGTCATGTGCACCAGCTCCCTAATCATTTTTGTGACCTCTGCTGGACTTTCTCCAATTTGTCCACCATCCCTTCTGTATGGGGGAACAAAACTGGATGCAATACTCCAGGTTGGCCTCACCCAGTGCCAAATAGGGGATAATCACTCCCTCGATCTTTGGCAATGTTCCTACTAATACAGACCAATATGCCATAGCCTTTTGGCAACGAGGCACACTGTCGACTATATCCAGCCTTCTCATCCACTGTAATCCCCAGGTCCTTTTCTGTAGAACTGCACTTAGCAGTTGTTTCCCACCTGTAATATTTTGCTATTCTTCTTTCTTCCTTTTGTCAGGATCCTGAACTCAACCATCTCATGGTCACTTCTGCCTAGGTTGTCACTCACTTCTACTTCCCCTACCAATTCTTCCCTGTTTGTAAGCAGCAGGTCAAGAGGAGCATGGCCCCTAGTTAGTTCCTATAGCACTTGTACCAGGAAGTTGTCCCCAACACTCTCCAAAAATTTCCTGGATTGTCTGTGCATTGCTGTATTACTCTCCCAGCAGATGTCAGGGTGATTGAAGTCCCCTGTGATCTGGAAACTTCAGTTAGTTGTCCAAAGAAAGCCTCGTCTACCTCTGATCTGGTGGTCTTTAGCACACGTCCATCATGACATAACTTTTGTTACTCTCACCTCTAAACTTAACTTAAAGACTTTCAACAGGATTTTTTCGTTATGCTGTTTCATTTCACAGCTGTGGAATTTTTGTCTGAGTGTAGCATAAATGGGAGATATGTTTCAAAAATAATTTCCCAGTCTCATTTAATTTCCCCTACCACTATCTTTTATAGACATACTGTGGTAGAGACAGTTATTTTTCTCAAAGTCTATTGGCCAATGATAGGAAAGAGGGGTTGTTTTTTTTTTGGTTTATAAACTACTTTCAATTGGCACTCTTGCAAGAGCACTAATGATTCCATTTATAGTTCACTACAAGTTCCGCTCTCTCATCCTTGGCCTTTTGTCAAGTAGTGTATACATTTTTACTGTAAAACTAATGCCCTTTATTCAGAATATGTACCTTCTGTCACAACTAAAAATTGTGACCAAGGCTTTCATTTAAAGGTTTTTGGACAGCTTTTATTCTGAAATCCAACAAAGCTTTATCCAGCAAATCCATTTCTAGTCTTTGAAATAACTATCCATTAAACATTTCAGGACACATTTTTAAATATTAATTTAGGAGGCTTTGCTGCAGCTTATATGCATCTGAAAGTGTGTGTTTCGGGAAAAAGTAGTGGTTAGTGTTCTATTTGTCTGCAGCTACATTCTGACAATGAGGTTCCAATTTCAGAAAGTTTGCTTACTGTAAGATGCTGGGTTATGCAAATGTCCTAAGAATGACTAGGAAGGAAGTCTGTGATACACAAAAATCTTGGAGAGAGTGCCAAGTTTTAGAAGATTCTACAAGATTAAATACAGAAAATACTTTTAAATTAACTGTAAATGTGAGCATTTAAGCCATGAATTAGATAGGTAGAAAACAAAATTATTGCCAACATTAATAATTTGTTGAACTTCATCACAGTAAGAAATATTTCATACTGCAAAACAAGTAAATTAATAAAAAACAGATAGCAGGGGTTCTATCTGGGCAAATATAAGCCAGTAATAAAAATGCCTTTAAAATAACTCACATGAACAGAATGAAATTCATAGTAAAGAATAAGTTAAAACAAAACAGAGTACTAAGGCAAAGTGGTTAAGATACTAGAAATAAAGGGAAGATCTTACTATAAACTCTTTATTCTAGCACACGGAGCTTTAAGAAAAAACACTAAATATTGGGAGATTCATGAGAAAATTAGGAGAGTTGTCAACACTACTTACAATGTTACTGTCACAGGCTCAGGCTAGCTAAGTCTGGAACTAGAAAGCAAAGCGTCAAAGCCAGAAAGGAGAAAAGACACAGGAGCTGTGGAAGAACATAAGAACAGCTAGGCTGTGTCCATTTAGCCCAGTATCCTGTCTTCTGACAGCAGCCAATGCTAGATGCTTCAAAGGGAATGAACAGAACAAAGCAGTTATCAAGTGATCCATCCTGTCATCCAATCCCAGTGTCTGGCAGTCAGAGACTTAGGGACACCCAGAGAATGGGGTCGAATCCCTGACCATCTTGGTTAATAGCCATCGATAGACTTATCCTCCACGAACCTAATTCTTTTTTGAACCCAGTTATAGTTTTGGCTTTCACAATATGCCCTTGCAATGAGTTCCACAGATTGTCTGTGTGTTGTGTGAAGCAGTACTTCCTCCTTTTGTTTTAAACCGGCTGCCTATTCATTTCATTAGGTGACCCCCGGCTCTTGTACTATATGAAGGGTAAATAAAACTTCCTTATTCACTTTCCTCACATCATTCATGATGGAGGAGGACATACATCTCTCTTTCTAGGTCCTTATATCCAGGCTACATCTAAATCTTGTTATGCAGATGCAACCAACATCTCTAAGGCCTTGTCTACACGGCTACTTACAGCACTGTAACTTTCTTCACTCAAGGGTGTGAAAAAACATCCCCCTTGAGAGCAGTAAAGTGGCAGTGTAGATAGTGCTACAGAGCTGGAAGCCACCCTCCCAGCGCTGGTAGCTATGGCCCTCATAGAGGTGGTTTTATTACAGTGCTGGGAGAGCTCTCGCCCAGTGCTGGAGCCACGACTACACAGCCATGTTAAAGTGCTGCTGTGGCGGCGCTTTAACGTCAGCTATGTAGACATATCCTAAGATTATATTTACAGTGCAGCTGGGAGCATGTGTCTCCACCTGGATAGACAGACCCACACTACCTCTACTCAAGCTAGTTGCTAAAAATAGCAGTGGGGATATAGTGGCACAGTTAGCAGCTTGAGATAACTGGCCTAATCCAAGCCTGCCTGATCTCCAGGCCTAAGCTTGGGTGGCTGGCCCAAGCCGCTGCCCACATTGCAATGTCCACCCTGCTATTTTTAGTATGCTAGCTTGAGTCTAGCTCTCAGCTATTAGTGTAGATGTATCCAGTGATAGCCCTTCCTATTCATCGATACAGTAAAACATGTCCAAGTTCTCATTATCTCACATTCCAATGACTGCATCATTCTTCTCTGGCCTTGATTAATGCAACATTGTCCTGTTCATATCCATTGAGAATGCTGCTGCTAATCCCCCTTGCTCATGTCATCTCTCCATTGGGTCCCACTTCTCTATTGCATTAAACATAAGCTACTTGTTTTCATGGCTGATTCCCAGCCTACCTATCATCCCATTTGCTATACAGATGTTAACATTCACACCTCCAATTGGCCTATGATGTCAGCCTCCATTGTCCACTTGCTAAAATTTTAACAAGCACCTTCATGCTTTCTGAGAGGCTTGCACCTCATACTTGGGAGGAGTTCCCCATAAATATCAGCAAAACTAACATATTGTCCTGTATCTATGTCATATGTCAGACATATAATTAGTTGGGGAAGAGTCAACATAGTTTTTGTAAAGAGAAATCAGGCGTCACAAAATTTGCTAGAATTCTTTGAGGGGGTCAACTAGCATGTGGACAAGGGGGATCCAGTGGATATGGTATACTTAGATTTTCAGAAAGCCTTTGACAAAGTTCCTCTCCAAAGGCTCTTAAGCAAAGTAAGCTGTCATGGGATAAGAAGGATTCCTCTCATGGATTGGTAACTGGTTAAAAGATAGGAAACAAAGGGTAGGAATAAATGGTCAGTTTTCAGAACGGAGAGACGTAAATAGTGGTGTCCCCAAGGAGTTTGTACTGGGCCCAATCCTATTCAACATTTCATAAATGAATTGGAAAAAAGGGTAAACAGCGAGGTGCAAAATTTGTAGAGGATACAAAACTACTAAAGGTAGTTAAGTCCCAGGCAGACTGCAGAGAGCTACAAAAGGATCTCCCAAAACTGGGTGACTGGGCAGCAAAATGGCAGATTAAAGTCAATGCTGATAAATGCAAAGTAATGCATATTGGAAAATATAATTCCAACTATACATATAAAATGATGGGGTCTAAATTAGCTGTTACCACTCAAGAAAGATCTTGGAGTCATAGTGGATAGTTCTCTGAAAACATCCACTCAATATGCAGTGGCAATCAAAAAAGAGAACAGAATGTTGGACATCATTAAGAATACGATAGATAATAAGGGAGAAAATATCATATTGCTTCTATATAAATCTATGGTACTCTCACATCTTGAATACTGTGTGCCGATGTGGTCACCCCATCTCAAAAAAGATATATTGGACTTAGAAAAGGTTCAAAAATGGGCACCAAAAATGATTAGGGGTATGGAATGGCTGCTGTATGAGGAGAGATTAATAAGACTGGTACTTTTCTGCTTGGAAAAAAGATGACTATAGGGAGTGGGTGAGGGTCTAGTAAAATCATGAGTGTTCAGGGAAGTAAATTATTTTAGTTGTAGCTGCGTCTCAATAACACAAGAACTATGTGTTTCGAGTCCACCAAATAAATTAAGCAGCAGGTTTCTAAATGATACAAAGGAAGTATTCTTCTACACAAACGCACAGTGCACGTGGACTCTTTACTAGAAACTAAAATGAATTCTTGAAGAGAAACTAAATGAAATTCTTGCTTCAGTCTTCATGGTGAGGATGGTTAGTGGAGATTCCCAAACCTGACTGGCCTTCTGTAGGGTGACATCTAAGGATGGTTACAAGACAAGGTTGTGGAAATCTAATTGAAAACTTGAGACAGTAACGAAGCGACCTGTGGACCATGATGGCATTCACCCAAGAGTTTTGAAAGAACTCAAATGTGAAATTTGGGAACCTACTAACCATGGTTTGTAACTTGTCCTTAAGGGGTGCTTGACGTGAAGCGGAAGATAGCTAATTGTAACGCCAATATTTAAAAAGGGCCTCCTGAGTGACCGCGAGATACAGACGGGGTAGGTCTAATGTCGTACAGGCAAATTGGGAAACCATAAAAAAAGATTGTCAAGAACATAGAAGAACACTTGTTGGGCAAAAGTCAACATGGTTCTTGTAAAAGGAAATCATGTCTTACGAATCTATTAGAGTTATTTGAAAAGTTGACAAACATGTGGACAGGGAGGGATCCAGTGGACATCAGTGTACTTAGATTTCCGAGAAAGCTCTTTGAAGGTCCCTCACTCAAAGGCTCTTACATAATTAAGTTGTCATGGGTAAGAGGGATAAGATCCTTCATGATACTGAGAACTGGTTAAAATTACAAGGAACAAAGGGTATGGAATAAATGTCTAATTTCAGAATGGAAAGGGGTATCTAGTGGTGTTCCCAAGGGTCCCAAGTGATTGAGCAACAAATGGCAATGAAATAATGGATAAATGAAAATATGCACATTGGGAAAAACCCCAATTATACATATCGTGAATAGGGGCTAATTTTAACTTACAACTAACAGGAAAAAGATCTTGGAGTCATCATGGATAGTTCTCTGAAGACATCCACGCAGTGTGCAGTGGCAGCCAAAAAACCAAACAGAATGTTAGGAATCATTAAACAGGGATAGAGAATAAGACGGAGAGTATCTTATTGCCTTTATATAATTCATACACCACATCTTGAATACTGTGTATAGATGTGGTCTTCTCATCTCAAAAAAGATAGACTGGCATTAGAAAAGGTTCAGAGAAGGGCAACTAAATGATTAGGGGTTTGGAACAGGTCCCATATGAGGTGAGATTAAAGAGGCTAGGACCCTTCAGCTTGGAAAAGAGGAGACTAAGGGGGGATATGATATAGGTATATAAAATGCATGTTGATGTGGAGAAAGTGAATAAGGAAAAGTTATTTACCTGTTCCCATAATATAAGAACTAGGGGCCACCAAATGAAATTAATGGGCAACAGGTTTAAAACACAGAAAAGAAAGTTTTTCTTCTCACAGCGCACAGTCAACTTGTGGAACTCCTTGCCTGAGGAGGTGAAGGCTAGGACTATAATAGGGTTTAAAAGAGAACCGGATAGATTCATGGAGGTTAAGTCCATTAATGGCTATTAGCCAGGATGGGTAAGGAATGGTATCCCTAGTCTCTGTTTGTAAGAGGATGGCGATGGACGGCAGGAGAGATATCACTTGAGGGAGGGATAGCTCAGTGGTTTGAGCATTGGCCTGCTAAATGCAGGGTTGTGAGTTCAATCCTTGAGAGGGGCCATTTGGGGATTTAGTTGGGGTTTGGTCCTGCTTTGAGCAGGGCGTTGGACTAGATGACCTCCTGAGGTTCCTTCCAACCCTAATAATCTATTATTCTATGATCATTACCTGTTAGTTCACTCCCTCTGGGGCACCTGGCACAGGCCACTGTCGGTAGACAGTATACTGGGCTGGATGGACCTTTGATCTGATCCAGTACAGCCATACTTATGTTCTTAAATTTTTTAATGGTGAGACATTGGAACAAGTTACCAAGGGTCATGGTGGATTTTCCATCATTGACCATTTTTAAATCAGGATTTGATATTTTTGTAAAAATATATGCTCTACAAATTATTTTGGGAAGTTCTATTATCCTCTTTCAAATCCTGCTAAAAACTCTTTTTTCCCAGGATTCCTACAGAAAACTTGACAACTTCAAGGCTGCTGGTGTGCTGAGACCACTGTCTATCACGTTGACCAATGGTGACTCATTGTTTCCTTTACTTCCCCTACCCACATCTAGTTTCCTTTGCTTTATACTTAGATTATAAGCACCTTTGGGGTGGGAACAGTCTTTTTATCCTGTTTTTGTCAGGGCTTACCACAAGGGGATCCTGAACCATGATTAGGAAGAACTCTGAGGTAGTATGGCGATACAAATATTTCATAAAACCCAGGATCATATTTAACAGACTGCTGCTTTACACAAATTCACAAGTACTTACGGCACAAATTGAACATGAGATGGGCATGAAACTTATCAAACAAAGTGAATTAATTAGAGACATTTTTAACATTGCGTTACTCCAATCTTACAAGGAAAGAATAGTACTGAAGCTGAGTACAGCAAGATAGGTAAATTTTTTGGCTCTCATAATATCAGCCATTACATTATTAATAGAGGTTAAGGAAAGTTTGTCTTGGATAACAACTCTTACTACACAGTACAAGCATTCCCCAGAGTTCAGCTGATTACAAGGCTTGTGATACGACAGGATAGGATAGTAATTTATGGGGGATTCCTGAACCCACAATAATTTATTAAGATATGCTGTAAGAGCATGCATTTCATCTACATCTCAGCAGATTTGTCCAGCAAACATTCCTTGAGCCTATCTTTCTGTCATAGAAAACTGGGTGTTTTTTAGTATACATCTTATCTAGCTTTTGCGTTACAGATAAGACAGAGCTTCTGCAGTTTTGAAGAAGCTAATGAAAAGTACCATTACACTACATCCATGAAGTCCTATGAACTTTTCTTTGGGTTGGGAATAGCATAGGCTACTGGAGTTCTAACACACACTGTTCTTTATGCAGTAATTTCTTTTCCTGATGCAGATTCAGCACCATCCAGAGGAGTTTGGTTGTGTTCTGGGCTTCTAATATGGCACTATCTTATTTGTCAGGGGAAATTTACAGGCACATTAACATGGCTGACAAACAGTGAGCTGCAAATATTTCCAGGGGAGACATTTCTTTATATAGTGTTCTAGGATTCTTATTTTCCAGCTATGCCAATGCTATCATTTTTAACTAAAAGCTGAAAAAGTAACAAGTGAAACTGCAAAGAGAACTGCAGTTAAACTTGGGCAAAGTAGTGGTGACTGGAAGCCTTTTTGTGAGGACTCTCTTCTACAGACCTCGGTACAAGGGGTAACTACATATGGAAGATTTTAATCAGGACTATCAAGTGATTAAAAAAATTAATCATGATTAATCACATTGTTAATAATAGAATACCATTTATTTATATATTTTTGGATGTTTTTTACATTTTCAGACATATTGATTTCAATTACAACACAAAACAGAAAGTGTACAGTGCTCACTTTATTTTTTATTACAAGTATTTGCACTGTAAAAAAACAAAAGAAATAGTATTTTTCAATTCACCTAATACAAGTACTGTGGTGAAATCTCTTTATCATGAAAGTTGAACTTACAAATGTAGAATTATGAACCAAAAGAAAACTGCATTAAAAATAAAACAATGTAAAATTTTAGACACTGCAAGTCCACTCAGTCTTACTTCTTATTCAGCCAATCACTAAGACAAACAAGTTTGTTTATATTTGCAGGAGATAATGCTGCCCGCTTCTTGTTTACAATGTCACATGAAAGTGAGAACAGGTGAGAGCATGGGACTGTTGTAGCCGGCATTGCAAGATATTTATGTGTCAGATTTGCTATAGATTCATACGTTCCTTCATACTCCAACCATCATTTCAATGGACATGCATCCATGCTGATGATGGGATCTGCTCAACAACAATCCAAAGCAGCGCGGATCAATGCATATTCATTTTCATAATCTAGTCAGATGCCACCAGCAGAAGGTTGATTTTATTTTTTGGTGGTTCAGGTTCTGTAATTTCTGCATTGGAGTGTTGCTCTTTTAAGACTTCTGAAAGCATGCTCAACACCCTGTCCTGCTCAGATTTTGGAAGGCACTTCAGATTCTTAAACCTTGGGTTGGTTAGAAATCTCACATTGATTCCTTGCCTTTTGCGACATCTACAGTGAAAGTGTTCTTAAAATGAACAACATGTGGTGGGTCATCATCTGAGACTGCTTTAACATGAAATATATGGCAGAATGCAAGTAAAACAGAGCAGGGGACATATACTTCTCCCCCAAGGAATTCAGTCAGAAATTTAATTGACGCATCTTTTTTTTAACAAGCGTCATCAGCCAGGAAGCATATCCTCTAGAATGGTGGCTGAAGCATGAAGGGCCATATGACTATTTAGCATATCTGGCATGTAAATATCTTGCAATGCTGGCTACAAAAGTTCCATGAAAATGTCTGGTCTCACTTTCTGGTGACATTGTAAATAAGAGGGCAGCATTGTCTCCTGTAAATGTAAATAAACTTGTTTGTCTTAGCAATTGGCTGAACAAGAAGTAGGACTGAGTGCACTTGTAGGCTCTGAAGTTTTACATTGTTTTGTTTTTGAGTGCAGTTATGTAACAAACAAACAAATCTATATTTGTAAGTTGTACTTCAGGGGTGGGCAAACTACAGCCCACAGGCTGGATCCGGCCCATGGGATTGTCATTCCTGTGGCGCTGCGGGGCTAAGGCTACCCTGGCCCCACCGCTGCTCCCAGAAGCTGTTGGCATCACATCCCTGCAGCCCCTAGGAAAGCGAAGAGCAGAGGGTTCCGTGAGCAGCCCTTGACTGCAGGCACTGCCCCGTGCAGGTCCCATTGGCTGGGAATTTGGAATCGCGGACAATGGGAGATTCAGGGGAGGTATCCACAGGCGAGGGAAGTGCACGGAGCCCTCTACCCCCCCCACCTCCCAGGCCGCAGGGACATGGTGCTGACTGCGTCCAGGGGTTGCATGGGGCCAAGGCAAGCAGGGAGCCTGCCGTAGCCCCGCTGTGCGCTGCTGTCATCCTGGAGCTGCTCAAGGTAAGCTGTCCCGAGCTGAAGCCCGCACCCCGAACCTCTTCTGCACCCCAACCCCCTGCCCTGAGCCCCCTCGTACATGCCACACCCCATCTGTGCCCCAACCTCTTTCCCTGAGCCCCTTCCTGCACACCACATCCCCTCCCACACCACACATTCCCTCCTGCACCCCAAACCCCTGCCTTAGCCCTATATTCATTGCCCTGCATGCAATTTCCCCACCCAGATATGGCCTGAGGACCAAAAAGTTTGCCCACCCCGTTGTACTTTCACGACAAAGAGACTGCATTACAGTACTTGTATAAGGTGAGTTGAAAAATACTATTTGTTTTGTTTATCATTTTTACAGTGCAAATATTTGTAATAAAAACAATATACACTTTGATTTCAATTACAACACAGAATACAATATATATGAAAATGTTGAAAAAACGTCCAAAATACTTAATAGAATACCAACTGAAATTTATTAACAGTGCAATTAAAATTGCGAGTTAACTGTGATTAATCGACAGGCCTAATATTAATATTATTTTGTATTACACGCTCCCAACATCTGATGCACATTGAAAGTTACAGTTTGGTACAACTGACTGACACTGAAAATACCATATCCCTAAAATTTAAACACCTATATGAACTGCTTCTCTTTATTTTCTAAATGGTAGCACAATCAATTCTGGGCAAGTCTTGTCCAAATAAGAGATCTGAATACTTAGGTAATGTATACAAAGACATATTAAAAGAGGAGAATCATGTATGTAACATTGTCAATCAATTTGCAGTTGAGTATGTTCAGACTGATTGAATGCTACTTTTCATAATGGTATGGAACTGGCCTATTTTCTAAATCTTATTAGAATCTGTTCTTAGTCTATGTGAACTATGCTGTATGGGGCCATACAGCTGTGAGTTCAAAAGAATGATCCAGGTGATTGTGCAGACATGCAGTCATTTTACACAGCCTTCCTTTTATACTTGCATCTATTCAGGGAGAGGCAAAACAGTTTCAAATTTAAAGGACTGAAGTAATTCTGGAATTTATTTCACTAACTGAAACATTTTTATCATGCAACTTTGGGGTAATATTATACCTTGATTGACCTAACATTAACCAGAGTCCTCCAAGTACTTTGTGGGAGGACGGATGCTTCTTAGTCTATGTGCAATTTGCTAATTTCTCCCTAAATATGTCATTGTGCAAACAGAATGAATAAGGAGTCAGTACATTCTTATTTGCTACATCCACTAATATAAAACATTTTATGAAAAACTTACATGTTGAAAAGTAACATGGTGATGACTAACATCCAAGAAGCCAATCAACAAGACCGTTGATTAAAACGGTTTATATTAAAATGAATATTAAGTGGGAATACATCTTATTCCTAGATAACCAACTAAAATTGAATGAATGTCCAAATAAAGTACAAAAAAAAGTCTGAAAAGAAGGCCATCCAACATGACAAACATTTAATTAAACTTATGTGGTATAGCAAATAAAAATGTGCATACAAAATGGAGCTTTTGAAAGATGAAATCTCACCATCTGAAATGGTTCTGACTGTATTTATCCTGTAGAGCCATTCAAACAACATTTTAGTATTAGGCTTATTGACTACAATGTAGGTATCAGATAGGCACACCTATAGTAACGTAAAAAGTATGTTTTTATCTGAAAAAGACAATTTGTAAAATTGGTCAAAATATTCTGATTTGTATGGATTTTCCCCCTCTTGCTTACTATACTGTAAAAGTTTTAATAGTCCCATTCAGCTGATCACTGGAGCTCAGGAGTATTAAACTATTATTTTTGCTTGCTATATGAGAACAAGTCATTACGAAGACTACAATTAGTGCTTTCAGTATATACAGATGTTTGATATGCAATAGAAATATTTACACTAAAGATAAGGGACTAGAGCAAAATATATTTTACAATGGAAGTGACATCACCAATTGGATTTCCTTGAGTAAAATGCTCAAAATAGAATTTGAGTAAAATTCTCAAAATAGAATTTCTCATTGAAAACAGAGCACATACCTACTAAACTGACTGATCTATAGTAGTTGACTAATGAATTTTAAGTCTATACTTGCCAAAATTTGTTATCGATCAACTGTTTTACCAGATGATTTTATATATAAATAGTTTCAGTGCAACAGTGATTTAAAGAAGGAGTTTAAAGTGTCACTTCAAATAAAAGAGGCAGGAGGTTTTGATCAACCTTTGGTTTGCCCAGAAGACTTTACCCTGAGGAACTAATTTATCAAGAGGTGAGTGTACAATCATAAAGAGATTTACAGAGGTATAAGTTAATGTGAAAAGCAAAATGCAGTATTTAGCAATCATGAGTCACAGCCCAAATAAGTAGGGTTTGTGACAAAGACACACTGATGAATTGGATTAGTTCTAATTGAAGTTTGGGACAAAATAATAACTAGGATTCTTCTTCTTCTAGAACTCATGTTAGTACATGCAGGAGGGGATATTTCTGGAAACTGTGCTAAATTAAGTCTGCCAGGTTGTTCTGCTAAAGTGAAATCAAATATTAATGTATGCATCTCAATAAACATTTCTGGGCTACAAATGATTGATCCAATTACTACACTAATCATAAATTCTGATTCTTTTAACAACTTTCTGACTCACGGAATTCCGAATTGCAAATTATGTCTAGTGAATGAATTTCAGCTATTGAATATTCATGTGACCCAGAGGGATCATTATGGTGGGCAATTTAATGACATTCTTATAACAATAGTTATGATGTGAAAAGGCTAGAAAACAGTTTGCATTCATGGGACTGGCATGTTAGTCATTATTAATATTTTATTCAACATGAAGGAAGTCAGTCATATTAGGACAGGGTGAATGAGCTCTTCAGTATATAACAAGTCTTTTAAATAAGGCAGAAAAATGTTTTTCCTGTTTTAATCATTTTTTTTAAACTATCATACAACTATATTCCCATTGTCCCTGCCCCACACAAGAGTAAATTGACTTTACTTTTAGTATTTGTCACTAGGGAAGGTAATGGATGCCATTTTTTCCTGTAAATCAATATTGTTCTCTCACTACTAATGCACAGTAAGGCTTCAGGAAATGGGATGCCTGAAACCATGCCAGGAACGTCCTCATTCACAGAAATACTTGTAAATACCAGTTATGGCCCTCAACTTAGCTTTGTGCATCTTTCCCCCATGCACCCCCTACCCCCCATTCTACACTGTGAATAGTATGGGTCACTCTATTACCCAAGACCCTAAATCGATGAAATCTTAAGACTATGTTCATGAACTTATACCTATTCTGTATCTTGAATTTTACACATCATTTATGTTTTATTCAATGACAGCTCCAAATAATTTTAGATTCTGTTCAACATACACAAACTGCAACCAAATAAAATTATCTTCTAACTTGTTCCTAAAACACTCCTTTAGCCCATAGGAAGATGACAGATTTTTCTCAAAGATTAATTTGTAATTGAAGTAATTTCAAACCAAAGAATTAGTATATTTGAGCAACTTCTGAAATGAATGTGTATTTTGACTGTTGAACAACAACAACAGTATACACTTTGCAAATTTTATGTTTTAATGAGAAAAGATAAGGTTCTGTTTAATGCACAAAACTTATATAGCAATTCTAGGCTAAGGTTTCATAATAAAATCACTAAAGTTCGGAGATGCAAAAGGTAAAGTTCTGGGAACAATGTCATTTCAGCCATTTTGTGCAATCTACAAACTTTATGCTAAGAAAAAAAGCAAATATTAAGATACACACTTTAGGGGAAAAAATTGGAAAATATTGCTTATGTACAACATGACCAAGTTACTATTGCTGTAAAAAAATTATATTTCTTCATTTTTGCAGTTTTGGTTGTGCAATCTTGATATTATAGATAATTCAGCAAAGTTAGATTTTTTTTTTTAAAACACAAAAATACCCGCCTCAAAACCATTCACACTCCAACAGTGGAAAAAACGAATTGAAGTACCTTAGCTATAGCATTTATTTCCTATAATGAAAATAAGCAAATTGCATAAGCAAGTAGAATTGAAAACATAGGGAATCAGGAATTTCTTGCCTATGGTGTTTATATGAAATTTTGCAAGGAAGGTTTCAATGTGGTTTTTAAGATAGCTATTGTATGCTGATAAAAGTAGTTCTTTTAAACCTGCTATGTAATAGAGATAAAAAAGTATCAGAACTTTCGGTTGCCATCTCTGCCAATGCAAGATTGCTCCAGGGCTTTTTCTAATCTAACTTTACATGATCAGAGGATACAGTTTCCACCCATTGGCGGTGTCAGTAATACTAATGACACCAGTAGTGTGTGCATGTGGGGATATGAGATCAGCATAGGGAAAAGAGCTAACAGATATCTGAATATGCTTTGCAAAAGATGGTGAAAGGCTTCTAAAGGTTTAAGGAAATCCATGTTTGCATTGCTTTCCCTCTCAGTCCTCCAGAGAAGGCTGGCTGGCTGGCTAGATGGGGCATGGTCGACCCACAATGAGCAGCGTCCTGTGACCCACGCAGGCATGGCATGACTGATTTGCAGCACAAGCAGGCTTTGATTAGCCTGGCAGTTATGGCATGGCTGACCATGGCATAAGTGGGTCTGGTGAGCCTGGCATTTTGCACCTTCTTCTGCCAAACTTCTCTAGGCTCCTGATGTTCTTCCAGGGAGCCTACAATGAAAGCTGCTGAATGTACCAAATACATACCTTGGTTTCAGAAGGGCTTTCAAAAAAATCCTGCTGCAGGGCCCACTTGATGTTAAAACAACAGCTCAGTGACGCACAGAATCCTTTCTTGGTTGTTTTGGTTTCTTGCTGCCCTGAACAGGAGATCTGGTAAAGACTTCCTGCAAGCCACTGGAGGCAATTCAAACTGGCTAGCTGGCTGGGTATTCAGCAATATAACCATTCCCAGTCTGCCTGATTGACAAATCTGGTTAATGCCCCCAAGAAGCAGCAAGCTCAAGAGTAAGAACCATTGTAATGGATCTTCAGACTTTTCCTGTGAATAAGAGTTTGTGAGTGATTTCTCTCAGAACCATACCAGAACACTTTCTTAGAAAATTTATAAAGTAAAACAGGCTGCTCCTCCTGACCCAAGTAACTGAAAAGCAGGGGAGAGAAAGAAGTATCCCACAGATGCTTAAAATCTTAATTATACTGTCTCCTCATTTCCAGCAAGCCTAGTTTAAATCCCATAGCAACCTATGAAAAACTAGTGGCTTGCAACTGTAATTCTTTCCTTGTCATAGAATCATAGACTCATGAAATATCAGGGTTGGAAGGGACCTCAGGAGGTCATCTAGTCCAACACCCTGCTCAAAGCAGGACCAATTCCCAACTAAATCATCCCAGCCAGGGATTTGTCAAGCCTGACCTTAAAAACCTCTAAGGAAGGAGATTCCAACACCTCCCTAGGTAACACATTCCAGTGCTTCACCACTCTCTGAGTGAAAAAGTTTTTCCTAATATCCAACCTAAACCTCCCCTACTGCAACTTGACACCATTACTCCTTGTTCTGTCATCTGCTGCCACTGAGAACAGTCTAGATCCATCCTCTTTGGAACCCCTTTCAGGTAGTTGAAAGCAACTATCAAATACCCCCTCATTCTTCACTTCTGCAGACTAAACAATCCCATGTCCTCATATTGCAATACTTCAACTGCTTTAGATTGCTAGGTAGCATGATTATCATGTGAAAAGTGTCACAACAGAGTTTACTTCCATCATTTAAAGCATACCATTTTAGTTCCACATGACAGCTATTTTATAAATTAATGCGACAGAAGCATCAAGTATTAATTTCCAATTTTTTAAAATTATAGCTTTCTTATTGTTTGTTGAATGTGTCAGCCATTGACGCTACCTTGATTTGACGGTAAACTTTAAAAAAGTTTCACATTTCCATTTTCTTAACAGACTGTAAGCAAAAGGACAATGTTGTAAAAAAGAAAAAAATTTCCTGCCTGGTGTTTTATGACGTGAAAAAGTCAGCAATTTCCTTTGTGGCTGCAGACATTGTTTTTCTGTACTATTTCAGTTTTACACCTACGCTGACCATAATTACTTGTAGATAGCTAGAGTGACATATTTGGAACTTTCATTAATGGATAATAAATGATAATTAGAATCTTCTTAGTTCAGTCAAACAAATGTAATAACTTTGTAAACATATACTGAAAAGGAAGTTATATTTCCCTAATATATCTTAATATATGACCCATGAGTGCTGGCACAGCATGATTAGCATATTTAATCATAATAGTATTTCATTTCTGCAGGAAGACATTTATAATACCCCGCCCCCCACAATGCTCATTCTTTGAAAGCTATTCATATTTAGATGCGAGTGCAGTAAATTACATCTACTAACAAGTTGACCTAAAACACACCCTTCCTGTTGGCCTCCCCAGACTCATAATACTTTATTAAAACATACTGTATACATAATTCAATTTAATGTGAATGAAACACTTTATTACCACCAATTCACTTCTCCAAACACAAAGCATTTAAAAACAAAACTTCAGAAACATTCAAGAGGAAATACATATTTATAAAATACTGTAGATTTTAAAATTAATTCTCTCAACTTATGAATGAAATTAAAAATAAAAATCAAGCGCCAAAAAATGAACAGTTATGTTTTACTGTTGACAAGTAAAGTCCATGCAATTATGATGCATGTGAAATATGGATTTTAAAATAAGGAATAATGACCACTGTGTAACAGGTGGTCACTGTTGTTCAGTCTTGATGCAAAAGCCTATTTCCTTTCCAACATCTTGAACATATTATGAACTAAAATAAAATAAAATAAAATAATCAATGTACCAAATACATCTGTATAAATCTTCCTTTATATTTGTTTACTAAAGATCTTAGTCAGGTCAGGTATTGCTAAATGATTGCCAAGCATTCTTTTGAAATGACTTTTGGGAAAAAATGAATTAGTTCTGAGAAAACTTATTTTTGGGGGTCTTTAAAGAATAAGACAACACTGCATCCTTCCCATTTCTGTCTCACCATTTTGTTCCCTCTTTAGTATAGAGAGAATTATGTTTTTCTATGCTAATATTGTTCTCTAACCTACTTTTTGTTTCTTAGAAGCTTTGTTATCTACATTTTGTGACAAAAAGATTGTCTCCTCAAGCCTCAACTTGGAACAAAATTGGTGACAAAGTTAAATCTGTAGAAGATTTTGAAAGCATAGCCATTCCTAAATAATTTTACCTTTCTGAATAGGTCTTTTAAACACAAATGCAGTACAGGCCAACAAGAGGAAGAGCCATCTTCATGAATTTTAGAACTATGCAGTGAAAGTGCAGGACAGACAAGCTACTTTTCAGCCAGGAGAGTAATAAAAGACTCTGATTGGTGGTGCTCACTGGCAGTGTTGCCTAATGGTTAGGGCACAAGATCTCTACTCACCTCACCTTCAGTTTCTCTCATTGCCCATTATCGTGTCCTATGCCAGATTGCCTTTTGGTGGGTGCCACCCTGATCCTCTGGTCAGGTCTCCAACGAGATGCATCACTCTCCAGGGTTACAGAGTCCCAAGGAAGATATTGGGTCTTACAGCCTCCCAAAGGAAAGCGGGGTGGGAGAGGACTGTTTAGTGACCCCTGAGGATACTTAGTTCCAGCCAATGCAGCTTGCAAAGCCTTTACCTTCTCTGGGTTTCCCCAACAGAGAGTCTGGAAGAGAGGGTTTTCATGCCCTCTGTAACAAGGTGGTTGGTAGGGAGCCCCCTAGTTGGTAGGGCTCTGGGCCCAGCCCATCTGAGAAGCAACAATGCCCAACACCCAGGAGCACCTTAAGGCTGCCTCCTAGGCCACTTCCTACCACTCGTTACCCCACCAAAGTCTTAGTTTGACACGATAACACAGAAAAGGTAAAGAGCTCAACCTTCAGCCCCTCTGGGGTCAGCAGGCTGGCTTTCTTCCAGAGAAAGGTTTCTGTACCATTCTTTTTCAGGAGCTTTCAGGGTAAGTCTCTCTCCTTGCCCTGTCCAGCCCCATCTGTGCTGTCAGTCTCCCTTTTAAACTCCACCTCCAGCTGGAGCATGCACTGCAGGAGGGGACGGAGAAGGCTGCCTGGGCCTCAAGTTGCTCCTTAACCCCTTCAATTCTGGTGTAGGGTTTATACATTCCACCACAAAAAGTAACTAATTTCCTTCCAAACACTGCATTTTTCCATATGCATCAGGAAATGCCTAAGGTATTTGGAATATTTATTAAATTTACAAAGAAAAATGGGCAATATAGGCCCGATGGTTTCAAATATGGGAATATTTTAAGCAACGTATCATTATTGTACCAGGGATAATAGTGGTACCATTAAAAAAGAAAACTATTCAAGAGAAGGCTTCTCTTTTGAAGGTCACTCTCAACTTAAGTTATATGCTCTCACCATTCCTCTTAGTACCATCTCAAGTAAATATATCAAAAATCTGATGTCACTTTTTGCACTCTGTGTACTTTTTGGATTTCTTTCAGCATAGACAATGAAAATCAATTAAGTTAGTTTTAATTTATTTATAGTTAATTTAACTTTCAGGTTCTTAATACAGCAATGATTGGCAGTTTTATGTCATATTTTATGGCTTGACTAATTTTTTAAGCTGTTGTAGAACAGTGCCTAACTGCTAAGCTTTAGATAGTATATAAATAATCAGAAAAAAGAGCCCATTAAAACATGTGGATCATCTTGCTATGAAGAAAAATCATTTCAGGATAGGCTGCCAACAACTTAGCTGCTCAGGGGAAAAAATATGGTTCTTGGTGAAGAATAAAAATCTCCAGTACTCTGGAAAGGAAACTGGGGACATCTCCTACAAGCTTTACATCATAGTTACATAACTAATCAACCCTCAAGAGGAAATGAAAAGAGTGCATGCTTAGCTAAATGAACTATGTGAAAAACATGTGCTGCTGGAACTGATTGCCTTTCGGGGCAATGCTACAAAACTCTTCCATTAAGAAGGCAGTTTCTTCCATGATTTGCATAGAGTCTACAGAAAAGCACTGAACAAGATCTACTTGGGAGTTTCCAGGTCAAGTACCATGTCTGCATTAAAAAGTCAAGATTGGTGTAAAAAAGCATCACCTCAACTGAAACAAGTGGTTTGCATTCGCGTAGGTAAACCTGAAATCCAACAAACAGAAGTGGGTTATGTTCACCAAGGAACACTTGAAGCCTTTGAACAGTAGACAAATTGAGAATGGGGAATCATCCTCAACTAATCCAAACACAATCCCTTTGAACGGTGTGGAAACCTGAAGTCTATCCTTATGATTTTGGTTCAAAAGCACGAACGGGTTTGAATTCAATAAGAGCAGGATCAAACTCTAAATGTATATTTAACGCCGACAGCCCCGGTGTTGGTGGGTGGGATTGAATCTGGGACCTCTAAAGCTAAATGAATGAGCCTATACTACATGAGCTAACAGCCACATAGCTCTTAGCTAAGGCTGTGGCGGACTCATTAATCTCTAAGTGGTCTTGGTGCCACTAAAGGGGGACAGAGCACCATACCCCAAAAATGTGTGGGTTACACACAGGATTTGTAGAGAGGTGGATGAAACAAAAGTAGATATGTTTTGTTCCACATGGGAAAAGTGTTTAGCTTGACATGGCAGAATGGCAGGGAATAGAAGTTACAGAAAATGATAGCTGAAATCTAAACAAAACTCATCACCTGTCATAAATACTCTGAACACTTATGGGCATATCCATACATCACCAACATAAAAAACAAAAACTTTTCCAGATATATACATGTAAGGCTTGTAACAGCTGTATCCACCTCTTATTTGAAAAAAAAAAAAAAAATGTTTCACGGACCATTTACATGAAACACTTGCAAAGCTAATTTTAATTACATTGTTATTTAAACTAAAAACAAGAAAAAGTAGGCAAATCCACTCATTTATATGTAGAGTGAAACATCATATTTTAGTTTGTAATGAGAAGAGAGCCAGTTTTCATAACCAGAAACTCCACCCCTCACCTTGAAAATGCAGTGGTTCAGAATAGTGCACTCAGATGATAGTTATGAAAAGTTTAAATAAGTTTATCCCACCAAAACAGATTTAGGAGGACTATAAGTAGACCAAAATCCCCACACAATAGAACAAAACTAGTTATTGTTAAGGCTATGAGTCTATCACGGCGGTCAAGGATTCCGTGACTTTCTGTGACCTCCATGACTTTTGCAGCGGCCAGCAGCAGCAGTTTGGGTGTGTGGGAGGGAGCTCAGGGCTAGGGACAGGGAATTGGAGAGTGGGGGGGGGCTCCCCAGATCCCAGTGGCATGGTCCTTCTGCAGCTCCTAGGCGGTGGAGGAGGCCTACACTGCATGCTGCTCGCAGGCCTCCCAGCTCCCACTGGATAAGGCTCCTGGCCAATGGGAGCTGCAACAGCCAGTGCTAGTGGCGGGAGCAGCCGAGACCCTGCCTTCGCCACCTAGGAGCTGTAGAGACGCGGAGCCGAATAGGAAGCCCCGACAATCCCCTCCCCAAGTAACAGCAGGGGTCCCGGGCCACGCACCGTGGTCTGACGCCCTCTCCCCCAGGACCAGCAGGGGTCCCAGCCCACATCTCCCAGCACTTGCAGCGCCCCTAGACTACCCCCTCCCCCCAAGCACTAGCAGCCCCCTGCCCAAGTTTTAGTCAGGGCAGGCATTTTTAGTAAAAAAGTCACCGACAGGTCACAGGCCCATGAATTTTTGTTTACAGTCAATGATCTGTCCATGACTTTTACTAAAAATACCTGTGACTAAAACGTAGCCTTAGCTATTGTCACATTTGACTATTACGTGAAAGCCAAGGGTTTTTTTTATGACTCTTGACTGTTTACAGATATCTTTCATAAATTTAAATGGACAACCACTAAAGTTAGAGGACACTCAAACAGATGAGAGAAAAAGACAGCTGATACAAGTGGAGAGAAGGTACCCATAGAGTTAAAGATGAGTATGTAAATATGGTGGCCTTTAGGATCTGCTTTTCATAGATTATAAAAAGTTAATGTTGCATCATTCAAACTGTTTGATCAGCGATTATGTTTTCATGTCTGATTCCTCTTTGCTCTATCCGATTTGTTGGAAGTTCATTATTTTTTTTTATAAGTAAAAGAAAGAAGAAATATACGCAATTAAAATAACCCCCCCACCCCCAAACCTTAAATGACCTGCCAAGAAATTGCCGACGTTCCACCAACTTTAGCAATACCTGCAAAATGCCTGATTCATGTCAACAAATAGCCAGACTAAGAGGGGCATTTGGCAAGTTAATTCAATATTTTCCTCTAGGCTTCCCAAAATGCCCAAACCTACTGATTACTGGTTTACATTCAGAGTTCACTGTGTAGATTATACCACAATTATGGAAATTCAGTCAGATTAAAGGAAGATTAAACTGAACAATCCAAGGGTGCCACTGTATCTACTTAAATCCAGGCAAAAACTGAAACCAGATGCTTAGACATAATGAACGGTCCATCTTCTAGCAGACATGGCATTTTGAGGCAGGTTTGAGGACAGGGGGAATTGTCTTTCCTCCATATACATTTTCTCTGTATCCACAACAGTAGCTGATTCATGACCACCATTTTGCACCAAAAGTTTGGATTGTGTTTGCAAGATTTTTTTGGGATAGATGGCAATTTAACAGACACAGTTCACATAAAAAATGCAGGCACTGCCAATCTATATTGCTAAATATGAATGTTAAGTAATCTATCCATATCAATCATGGCTTTTTGAGAAAACATTGCATATTATTCTCATTAGAAAATTTAATTATATACTTACGGCAAGGTGTATTTGGATTGCTTGCAAGTTGTGGAAATGCCAGGATAACAGACAGCTCTGGTTGATCATTTTGTTTAGGTTCCTCTTCAACAGGTTGGTCAGCCCAAATTACCGTTTTTGGTCTCTGAATCAGCTGTTCAACCTCCTTGAAGTTAGCCTCAATGACAGCATTTGCCAAACCTGCTTCTTTTAAGGTGAAGTACTGTTTTCTTAGAACGGGAAGCAAAGCATTTAGAACTCTACAAACAAACAAAAAACCCCAGACAAAGATAATTTTAAATGAAAGTTTTAGTCTAGTCAACAGTAACCTAGCTATGAACTACGACATAAAAACTACTATTAGCTGAACCCCTGCAAGTTTCTCTCCTTCCTCTGCAGATTGTGGCCTGGGTCACTTGCAGGTTTAAACTAGAGAGTGAGTAGGCAAGATTCTGTGGCCTGCAATATGCAGCAGGTAAGACTAGTTCATCACATTGGTTCCTTCTGGCCTTAAAGCCTATTGTTGATTTAGTAGCCTTATTGTTTGATTCAATTTGAAAGAAGTGTAATCAACTTCTGAAAAGTACTAAAACTCCATGCAGAAATCACTGCTAATTTAGGTGGTGGTCTGTTCCCTGAACTATTAAATATGATGTATATGAAAATTCTTTATCATCGAAGTAAGTAATATTTTCATAACACTGTGCAATACACCAAAACATGAAAAATAGCACAGAAGTATGGTTGATATATTTTGATAATATTAAAGATATTATTAGAGGGATAATATTTATTTTTCAATTATATAGCTCATCAGATAACCAACACAGACTTTTTTTTAATTCAATTATTTTTCAATCAGGCACCAGAGTGGTGGTGGTCACTTTTTATACAGCATCCAAAATGTGGGCCAGAGTTCCAGTTTCAGGTTTGTAAGTTTGTGTGGCTTATTCAGCACTTGTGTTGTTTGCAGTAATGGCATTTAACATGGATAGTTGATTTTAAAAAATCTGCTCAAAGCATCTAATTTTCTTGAATCCCATTAGCTGTATAACAGCTTCTGCATAACAAAAGTAGACTTCGCTTATCATTAAAAGCCACTTAAGTCTAAGGGTATGTCAACATAGGCTAGCCTGTGCACAGCTTTTGCTATCTTAACTAGCTTAAATCCAGCTAGCGTGGTTAACAATAGCAGTGGAGACAGCACAGCATAGGCAGTACCAGCCTGTCATGAATCCTGGTTACATATTCTACTCGATAGCCTGTGCTACACTGTCTCCACTGCTATTGTTACCTGAGATAGCTGGAGTCAAGCTAGCTCAGGTAGGTTAGCCTGCGACACAGCAAAACTGATCAATGTACCTTAACACTGATGTTTATAATCTCCCTGTGCTTTATTGTTTGGTACACATACGCAAATTATATCAGCATCCTCTATGAGGTCTATGGCTACCACTGCAGTCTGCACTTATGGTCCACTGGACAGGAGAAGAGTGGGACACAGAGAATCACAGCTATGCACGGTATTGTGCAGGGGATCTTCTGGAATGCATGCACTCTGCAGGGCAGTGATAGGGACTATACGAATTGTAAATGAACATAAAAATGGCCATACGAGATCGGACCAAAAGGTCCATCTAGCCCAGTATCCTGTCTTCCGATAGTGGCCAATGCCAGGTAATTCAGAGGGAGTGAACAGAACAGAATCAAATGATCCATCCTCTGTTGCCCATTCCCAGCGTCTGGCAAACAGAGGCTAGGGACATCATCCCTGCTCACTTTGGCTAATAGCCATTGATGGACCAATGCATCAGTGAATGAAAATATCTTGCCCAAACACTCCATCCCTTTGTTAAAAGTTCTGTGCTGCTTGCAAGTAACTTTACCTTAAACTTGGTCTTAATATGGAATATCCTTTACTCAACTCCTGTTTGCTGTTCACTCACTTTTTGTTGCCAATAAAAAGAAGCATACTGCAACATACGAAATTTGACAACAAAGAAAGGAAAAAAAATCCAACAGCTCTGGAAGTTAAATGCTAATGTAATAAAAAGACATATTTTAAACAACTCTGTTTTGGAAGTATACTAGTAACATGGGACGATCTAATAATTCAGTGGTAACACAACTGAAGTGTCAGCAATATTCAGTTCTTTAAAAGCTCCATATGCTTGAAATACCAGAGAGAATTACAGATAAGAAAATGTTTTCAAAATAGCTTTGATGCAATATGATCTCTGAGAAGTTTGACAATTGCAGCTCAAAATAATCTTAATTGCTTGCAGATCAACCTACCTGTTATTTGGAAGAGACAGGTATTAGTAATGGGCGAGTAAATCATTAGAAACATAGATAGTTGGGTATGAGATGACCAGGAGAACTGCATGGTGACTTGCCTGCCTGGTGCAAAGGTTGTGGATCTCTCAAGACATCTAGATAGGCTTATGTGTAACGCTGGGGAAGAGCCAGCGGTCATGGTACATGTAGGTACCAATGACTTAGGGAAGGATAGGAGAGAGGTGCTGGAGGCCAAATGTAGGCTGCTAGGTAAGAAATTGAAGTCCAGGACCTCCATGGTAGCATTCTCTGAAATGCTTCCAGTTCCACGTGCAGGGCCAGTGAGGCAGGCAGAACTGCAGGGTCTCAATGCGTGGATGAGACTATGGTATAGGGAGGAGGGGGTTAGATTTATTAGGAACTTGGGAAACTTTTGGGAAAAGAGGAGCCTATACAGGAAGGATGTGCTCCACCTAAATCAAAATATAACCAGATTGCTGGCGCTTAAAAATTAAAAAGGTCATAGAGCAGTTTTTAAACTAAAGGCTGGGGGAAAGCTGACAGGTGCAGAGGAGCACATGGTTTGGACATCCCTTAGAGGAGGATCTATAAATGGAGATTCGCTATGTCCTAATAAGGAGGAGAGGATGGAAAATGATCAAATACAGGTAGCATCTGATGAAAAATAGTCAAAAGAAAAAAAAATGTCTCATTCAATTACATCATGTAATGGCAGACAGCTAAAAAGTGACAAGTTCTAAAGTGCTTACATAACAATGCTAGAAGTCTAAATAATAAGATGGGTGAACTAGAGTGCCTCGTCTTAAATTAGGATATTGATATAAGAGGCATCACAGAAACTTGGTGAAATGAGGATAAATCAATGGGACACAGTAATACCAGGGTACAAAACACATCAGAAAGACAGAACAGGCCATGCTAGTGGAGGAGTGAAACTGTATGTGAAAGAAAGCGTAGAATCAAATTAATCAAATCTTAAATGAACCAAACTGTTCCACAGAATCTCTATGAATAGCAATTCCATGCTTGTATAATAAGACTATAGCAGTAGGGGTATATTAGAGACCACATGACCAGGATGGTGACAGTGACTGTGAAATGCTCAGGGAGATTAGAGAAGCTATTAAAATAAAAAAAACCTCAAGGGATTTCAACTATCCCCATATTGATTGGGTACATATCACCTCAGGAAGGGATGCAGAGATAAAGTTTCTTGACACCTTAAATGACAGCTTCTTGGAGCAGCTAGTCCTGGAACCCACAAAAGAAACAATCTTGGATTTAGTCCAAAGTGGAGGACAGGACCAGTCCAGAAGTGAAATAGGGACGGCTGGTAAAGTACTTAAAAAAAAGTAAACACCATCTGTGGTGGGAAAACCCACAAAGGCCAATCATACTAATTTCAGAAAGGGAACTAACACAAATGGGAGGTTAGTTAAACGAATTAAAAAGTATACACACAAAAGTAAAATCCCTGCAAGCTGCAGTGAACACTTTTAAAGACACCACAATAGAGCCACTAAATGTAACCTAATAAAAAAACATAATAAAAACCAAAAGTTCCTATGAGGAAGAAAAAAAAAAAGCAAAACTCGGCAATGAAGTCTTTTAAAATATATAGGAAAGGGCAAAAAAAATTGAAGAACAGCATCACAAAGACATCAAAAAATAATACAAATTTTTAATACATCAGAACCGAACCCGCGAAACAAACCAATAGAAGAACGAGAATCGAGATGCAAAGAGGCACGCAGGAACGATAAGCCATGAGGAGAAAACTAATGAATCTTGCATTCAGTTCACTGAGCATACGAGGTGAAGATCGAGAAACGCCCAAATGAGTGTCATAAGAGTTGAACAATGATAAACAAAACAGTAAAAGCACCAAAGACCAGATCATTCACCCAATTCTGAAGGAACCAAAGTGAAATGGCAGGACACTAACTTCAAGTGAATCTAAATTAAATCAGCTTCTGCTACAAAATGACGGAGAACTAAGGATGCCAATTGAAAGGGCCCGTGGGATCCTGGGTTTAACCGAACTCATACTAGCAAACTGGTGAAACAAGCAAAGAAGCAAAAACTTGTCAGAACAACACCATAAAGAAATAATTTGGGAATAGTCAGCATGCTTTGTAAAGATAAATCAGGTCTCACCAATCCTAATAGATTCCTGAGGTCCAACAGTAACAAGGGGGATCCAGTGGATACAGTGTATTTAGATTATCAGAGAGCCTTTGACAAGGTCCCTCACCAAAGGCTCTTAAGCAAAGTAAGCTATCATGGGATAAGAGGAAAGGTTCTCTCATGGATTGGTAACTGGTTTAAAGATAGGAAACAAAGGGTAGGAATAAATCATCAGTTTTCAGAATGGAGAGAGGTAAATAGTGGTGTCCCTGAGGGGTCTGTACTGGGACCAGTCCTATTCAACAGATTCATAAATGATTCGGAAAAAGGAGTAAACAGTGAGGTGCCAAAATTTGTAGATGATACAAAACTACTCAAGGTAGTTAAGTCCCAGACAGACTGCAGAGAGCTACAAAAGGATCTCTCAGAACTGGGTGACTGGGCAGCAAAATGGCAGATTAAATTCAATGCTGATAAATGCAAAGTAATGCACATTGGAAAACATAATTCCAACTATAAGTATAAAATGATGGGGTCTAAATTAGCTGTTACCACTCAAGAAAGAGATCTTGAAGTCACTGTGGATAGTTCTCTGAAAGCATCCACTCAATGTGCAGCTGCAGTCAAAAAAAGTGAACAGAATGTTGGGAATCATTAAGAAAGGCATAGATAATAAGACAGGAAATATATTGCCTCTATATAAATCTATGTTACACCCACATACTGCGTGCAGATGTGGTTGCCCCAATTAAAAAAAAGATATATTGGGCTTGGAAAAGGTTCAGAAGAGGACAACAAAAATGATTAGGGGTATGGAATGACTTGGGGCTTTTCAGCTGGGAAAAGACGGGGGGACGAGGGGAAGGGGGGTGTATGATAGAGGTCTATAAATAAGGAAGGGCTCGTAAATAAATAAATAAGGAAGGGCTTGTCTACACTACCATGTGGGGCTGATCTAAAATATGCAACTTGACAGCCGACGCTCTCCCGTTGACTCTGCTTGAGCTCTACTAGATGTGATAAATGGACACCCGCTGGATTGATTGCTGCCCACCAATCTGGCCGGTAGTGTAGACAAGCCCTGAGTATTATTTACTCCTTCTCAGAACACAAGAACTAAGGGCCACCAAATGAAATTAATAGGCAACAGGTTTAAAACAAACAAACAAACGGAAGTATTTTTTCACACACTGCACAGTCAACCTGTGGAACTCCTTGCCAGAGGATGTTGTGAAGGGCAAGACTATAACCAGTTTCAAAAAAGAACTAGATAAATTCACGGAGTATAGGTCCATCAATGGCTATTAGCCAGGATGGACAGGAATGGTGTCCTTAGCCTCTGTTTGCCAGAAGCTGGGAATGGGCGACAGGGGATGGATCACTTGATGATTACCTCGTCTGTTCATTGCCTCTGGGGCACCTGTCATTGGCCACTGTCAGAAGACAGGATACTAGGCTAGATGGACCTTTGGTCTGACTTGGTATGGCTGTTCTTATGCTGATCACCTTTTATTAAAGGAGAAATCTTATACTGAAGGGATTCCGGGGGGTGGACGGAATTTTCAACATTCTGTTGAACATTACAAGAATATTATCCTTATGATGTTTTCCATTATATAGGAATATATATTTGTTTCAGTATTTATAACTGTTTAGATAAAGGTTTGGAAAATTATGCTGCCATTGTCACCTGAAGCTCACTGAAATCTGTACATTTATTATACAAGTAACAAGCTTTGAAGAGGAACACACACGTCAAGCATGATATACAAACACACACTTACTTTTCTGTTTGCTTATGTTGCTGCTCTTGAAGTGATACTAGAGACATCATGTGTTCAATCTGCATTTTCAGATCCTTGATCTCTAGCTTTAAATGGTAGCAGTGAAGATCTTTACGGAGCACCTTGAGAAATAAGTTACAAAAGAATTATTTCAATTTCAGTGCGATACATACAAATTCAGTCTATAAAAGATTGAGAGATTAGCAAGCAATACCTTGAAAAGGAGTTCTGCAATTCATCTACAACTATGACAATACTAAACTTTTAATTTAATAAATCTTACAGAAGAAATAAAATTTAATTTATGTTAGTTAGACATAGCAGTGAAATGCTATTGTCCTATAGTTTTCCATTCACAAACAGATTTGTGTGCTGGATGTAAAGAGTACATATATGTACAATAGCATATACCTTGTGTATATCTGAAATTATTCTAGATTTTTTTTTTATTCATGGTGTTTAAGGCCAGAAGGGACCACTAGATCATCTATTCGGACATCCTGTAGATCACAGGCCACCACTCAGCACCTGCACACTAAACCCAAAATGAAAATTATACCAAAACAGTACAGCTCACAGGGAAATAAACTATCGTGTGTCTCAGACAGAGAACAGAAGGGACTAAGGTGCATGAATGCCCAAGACCCTTGCAATGGTAGGGGATTAACTGATATACACCCAGATAATACTGGCAAGTGACCCACATTCCATGCTGCAGATGAAGGTGAACCTCCTACCCCTTCTCCGCCCAAAAGGTCATTACCAATATGACCTGGGGGAAAATGTACTTCTGAACCCATGATCAGTTAGACCCTGAGCAAGAACCAGCCAGTTAAGCACATGAGAGAGAGAGAGAATGATCAGTGACACCTCACATCACTGGCCCACCCCATCCAGAGTCCCATCTCTAGCTATGGCCATCTCTGATGATTCAGGGAAAGGAGACCAGATAAAAATCCAAAATACATTTTGGAGGTAGGTGGGAAATCCATTCCTAACCCTGGCAGAGGGTTGGATGAAGACCTGAATGTAAAATGTAAACCAGAAGGGATCCTGACCCCCAAGGCTGATGACCCATGCCCCCCCACCATCACAAACAACAGTCATACAATCCCATCCATGAATCTCTTCTGCTCTCTCTTAAAATCAATTAAGTTGTTTGTCCCCACTAATCCTTTTGGAAGGCTATCCTAGATCCACTCTCTGATAGGTAGAAACCTTCTAGTTTCCATCCTGAATTTATTCATGGCCACTTAATACCCATTTGTTCTTGTGCCAGCATTGTTCTTTAGCTTAAACAGTTCTTCACCATCCCTGGTGATTACTCCTTTGATGTATTTGGAGAGAGCAATCATATCCCCTCTCAGATGTCTTCTTATTACACTAAACAAGCCAAGCTCTTCTAGTTTCCTCTAACAAGATGGGACTTCCACCATTCCCCTGATCATTCTTTCAGTTCTTCTCTGTACCCATTCCATTCTGAATTAATCTTTCTTGTACATGGGTGACCATAACTGTACACAGTATTCCAGATGAAGTCTTACCAGTGCTTTGATCAATAGCATTAATACTTTTCCCTCTCTACTGGAAAAGTCTCACCTGATAAATGCATTTGCCTTTTTTGCAACTGCACTACACCAGTGGCTCATTGTCATTCTGTGATCAAACAACACACCCAGGTCTCACTCCTCCTTTGTCCCTTCCAACCAATGATCCCCCTCCCCTCCGTTTGTAGCAGAAAGGCTTAGTATCAGGACACTATGAAATTAGGTCAATTTAATAGAAGTCGATTTAATAGAAATCGATTTGATGCAGTCAATTTGATACAGTCGATTGTGTGTCTCCCCACTAAGCTCATTAAGTCGGCGGTGTGCATCCACAGTACCGAGGCTAGCGTTGACTTTCGGAGCGTTGCACTGTGGTAGCTATTCCACAGTTCCTGCAGCCTTTGCTGCCCATTGGAATTCTAGGTTGAACTCCCAATGGGGCAAAAACATTGTCGCGGGTCTGGGTACATGTCATCAGGCCCACCCACCCCTCCCTCCGTGAAAGCAATGGCAAAAAATAGTTTCTCGGCTTTTTTCCTGAGTTACCCATGCAGATAACATACCACGGCAAGCATGGAGCCCACTCAGCTCACTGTCACCGTATGTCTCCTGGGTGATGCTGACAGACCTGGTACTGCAGTGCTACACAGCAGCATCCCCTTGCCGACGGCAGACAGTGCAATATGACTGCTAATCGTCATTGTCATTTCATGGGTGCTTCTGGCCGACCTCGGTTAGGTTGCTCGGGGGGTGCCTGGGCAGACATGGGTGCTCCTGGCCAGCCTCGCTAAGGTTGGTCGGGGATGCCTGGACAAAAATGGGAATGACTCCAGGTCATTCTCTTCTTTAAGTTTCGTCTAATGGAGATTCAGTCCTTCCTGGAATAGCTGCCTCAGGCTACTCTCCCAGTCGGCAGCATTGCACGGTCACACCTACCTCAGCCTACTCCCATGGCTCATGAAGCCTGGACAGTAGTAAGGAACAGTTCAACTATAGGCTGAGCAAGTGCATAATGGTGGTAGAACGTGCCTTTGGATGTTTAAAAGCTCGCTGGCGTAGTTTACTGACTCGGTTAGAACTCAGCAAAACCAATATTCTCGTTATTACTGCTTGCTGTGTGCTCCACAATATCTGTGAGAGTAAGGAGGAAATGTTTATGGCGGGGTGTGAGGTTGAGGCAAATCGCCTGGCTGCTGATTATGCACAGCAAGACACCAGGGTAGTTAGAAGAGCACAGCAGGGCATGCTGTGCGTCAGAGAAGCTTTGAAAACCAGTTTCATGACTGGCCTGGCTACGGTGTGAAAGTTCTGTTTGTTTCTCCTTGATGAAAACTGGCCCTCTTGGTTCACTCTACTTCCCTGTATGCCAACGGCTCTCCCCTACCCCTTTGATCTCTGCTTGCAGAGGCAATAAAGTCATTGTTTCAAATTCATGCACTCTTTATTATTTTGTCACACAAAAGGGAGGGATAACTGCCAAGGTAGCCCGGGAGGGGTGGGGAAGGAGGGAAGCACAGGGGTGGGTCATATAAGCGCATCGTTTGGGCTCTTGATCCGGACGGCATTTTGCTCTACTATTTTTGGTGTAGGACGTTGCCTAGAGTCTTAATTCACACAGCACTGCTGTGGGTCGCTGTATAAACCTGTCCTTCATGCTCGTGGAGATTTTCAATATCAGCACTTCACAACAGAGTTTGGATAGCATGGATTCGTCTCCCAATAAAGCGATCAGATGCAGTACCTCCAGTTTGGTCCATGCTGGAGCTCTTTTGCGATTCTGGGACTCCATGGTCACCTGCACTGATCAGCTCACCAAACAGGAAATGAAATTCAAAAGTTTGCGGGGCTTTTCCTCTCTACCTGGCCAGTGCATCTGAGTTGAGAGTGCTGTTCAGAGCACTCTGGGATAGCTCCCGGAGGTCAATACTGTCGAATTGCCTCCACACCACCCCAAATTCAACCCTGCAGGGTCAATTTCAGCGCTAATCCCCTCGTCAGGGAGGAGTATAGAAATCGATTTTAAGAGCCCTTTAAGTCGACAAAAATGGCTTTGTTGTATGGACGGGTACAGGGTTAAATCGATCTAATGCTACTAAATTTGACCTAAACTCGTGGTGTAGACCAGGGCAAAGTGTATGACCGTACACATTGTGCTATTAGATTTCATAGTACGTCTGCCACTCCACTCCTCAAGGGCATCCAGATCTTCCTGTATAGTATTCTGTTCCTCCTCTGTATTGATGCCTCCCAACTTTGTAACGTTAGCAAATTTCATTAGTGCACTCCCACTTTTTGCGCCAAGGTCATTAATCATATTCAATATTTTTATTAGTCATAAGACTGATTCTTGAGGAATTCCACTACTAATCTCCCTCCAATCCAATAGTTCACCTTTCAGCACAAAACGTTATCCAGTTCCTTATCCACCCTACGATTCTTGTTCTAATCCCATCTTCTTTATTTACTAATAATTTCCGGTGTTGCACCATGTCAAATGCTGTATCAAAGTCAATCTATATTAGATGTACTGCAATTCCCTTACCTAAAAAAAATCAGTTATTTTCTCAAAGAAGGAAATCAGGTTAGTCTGGCATAATCTACTTTTGGTAAACCCATGTTGCATTACATTCCCACTACTATCTACCTTCAAGAATTTAATTATTCTTTCCTTCAAAATTTGTTCCAAAATCTTGCACACTACTGAGGTGAGATTAACAAGTTTGTAATTGCCATGATCACACCACTCCCCTTTTCTCAAATATAGGTACGGTACAACATTAGCTGTTCTCCAGTCACGTGGTACTGCCCTGAAAAGAGAGATACATTAAAAATCTTTGCTTCTGAATTAGCAATCTCATGTGCCAGTTCTTTCAGCATTGTGGGATGGAAATTGTCTCATTTCCCCAGCAATAACATTTGGGTTGAAAATTATAGCTATAGCTAACACAAATTTCATCCTTGTTCATGAATTTGAAGAGAAAAGGCTTATAACATAAAACCTAAGCTCTAGTTTCAGTGACTCCTATGCTGATCACCAAGCCTGGAACACCCTCCCTATACCAGTGTGCCAATATCTTCTTTTAAATACTTTAAAACTCATTTCTGAGTGTCCAATAAATAAATAACCCATGCCAGTAAAAATGTAGCGTCACAGTATTTTTACAAACTATGTTCTATTCAATCCTTTAAATGCCATCAGTATGCTTACCACTGTACATAGCTAAATATTTTCATGAATGAGAAATAATTGCATTAAAACGATGCAATACATTCAGGCAGAGCAGAAGAACTGCTGTATTTGTGCAAGGAAGACTAAACCAGTTGACATTGCTCTAAATCGGTACTGGAGAAGTCTTCCATAACTAAAAAATTCCAGGAAAGAATCTGTTCCCAACTATTATAAGCATGTTAATAACAAGAATTTTGCTTATAAATTGGGGACACATAAGCTGGAAGTAACAGAGGAGGAGAAGGACCTCAGAGTATTGGTTGATCACAGGATGACTATGAGCCATCAATGTGATATGGCTGTTAAAAAAGCTAATGCGGTCTTGGGATGCATCAGGCGAGGTATTTCTAGTAAAACACAAGATGGTGTTAATACTGTTACACAAAGCACTGGGTGAGACCTCATCTGGAATATTGTGTGCAGTTCTGGTCTCCCATGTTTAAGAAGGATGAATTCAAACTGGAACAGGTACAGAGAAGGGCTACTAAGATGATCCGAGGAATGGAAAACCTGTCTTATGAAAGGAGATTCAAAGAGCTTGGCTTGTTTAGCCTAACCAAAAGAAGGCTGAGGGGAGATATGATTGTTCTTTATAAATGTATCAGAGGGATAAATATCAAGGAGGAAGAGGAACTATCTAAGCTCAGTACCAATGTGGACACAAGAACAAATGGATATAAACTGGACACTAGGAAGTTTAGACTCAAAATTAGACTAAGTTTCTAACCGTCAGAGGAGTGAAGTTCTGGAACAACATTCCAAGGGGAGTAGTGGGGGCAAAAGATACATCTGGCTTCAAGACTAAGCTTGATAAGTTTATGGAGGAGATGGTATGATGGGATAGCCTAATTTTGGCAATTATTTATCTTTGATTATTAGCAGGTAAATATGCCCAATGGTCTGTTGATGGGATGTTAGATGGGGTGGGATCTGAGTTACTACAGAGAATTCTTTCCTAGGTGCTGGCTGGTGAGTCTTGCCCATATGCTCAGGGTTTAACTGATCACAATATTTGGGGTCGGGAAGGAATTTTCCTCCAGGGAAGATTGGCAGAGGCCCTGGAGGTTTTTTGCCTTCCTCTGCAGCATGGGGCACAGGTCACTTGCTGGAGGATTCTCTGCACCTTGAGGTCTTCAAATCACGATTTGAAGACTTCAATAACTCAGACATAGGTTAGGGGTTTGTTACAGGAATGGCTGGGTGAGATTCTGTGGCATATGTTGTGCAGGAGGTCAGACTAGGTGATCATAATGGTTCCTTCTGACCTTAAAGTCTGAGTTTGACTATGTCTGAAATCTACCTTTGAAAGGAAAGTCATTTACCTGTGGAATATGGCCATCTTGTCCCAGGAGACGCATTTCATTTTCCACACGATGCAGCCAATTAGTATTCTCCTCAAAGTGTTTCATCTCCTCTTCTTTCTTATTCTGCACATGCAAACGACGAGTTTTAAGCATTGCGAGCCTATGATCCCGTTTACAAGTGGCCTGAAATACAACCGTATAAAATTATTTAATAGGAAACTACCATATAATGTTCACTGAATTCTGTTATGAAAAAGACTTTGCAGGCTTCCATAATTGCGTAGATATAGTCAAAACAATTTACACAGTCTTTGATCTATGTAATATTTGTAAAGTAGCGTACTCTTCCTAAGTGCACTACTGAAGTCTATTAAATTGTTTTATACGCTCTCATTCATAGTTCTTTTCCTTTGAAGTCTTTTCAATAGGACTTTTGAGACTATAGTAAATTGTTTAATACTCTTACAAAAACTGAATGTTTTAAAAAAATATTTAAAAGCTATAATGGTCAAACTATAGAATAGAAAAGTTACACATACCTATATCATTCTTACAGGTAACACTGTCTAGTTACTAGTAAGCAAAGAATGTAGAAAAGAGCCAGGAATTCTTGAATTCTAATCCTTGCTCCCCTAATGACAGCATGACTACATGTAGGGCTGTAGAGTTGAACCTTGCAAAGGGAATTAAAACCAATAGTAAAAGGTTCTATAGCCACATAAATAAGAAGAAAACAAAGAAAGAAGAAGTGGGACCGCTATACACTGAGGATGGAATGGAGGTTAAGGATAACCTAGGCATGGCCCAATATCTAAATAAGTACTTTGCCTCAGTCTTTAAATAAGCTAAGATCACTGGAGAGAGGAAGGATGTAAATGGGAATGAGGAATGAACGGTAGAATATATCTACACTGAGTAGAGAGTCAAACTGAACAGCTTTATGGGACAAAATATGGCAGGGCTCGACAATCTCCAGTTCCAAGAATATTAAAGACAAGCAAAGCGCCATGAAATTGCAGAAGCCCGGTAGCTAGACATTTATAATGAACGTAATTCGGTGTTTCCGTACGACTGAAGAATGCTACATGAGTTCCCATCTTCAAGAGAAGGGAAAAAACTCGTGATCCGATTAACTATGGGCCTGTCTATTTTTGAGTCGTATAGTAAAGTCTTGGAAAAAATTTGAAGAGAAAGTAGTTAAGGACACTGAGTCAATGCAATTGAACAAATTACAACACGGTTTTACTAAGAGGAGATCGTGCCAACCAACCTGATCGCCTTCTTCGGGAAGTACGGATTTATTTAGACAAAATAAATCGGTAGATCTAAGTTACCTTGATTTCAGTAAGCATTTGACACGGTTCCACATGGAGTTTAGTTAAACTGGAAAAGATGGGGATGAAATGAAAATTGAAAGGGGATTAGGAATTTGTAAAGGGGAACTCCAACGGGGTCGTACTGAAGGTGAACTGTCAGATGGAAGAGGTATAGTAGTCCCTCAAGATCGTTGGACCAATTTTATTAACCTTTTATTACTGACCTTGGCAACAAGAAGCGAATGTGCAATAAATTTGGGATGATACAACGGGTATTGCTAACACAGAGAAGGACTGGATATCATACAGGAAGATCTGATACCTTGTAAACTGGAGTAATAGTAATAGGATGAAATTTAATAGTGAAAAGTGCAAGTCATGCACTTAGGGATTAATAATAAGAATTTGATATACATTGGGACGCATTCATTGGAAACAACAGAGAGGAAAGACCTGGGTATTGGGTACGCCAGATGACTATGAGACTGCCAATGCGATATGGCCTAAAAAAGCAATTGCGTTTAGGGTGATCAGGCGAGTAATTTCCAGCAAAGAAAAGAAGGGTAGTACCGGTATAAGGGCAAGCGGACGACCTCACCTGAATACTGTGTGCTTGTGTCTCGCCAGTTAAGAAGGATAATTCAAACTGGAACAGGTCAGAAATGGGCTTACTAAGGAATCCGAGAAGGGAAAAACCTCCCTTAGGAAAAGAACACTCAAAGAGCTGGCGTGTGTACCTAACCAAAAAGACCCGGGGATAGCTTGGCTCTTAAAATATATCAGGTCGGATTAACGTTAGGGAGGAAGATAATTATTAAGTCTTATACTAATGTAGACACAAGGACGAATGGGTACAAAGAACAACTAGGAATTCAGGCTTGAAATAGATGAAGGTTTCTCAACCATTAAGGTAGTTTGAACAGCCTCCAAGGGGACGTAAGTGAGCAAAAGACATATCCTGGCTTAAGACTAAAGCTATCAACTTACGAAAGGAATATAATGATAGGATAGTTAATTTGGCAATGTCCCTTTTGATAATCACACATAGTCTGCTCAAAGTCCTGCGATGGGATTGTGGAATTTGGGAAAAAAGGGGAAAAAAAAAAATTTCAAAAGGAAAAAGTTACCCTGCCCCCCAGAAAAAAAGAATTCTTCCTGATGCTGCTGGGCAGCCTTGCGCCAACATCTCAGTCGGTAGCTGAGAATACGCCATAATATTGGGTCGGAAGGAATTTCCTCCCAGGACAATGGGCTGACGCTAAGGAGTTTTGCCTCCCTGCAAGCATTAGGCATGGTCAAGTCTTGCTGTGGATTCTCTGCAGCTTAGGTCTCAAACCAAATTTGAAGACTTCATAACATCAAGACATAGTTAAGGGGTTTTTATAGAAGTGGATGGGTAGGGTTCTGTGGCCTGCTTTGTGCAGGAGGTCAGACTAGATGATCATGTTGGTCCCTTCTGACCTATGAGTCTATGAGTCTAGGGCTTGTCCTCACTACAGGCTAAATCGGCGCTGCTGCGATTAATGCGGTGGTGTTAATTTAGTGAGTCTGGTGAATATGTGGTAAGTCAATGAGAGAGCACTCTCCTGTCGACTTAATATTCCAGCTCCTTGAGAGGTGGAAGCTAAGTTCGTGGGAAAGCATCTACCGCCGACATAGCACGGTGTAGACACCGCCGTAGATCGATCTAAGCTATGTCAACTTAAATTATGTAACTTAAAGAGTGCAACTTAGATTGACTTACCTCATTAGCGTAGACAAGGACTTAAATACATAAGAAAGGAGCAGAAGGACAAAACGAAGGAAGTTTCAACTCCAATTCCTCAAACACTATCCCTATTCTAAAGGTGGTGGAGGGAAGTGATCCATAGAGAAGAAGCTATATAGGGGACCAACGGTCACAGAGGACTGAAAATTAGGGCAAAAGGAATGGAGGAGAACCCTCTTTCCCACTTCTTCCCATGTTTGAGTCTCCTGCGCTCTGAGCCCAGTGAGGGCATGTTTGACAAGTGACACAGACCAGGGAGCAGCTGGTATGTAGGTGGATGCAGCAAGTGGCTTAGACCAAGCCATTCCAGCCTTTGGAGGCCTGTGTTATATTGCTGACATATTTCCCTGAGACTACAGGGAACATCCCACATACAATAGTGGGGAAGTAGCATAAAAGACTGTGGAAAGGACCAGCTACTGCATAATGATCTGGACAAACTGGAGAAACGGTCTAAAGTATATAGGATCAAATTCAGTAAGGACAAATCCAAAGAACTCCACTTAGGAAGGAACAATCAATGGGAAATGACTACCTATGAAGGAGCACTGCAGAAAAGGGTCTGGGGGTCATAGGGGATCACAAGCTGAATACGAGTCAATAGCATAACACTGTTGCAAAAAAACAAACAAAAAAAAGTAAGGCTGTCAAGTGATTAAAAAAATTAATTGCGATTATTTGCACTGTTACACAATAGAATACCATTTATTTAAATATTTGTGGATGTTTTCTACATTTTTAATATTGATTTCAATTAAAATACAGAATACAAAGTGTACAATGCTCACGTTATATTTATTTTGATTACAGATAGTTGGACTGTAAAAAACAGGAACCACCAAAAAAAGAAAAATCAACCTTCTGCTGGTGGCATCTGACTCAGATGATGAAAATGAACATGTGTCAGTCCGCTCTGCTTTGGATTGTTATCGAGCAGAATCCATCATCAGCATGGATGCATGTCCTCCAAAATGGTGGCTCAGGCATAAAGGGATATAGGAATCTTTAGAGCATCTGGCTTGTAAATATCTTGTGATGCGGGCTACAAAAGTGCCATGCGACTGCCTGTTCTCATTTTCTGGTGACAATGTAAACAAGAAAAGGGCAGCATTATCTCCTGCAAATTGTAACCAGACTTGTTTGTCTGTGCTCTTGGCTGAACAAGAAGTAGGACTGAGTGGACTTGTAGGTTCTAAAGTTTTACATTGTTTTTGAGTGCAGTTATGTAACAAAACAAATAAGCAAACAATCTACATTTGTAAGTTACACTTTCACGATAAATAGTTTGCACTACAGTACTTGTAGGAGGTTAACTGAAAAATACTATTTCTTTTGTTCATCAGTTTTACAGTGTAAATATTTATAATAAATAATAATATAATGTGAGCACTGTACACTTTGTATTCAGTAAAAGCAGCAAAGAGTCCTCTGGCACCTTATAGACTAACTAATGTATTGGAGAATGAGCTTTCGAAGTGGGTATTCACCCACAAAAGCTCATGCTCCAATGTGTCTGTTAGTCCATAAGGTGCCACAGGACTCTTTGCTGCTTTTACAAATCCAGACTAACACAGCTACTCCTCAGATACTTTGTATTCAGTGTTGTAGTAGAAGTCAATATATTTGAAAATGTAGAAAAAAACACCCAAAAATGTTTAATAAATTTTAATTGGTATTCTATTGTTTAACAGTGCGATTAATCACAACTCATTTTTTTAATCACGATTAATTTTTTTGAGTTAATTGTGTGAGTTAACTGTGATTAATCGACAGCCCTAAAAAAAAAAAAAAAAAGCAAATGTCATTCTGGGACGTATTAGCAAGAAACAAGTAATTCTTCTACTCTACTTTATGCTGATAAGGTCTCAACCGGAGTACTGTGTCCAGTTCTGGGCGCCACATTTCAAGAAAGATGTGGACAAATTGGAGAAAGTCCAGAGGAGAGAGAGAGAAAAAAAAAATGATTCAAGGTCTAGAAAACATGACCTATGAGGGAAGATTGAAAAAATTGGGTTTGATTAGTCAGGAGATGAGAAGATGGAGACATGATAACAGTTTTCAAGTACATAAAAGGTTGTCACAAGGAGGAGCAAGAAAAAGTGCTCTCCTTTACTTCTGAGGATAGTACAAGAAGCAATGGACTTAAGCTGCAGCAAGGGTGGTTCGGGTTGGACATTAGGAAAAAATTCCTATCTGTAGGGGTAGTTAAGCACCGAAAGAAATTGCCTAGGGAGGTTGTGGAATCTGCATCACTGGAGGTTTTGAAGAGCAGGTTATACAATTATGTGTCAGGGATGGTCTAGATAATACACTCAAGGCAAGACTAAGGGACTGAACTAGAAGACCTCTCAAGGTCTTTTCCGGTTCTATGATTCTATAAGGAGACGACTAACAAGCAGCAGCAGAAAATGAGCTCCAGAGTTTAGGCCCAGGGCAAAGCTGAGGCACAGATTTGAAGGTATTGGAGGCTGAAGATGAGGGCTTTAAGGGGCCAGTATGCATGAGCCAAACAAAGACATTGGCTCCAGAGACAGCCCCATGTAAAGTGAACATGGCAAAGGTCAGTAGTAGCCCAAGACTGGTTCACAGAACGCAGTACTCAGGACCTAAACTCACAACAAATTAACACTGATTTCACAAATGCTAGTTAAGGTAATCTTCATTCTCTGTTTTCACTTGCTTATTCTCTCAACAATTCTTCTTTTGGACTGAGACTTTCCATGTTTTCAGTCCACAGTTAGGTTCCTCCCTCTTGCCAGGATGGGGTCTAAGCGAGCCTAGCATGAAGATGGGGAAGGTTTGGATAGGAAAGTTTGCATAGCACTCAGTACTGCACAAACTCAACAGCGGGATACAATAATCAAGAGAGAACATAAAATGAATATTTCATAACTGAAAAATGTCCTTTAAAAATTCACTTTTCTTAGACACACACTTGTGATCCTATAGTCTATTTTAGATGAAGAAAACAGAAGCAGTAAAGAAAAATAGCATACTTCCCAAAATGTGTGTAAGAACAGCAGCATAGCATACCAGGGAAACATGAACAGTCACTTTTATATCACGACTGGATTAGAAATTACAATACAGTTTGTTCCAACCAAATCAAAGGACATTCAATTTCAAGATTATAGTGGCTTATTTATTTATTTTTTTTTAATAAATAGGGTACTGCACTTATCCTACTTGACTCTACCAAGATCATGTCTAGAAATTAAACAGTACATTTAAGTACACAAGAGTTAAGTTTCTATGCAAATATCAAATATTTTATACAAAATATTTGAACGAAATAAATGATTAACCAAAAAAACCTCTCAACACAAAGTTAAGGTTGCTTGGTGGTATCCTCCAAAACAGAGAGTCCTCAAATTTGTGAAAACCAGGAAATACAGAATTAAGCTACATGCCCACACAATCTTAACTCTGCTTCCCTGAAGCTGGCAACAGGCATTGGGAATTATCTTCATGCACTCCAGCTGCATTCACTGTTAGGTGTAGCTGTTTTGAATAGCGAAGGAATAAATTGGAGCAGCTTGAATGAACTGTGATTTTGATCTGAGCGGCTCTGGGTCTGAGTGCTTCCCAGGTGTGTAAGCAAAGGAAAGAGGTACATATGTAACTTGAGGTTCCAGTCTACATCTGGCCTGTGTTATACAGGAGATTAGATTAAATGATCATAATAATCCCTTCAGGCCATGGAACATATGGATCATCTCAATCCAGAAATGTAAGGCTGTGTCAGTAGCAGGGCACTGGGACCTTCTTGCCATTGGTATTATCAGCAGTGAGGTGGGACATGAGATTGGTCTCTGGATTTAATGATGGGCAGGGGAAATATGGGTTTAGCTGGTATCTTTTGTTCAAGTGTATAAGAGTGGTAAGAGAGAGTATGAAATGATAGTTAAATTTTACAAGCGTGGTATTTTGTCAGGGGAGTAAACTCTGATCATAGGGCAAGTGCAGCTAGCACCCATCTATTACACATGCTCCCACTTGGCCTTTACATTGTGTTATGGGCATACTGGGGCATCACTCAAAGAGGGCAGAGTTAAGACTGTCTGGGTGTTTTACTATAACTGTATTTTTCTGGTTTACAGAAGTTTGAGTTTTGCTGAACTTGATGTTCTGGAAGAGCAAGAACTATCACCAATAACTATAACTCTGCATTAATAAAGTTTTTTGCTATTTAATTTTCTAGTTTTTTAAACAGAAAGAGAAATGCTTGTTAGTAGGAGTTAATGGTCATTTAGGCAGTGTAATTCTAACCTAGGTTTGCAGTTATATGTTACTGTGGCTAGGTTAATCATTAAAAGACCTGGTTTTATGCGGTCCTTTTCATCAGTACATCTCAAAGAACTTTACATCATTATCCCCATTTTAGAGATGGAAAACTGAGGCACAGAAGGGAAATGATTTGCCCACGGTCATCCAGCAAGCTGATGACAGAGCTAGGAATAGTCCGAGTCCAATAGTCTTTCCTCTAGGCCACACGGTTCTATATGATTCCTTGGTGCTCTTCACCACTCCTGTATATCTGCTATAGTGGAATGGGGATAATGGTCATGTTTCGAAATGTATGTAGTTGTTAACAGGGCTGGTGAAGGAAATCCCATGCAACTTCTATGTTTCAGAACTGTGTCACTTTTCTTACATGATTGTTACCGCAATTTTAAGAAAGTAAGAGAAGACTGTTGTGTCTATGTGCTTCTTCACCCTTGCCTCATCATTCACCGTAACATGTAGCCCCTGCCACCAACATTTCCAGTTCTCCCTTCTCTTCCCAGCCCATTAAGCCATTACAGGGCACTGCAGCAGTCATTAACATTTAAGAAGTTGTTCCTTGCTGTCTCCTGCCTTATGCTGCTGAATACATATATCATATGTAGCAGCTTACTGGCAGGCTGCATGCTACCTTGGTTATGTAGCCTTAACTGCACAGCAAGCTGGACCACTCACTCCCACTATCCATCCCCAGTTGCGACCTCTGCCCTTGTTTCCTCAGGAATGCCCCGGCCCACCCAATCCCCACACAGGGGTGATGTGTACCATAACAATTCATTTTCTGGATTTCAGGTGTTTAAATTTGTGTTACTCCAACCCCTAATCCCAACTCACATGCAAGGGCAGGGAGAAGGGCTCAGGTACCAAAGAGCGGCAGGTCCTAGGACACACATCAGGCAGGAATTGGGGCTCAGACTCTTGAAGAGGGGTAGGGCTCTCCCAGATTCCCAGGGGAAATTCAGGGTTGACAACCCCACATCCCCATCTTTCTCTGCGACTCCTCACATTCCCCAACCCCTCCTTCCTGCCCATTACCTGAACCCTCAACTCCTCTTCCATCCCCTACCACCCATTCCCATAAAATACTCCCATCCCTTACAGCAGACCCAAGTCTTTCCCCTATTGCCACTTACAGGGAGGGGAGACTGGAGGTTCAAGAGTGAGCAGTCACATGTGTAATTTATTTTCTCTTAAAAAACAGTTTAAACACTCTCTGAATATTCTGTTGTATCAATTATGTTTAAATAACCTAAAAAATTTAACAGAGGTGGATTTTCCCCAAATGTTTACAGTTCATTCTCAGATTTCTTTGCAAGGTAGGTTGCAAGCTTTTATGTTACCAGAATCTGAACTTCTTACATTTGGATAACTAACTACGCTACTCCAGGAGGCAAAGCCAACTTCAAGACAATCCATGCAAGTACACAACTTTAGAGAATCTAGACCAGGTATACACTCAAAAGTTAAATTGACTCAGCTACATCACTCAAGAGTGTGAAGAATTTATACTTCTGAGTGACATAATTAAGCTGGTCTCGCCCTTGGTGTAGACAGTGCTAGGTTGACGAAAGGTTAAGCCACCTCTTGAGGAATCTGATTAACTAAGCTAATGTGAGAATCCCTTCCTTTGCTATAGTGAGCTGCTCCATTCAAATGCGTGGGGGTTCCCCTGCCCCCTTCCTCCGAAAAGTTTCTTATGTGTCAAGCATACCCATTCTCAGCTCCTCATCTCAGTGTCAGCAGTGCGTTCTCAGTGCATGCTCCCACACACCTATTCTAAGATCCCCAGAGGGCAGGGCTTCCTCATAGACTGACTTATTGGGGGGAGGAAGAGGGAGAGGTTGGTAGGGAATTTGAGTCCCTGGTGTAATGACTGATCTGTGGTCTGATCTCTCTGAGCAAAAAAAACCAGTGCCAGAATGTGCCAGCTTTTTTTCCCCTCAGGGATTATATCTTAGGATCTGCTTGGTAGCATCATATTTGGATAACTGACTATGTTACCGTGGGTTCTTTCAACCCAAAGCTCTTGGTAACTTTTACTCTGTGCGAGGAGGTGTCAGGAAATAAATCAGGGGAGACACGGCAGATGGCTGGCACAAACTGGACAACACAAGAGTGCTTTCACTTAAAGCTAAACTTTACTAGTCTCAAGCACTTACACACGTCCGTAACAAAGTGAGTAAAACACCCTTAACCCTTGATAATTACCAAAGCTGAGTGTGGCTTACAAGTGACACAGCGGCAGCCCATCTGCTGGTGGGGAACACAAGATGCATCCAGAGGGAGAGACCAGTGCCAAAGAGTCCCCCCATCTCAAGCTTTTCCCTCTTATTTATACATTAGTAATACAATGACATGTCCCTTAAAGAAAACTTGTCAAGCAAACAGTTCCAATGGGCAAGCAAGAGGCTCCTTCTCATTATTGATTAACCAGGTGTAGGTTCTTCCAGAATCTATACCCTTGAGACTCCAATAGACATTCCTGAGAGTACATCGTGCTCTTTTAAAATGCATGTATCAGCAACTTCAACACAGTTCTTATCAGGAAGATGCGGGCTCAAGCTGCCCTTTCTGTGGCACCCAAAACCCCCTCTCCTCCTACCTTGGTCAAGCTGAGATTGCTGAATGGCCAATTTACAGCTTGCCGACTAAGTCGCCTTTAACAATAAGTCATAGTGGTTTCAAGCACTTTACTGGTTTGCCAAAGTCTCCTCGTACAACTATACCCCATGCAGCACATCAAATTTCAAGGCAATCTGATTAACTGTACAGATCTTAGAGCACTCAACTGAGCTTCAAACATAAAGCTAGTCTTAACCTTAACTACAGCAGAGCTATTGCTCTGTTAAAATGGAAAAACATATTATAATTGCTTCACTATAATAGGTGTTAGAGAAATTATGATACAGGATAAAAATAAATATTTTACAGTAGTACTTCAAAATTGCATTCACTGCAGATTGTGACATGAAAAACTTCTGGAATCTGTCAGTCACTCGAAACATCATTTGTGACAAGCACAAGATTTCTCAAAACAGCAGCGCATTTTTTACCTTGACATTATTCATAACGAGTTTAAACCTCCAAGTGAATCACTGCACACACTGGAAATCTGAAATTGTTGCCAGTTAAATTAAATTTTGCTATAACAACTGATTAAAAGGAGGAAAAATTAAATCTATATTTTACAGCTGTAAATTTTTATTCAGAAACTAAATTAAGATTGGAGTGTTTTCAGGCTTTCCTGCCTACTCTTGGACCTTCTATAAGAAGATTAGGATAACAAACTCTGAACAACAGCAATCATTTGAAATACAGGCCAACAGGTTTTGAACTGCAAGGCCATTGATAGAACTGCTTTAAAAAAGAGTAGCTTTCCTTTGTCAACACTGCAGAAAATTTGTATGACTTTAAGTTTGGCATGGAGCTTGACGAGGTTTGTTGTTACTACAGTGATGCAAATGGACTTCTCAGATGACAGTGACCTAAGTACCTATGCCAGGTGCGCTGCTATGTTGGTAAGTTTGTTGTTGCACAAAAACAGCATGCATATGTCTAGTCAGATCTCAAATTAGCAACTGTGAATCACATCTACATTGAAATACTGAGAGATCTGTGTGTTTAGCCGCAACGTAAGTGTCAACACGTTCCTTATTGTGTGAAAAAATAGTGCACCTCACATCAACACCACATTTTCTGTATTAATGTCAACTGTTAAAAAGTTATCTGATTGTCAATACAGCGTACGCTGCACTGTTTTGTTAAAGTTGTACATATGAACTTATGACAATCAATGCAATTTGCATTTCAGTAATGTTTAGGATATATTTATTGGGAATTACAACAGAATTATACACAGCTTGCAGAACAGGCACAGGTAACACGCCACAGTTAAAATAAATCATATGGAAGAAGGGAAGTCTAGAACCCTTTTCCTTTATATTAAAATTAAAACTATACAATTTTTGCACTAAAAGAAGATATTCTTAATAGCCATATGGTCCTGACCGAAGTAACACATTTAAAAAGAATTCAAGTGATTTAGGAGGCTAAGTTTAATTTAAGCAAGCAACTTAGTCCTACTGATCTTTAGCAAGACTTGGGTTCTTAAGGATCTACGTCACTTCTGAAAATGGAATTCACAAGCTGAAGACACTTGAACACTTAAATACCAAAGGTTAGATAGCTGAACCAGATTAAAGGTAAAAATTTCAAAACAGAGGTTCCATACTATAACATGGCAAAATGAAGTGGTACAAAAAATCACTCACCTTTTCTACTCTCTCTTCAGAGCACATCAACTCAATTTGTTCATGGAATTGTTTCTGGTAATATGTTTTCAGAATGTTCTCTTTAAACCGCATTTCCAGCTTGAGGTATTCCTTTCTGATTTCCTCCCGATTTATAAACAAACTTTTTAGAATCTCTCGAAATCTACCAGAAATAAGGGAAAAGTTAAAAAAAAAACTGACGATACGTAGTCCTTTCATGAATGCCTGGTTTACAGTGATACAACAGAAGCAAATAATTCCAGTTCTGAGCTAAAAAAGTAGATATGGAAAAATAAGGAATTAAAATTAGTAAGTGACCTCAAGAAAGGTGATAATCCTATTTATCTTTCCCAAAGTGGCAGTACAAAGAGCAAAGATTCTATAATGCAAATTCAGATCCATACAAACCAAGAGCACATATTCAAGTTTCAAAGGGAATTAAACTACCCTTGTTTAGTTTAGGCAGTCATTAAAAGAGTACATTTGTTTCTCTCTTCCCCCAAACAGCCACCACCACCACTACACAAGAACCGGTACTTCATTTTCTACAAGAGTTTAAAATATATACAACTCTGATATAAATATGAGACAACTGACACCCAAGTGCACAGAAACTAAATTCCAAGAATTTAAATCTTTTCTGGTTTCTTCCTTCCCCCACAGCTCTCAAGTTTTCAAGCTTTAATTTTAAAATAAAATGCCTTGCTCTTTGATTTGTGAAGCTGATATTTGGATTCAAGCAGATAGCAGCCAGACTCTCCTCACACAATGCGCTGTGCTCTAGTATTGCAGAAGGCTTCCCATTTCCTTCTTTACTCAGCACAAGGTACCAGTCTATCCAATAGCTACGGTGACTGCTGCCAATGGCACATAATGCCACCTACAAATATTGCAAAAGGACCCCCACTGACCCTTTGCAAATGAAGCCCCACCCACTGTGGGTGTCCCTCTCAACTGTTTAATTCTCTGCAAGATCTCATGCATGCTTTGCAATTGCTTGCAGCTAGTGGACAGTGAAACCATACTCAAATGCAATGAAGATTTAGGTCCTAATACCTGTGAGGCTGAGGATGGAAAACTTGGGATGGAAGCATGTTTGGGAGAAGGGATCCAGTTCGGGGGAAACCTTGATCTCTGGGTGGATTCAGGACCTACTTAGCTTTAATCCATCACTGTCCAGAATATAAACCATTATCTAAATACATTATGAGTCTGCAAACACTAAAAAACGGTACTGTTGGTTCTTAATGGGATCGGCGATCGGATATTTCCTCTGGAGTTTAATTATTACCACGTCCTTGCTAATATTGTTAACAGATGATAATCAGATACATCCAGCTTATTAATTCACCTAATATGTATCTGTCATGTTATCTTATTCATTTGAGAGAACCATAGGAATATGCTTATAATTTCTGAACATGCAGATATTCCAGATATGAAGTGCCAGCTGTGTTTAGAAATACATAAGGTAAAAGTGAAATCTACAGAACTAGCTAAAAGATAAAAAGACACCCCCCTCCCCCTCCCACAGGGATTCTTGTGGTGCGGCTGCCTTGATTTTTTGTTTTCTCCAATAAAATGTGTTCCATCAGCAGCAGTTCCTTTCCATAACCTTATAATGTCTGAATAAAGCTCATGTCTTATTCTAGTATTTTATAACCAGACCAAATAGAATTAAAGAAAGAACTCGTCTCCACACTGGTAGATATTCAACTACTTTGTCCAACATTTTCCAGAGATTATTATTATTTCTGGATAGTAAGATATATTTAAAATATATAATTTTTTAATTTAGAGACAAACAAAAGCTTAACAAACATAGAATAAGTCTCAAAGAAATGAAGCATTTCATTGCAGATGATCAGAGCAGAGGGGCACACACCACAGAGATGGAACCATTTAAGATCAATTGTCCCATCAAATATTTTCTAGTCCATCTATTCATTGGTAGAGTGACTAGCACAATAGTGCCTTGATCTTTATTAGGGGTATTTACACTCTGCTGTAATAAAGGGGAAAAAAATCACAATAAGTTATAATGATTATAAATGACTTGGGGCCTAAGCCTATAACACAGTAACATTTTCAAAAAAATGTCTATGTCACTTAAGAGCCAGTCTCTTTTGAAAATTTTAATTTTATTGCTGAGTTCAGTGGTCACTGCCAGGAGTATTCAACTGGAACTAGTCACAGTAGTAAGCAGCTTGTTCAGGAGCCTTTGCAGGATTATGTCCCAAAGTTTAAAAAAAAAAAAAAACAACCCAAAATACATAACAGATTTGAGGAATAATCAACATACATTTTAGGAGTATTTATTAAAAAAGGATACCTTATTATTAAGCTAACAAAATTAAAGTTAACATCTAGAAATATCTGGAATAACTGAGTGACCACAAAAACAAAGTTGTCTGTTTTCTCTCCCGGGCATACCACATCAAAAGAAGAAATAATAGAACAAGAGCGGCCAAACACACTGATCCTCCGAGCCCCATACGACTATCCTCAGACATTCGAGAGACGGGGCACACCTGCTGGAGCCCTGAGATCCAGCAGGTGTGTCCAAGACACTCTTTCCTACTGGGCATAAGCCCTTACCCCACCACCCCACTGCAAGGCAGCGGTCCTGAGCTCTTCCCTCCCCCTTACAATCTGGTAGGTGGAGAATAGAGAGTGGTGTGGGGGGCTCTGTGAGGCACACTTTAATGGTAAAAGAGCCGCAGTTTGGCTATCACTGTAATAGAACATAACTAAGAGAAACAAACACCTTCCCTAAAGACAAAATAATTCAGTGAAAACTGTGAAAGTTACAGAAACTAAGAAACCTACAAATATAAACGAAGTCCAAGAGCTTGCCTATGAAATCTGAGCCTATACAGTACCCATTATGCAAAAAGAACACTGTCAGAGAAGTATTTGGCAGTAGCAACAACTAAGATAGGGTATGCAGACTTTATACAGCCTGTGTACAAAAATAACTTTAATAAGCGGCTGTATTGAAAGCTAACAAATTAACTGACTGCGGAATACTTGTCCGTTCCTCAGAACAGCTATCAGCAGCAGTGCAGGCTGGATGGCACCAGAGGCTGGATGGCAAGCAGGAACAGAAGCAGCAGAAGCTAAGGCTAGTATTTTAGCCAGAGTTTCACATAACATAAATAATCAAAAAATGAAGTTTGATTTCTTAGCATGTGCCCAGATTCTAAAACAAACAGAGCCATACAAAATTATTAGTACAAGAAAAAAAGTAGACCCCTTCATGTAAAATACTAGTTTGTCCAGAAATTTAAACCACATTCCAGTCTTTTAAATAACTAGATTGTGACCAGTTTCTTTGCACTTTTGCTAACCTATACCGCAAATTAAGAAACACAGTAAAAGAACTAAAAAAGAACCACCGTGGCTTAACAACCATGTAAAAGAAGCAGTGAGAAATAAAAAGGTATTTTTTAAAAAGTGGAAGTCAAATCCTAGTGAGGTAAATAGAAAGGAGCATAAACACTGCCAAATTAAGTGTAAAAATGTAATAAGAAAAGCCAAAGAGGAGTTTGAAGAACGGCTAGCCAAAAACACAAAAGGTAATAACAAAATGTTTTTAAGTACATCAGAAGCAGGAAGCCTGCTAAACAACCAGTGTAGCCCCTGGATGATCAAGATACAAAAGGAGCGCTTAAAGACGAAAAAGTAATTGAGGAGAAACTAAATGGATTCTTTGCTTCAGTCTTCACGGTTGAGGATGTTAGGGAGATTCCCAAACCTGAGCCAACTTTTGTAGGTGACAAATCTGAGGAATTGTCACAGATTGAGGCATCACTAGAGGAGTTTTTGGAATTAATTGATAAACTTAACATTAACAAGTCACCGGGACCAGATGGCATTCACCCAAGAGTTCTGAAAGAACTCAAATGTGAAGATGAGGAACTATTAACTATGGTTTGTAACCTGTCCTTTAATTGGGCTTCTGTACCCAGTGACTGGAAGATAGCTAATGTAACGCCAATATTTAAGAAGGGCTCTAAGGTGAATCCCCAAAAATTACAGACTGGAAAGTCTAACGTTGGTACTGGGCAAATAGTTGAAACAATACTAAGAATAAATTGTCAGACATATAGAAGAACATAAATTGTTGGGCAAAAGGTCACACATGGTTTCTGTAAAGGGAAATCGTGTCTTACTAATCTTTAGAGTTTTTGAAAGGGGTTAACACACCATGGAACAAAGGGGAATCCAGTGGACATAGTATACTTAGATTTTCCAGAAACCTTTGACAAGGTCCCTCCCCAAGGCTCTTATGTAAATTAAGTGTCATGGGATAAAAGGAAAGGTCCTTTCGATGGATTTGAGAAACTGGTTTAAAAGACAGGAACAAAGGATAGAAATAAATGGTAAATTCTCAGAATGGAGAGAGGTGACTAGTGGTGTTCGGACTAGTCAGTCCGAGGACCAATCCTAAACTTATTCATAAAATGATCTGGAGAAAGGGATAAAACAGATGTGGGTGGCAAAGTCTGCAGATGATGCTAAACTGCTCAAGATAGTTAAGACCAAAGCAGACTGTGAAGAACTTCAAAAAGATCTCACAAAGCTAAGTGACTGGGCAACAAAATGGCAAATGAAATTTAATGTGGATAAATGTAAAGTAATGCACATTGGAAAAATAACTCTACATATAATATGATGGGGGCTAATTTAGCATACAACGAATCAGGAAAAAGATCTTGAGTTATCGTGGATAGTTCTCTGAAGACGTCCATGCAGTGTGCAGAGGCAGTCAAAAAGCAAATAGGATTTAGGAATCATTAACAAGGGATAGAGAATGAAGCGGAGAATGTATTATTGCCCCTATATAAATCAATGGTACGCTCGCATCGTTGAAATACTGCGTACAGATGTGGTCTCCTCATCTCAAAAAAAGATATACTGGCCACTAGAAGAGTTCAGAAAAGGGCAACTAAACGATTAGGGGTTTGGAATAGGTCTCATATAAGGAGAGATTAAAGAGGCTAGGACTTTTCAGCTTGGAAAAGAGGAGACTAAGGGGGGATATGATAGCAGTATATAAAATCATGAGTGATGTGGAGAAAGTAGATAAGGAGAAGTTAGACTTATTCACATAATACAAGAACTAGGGACCACCAAATGAAATTAATGGGCAGCAGGTTGAAAACAAAAGGAAGTTCTTCACACAGCGCACGGTCAACTTGTGGAACTCCTTGCCTGAGAAGGTTGTGAAGGCTAGGACTATAACAGTGTTTAAAAGAGAACTGGATAAATTTATGGAGGTTAAGTCCATTAATGGCTATTAGCCAGGATGGGTAAGGAATGGTGTCCTTAGCCTCCGTTTGTCAGAGGGTGGAGATGGATGGCAGGAGAGAGATCACTTGATCATTACCTGTTAGGTTCACTCCTTCTGGGGCACTTGGCATTGGCCGCTGTTGGCAGAGAGGATACTGGGCTAGATGGACCTTTGGTCTGACCCAGTACAGCCATGCTTATGTTCTTATAAAATCTCAATAAATTCTATGTTAGTGTTTAAGAAATTTAACATTTCATAGATCTATTAGATCATCTAGACCAGCTTCCAAGTAGGGCAGGATTGTTCTCTGTAGTACATTTTGGGAGATTTTTGCCTAGCCTAGTTGTTAAAGTCCTATGGAATGGACTTCAATTACTTCCCCTGGGAGACTATTCAATACCCTAATAGATCTATCAGGAAACTTTTCCTGACACTGTGCCTAAGTTTTCTGTTTCCCAATTTCATTCTATTGCTCCTAGCTCAACGCAAAACTGTACCATCCCAAATAATTCCACTCTGTTCTTGGTGTTTATAAATGTCTGCTGTTCCCACACACTATGCATTGTTTAGATAGCCAAACCTGTCAATGTATGTTTTTTCAGTTATGTTTTTCTGTTTGAGTCCATTTCTCTAGCTTGTGGATTGCCTGTGTTACTCCTCTCTGAATTCTCGCCAGTTTCAATATTTTTCCTGATAAAATGGTGCCCAAAACTGAGTAATCCTCTCCCTACTCTACGAATCCTCTGTATGGCTCTCAGAATTACATTAGCAAAAATGATCAGTGCATCACCTTGCAAACACAATCTAATTTGTTACCCACTATGAGACTTAGGTATGCTTCAGCATTACTGCAGGATAGTTTTCCAACTATTGACCACTGTTTTCAGACCCTTTTCCTCCCATTTTACAGAGACCTTTGTGAAATCTTAAAGTGGATAGGCAAAATTGACACATGGCTTAGAATCACTTTACAGCAGGAATAAAATCAATATATATCTGACTCAACCACAGATCCGAAACCAAACCTTATAGTATCAGCATTACATTACAGGATTAGTGAAACTGCATTTTGTGAAGTTTTAGTTTCACCATACACACCATAATCAAGTACTAATTAAAACATTTAGATTCAAGGAGTCTATTTTTATGCATTCCAAATATATTTGTGAGATATTTAGGGAAGAATTGCATTACACTATATGAATCCTTAGCTAGGAAAAAAAAATTAGTGTGTGGATAAATCCCTGCCTTTAACAGTACAACAATATTTAGGCCAAGATATATCAATAGTTAAAAAAACAAACTAACTGATAGTTTATTGAACTTCAGTACCTCCAACATACATAAATCACAGATGACACAAACTGAACAAATTGTAAAAAAAGAGTACATACAAGATAAACATTTTAAAACAAAGGCTCCATGGTGAAGTTCAGATTTTTGTAAGGCTCAGTGCTCAACAGTAAACAAACACTGCTGACTAGAGTAAATAGCCACACCTTTGTTAAACTGGTAAATATTTAATAGGAAAACACGTACAGATATCAGAACTTCGACATTTCCCTCCCCCCCAAATGTTGATGTACATGAATTGAGTGAGTACCTTGACTTCCATAGAACTCATAGTGTTTTATCCAATAATTTAGCTAGATAGTTAAAGCATCAAATGATTAATTCTTCTGTTCTTCTTTTAAAGAGAGATAATCAGTAGTCAAGATTTATTCAGAAAACTTATTTTCAAATTATCTGAATACATTTCATGTTCCATTAGAAACAAAGAGGATGAGAGACGGGATAAAATCAATTTGTGCTTTTCTATTTGTCCACTAATTAGTAAGCAGACCAATGTCCTTTTCAGGATTCCAGCAGTGTAGTGTTTTGGTTTATTTTATTTTTTTTTGGTTATTTTTTAGCCACAGAATTTGAGGAGGATTTTCAGTTAATATGTCACACTTTTTCATCTTTCACACACTTTACAAGTATTTCTTAATTTATACATCAAGTATCATCATTTTACAGGTTTATTAAAAGATTCAACTATCTGCTTTTTCTTTGCACTGTATAGTGTGCATGATTTCTGAACCTTTAAATAGAAAGCTTAATATAGTGAAATTTATACCCTGTTGCTACTTGTTTTTGCTGAAGCACTAACTCCAATCCAGCACTTAAACTTTCTTTTGTAAAACAGGGAAAACTAGATTATTCCTTTACAGTGCTGTTTTTGCCATCAGATTATAGTAAATGGAAGATATGGCCTTTAATATATAGCTTTAGAAAGCTCATATGCCTATACTGAAACTTAATAGCTGAAAGTTTATCACTGAATAGGAAGTTAAAAAAATGTTCATTAAGGTCACCAACTGATATTCTTCCTGCCGTTAACTTAAAGTTCTGTAGTGGAGTCAAGCGAGACCAATTACAAAAAGAGTCTGTCATGAGATTTGTTTTATTTTAAATCCCTCCATCAAGATGTACTGTAAAACGATATTGAGTATAATGTCACATCTACTTTACAGAAATCAACATGAAACAAGACGAAACAAAGATTTAAAAAAAAAAAAAAAGTATAGAACTGACTTTACAAGTCTATGGTAAAATTCTGCAAACCTAAATTTGTCAAAATGAGGCCTTAATATGATGTTACCTTTGTATTGCCACTTGCTGCTGGTTTGAAAGAACACTTGTACCATGGTTTTCAGGAATGGCTGCTTTTTCTTCTTCATATGATCTCAGTTTCTCTTTCAGCATTATGATCTGAAAAATGAGGAAAATATGTTTTGATTAAAATTCAAAGCTTGCGTAATTTATTTTTCACAATCCTTCTGTGCTTCTCTTGTAAAAGGCATTTTTAAATTAACAGTTAGGGATATCCCCCTGAATAGAACATGGAAACATTTGCTCCTTAGGAGAACTACAAAGAAATGATAAGACAAATCTTACCGAATACTTTCATTTATTATACATTTTCTGCTTATACCTCAGTGACATTAGTATAGTAATTATAGTGATTAAGACTGACATACCTCTTTCTTTTGCTCATTGCAAATCTTAACATATTGACTTATATGACTGTCCAAACTAACAACATTGCTTTTCAACTGTTAAGGAAAAGAGAAAGTTAAATTTTAACAACATTCTTTATGATATATCATACACAGTAACTGCACCAGACACAAATACCACTAATTAAATTTGTACTGTATTACAAGACGAGACAAAAGTATGTTGTTAAATCAGATTGGAAGCCAGAAGACTGTGGTTCTATTCCTAGTTCTGCCAATGGTTACGGGCACGTTCTGCATGTCAAAGGGCACATATTTCACAAATATAGAAAATTGGGGATAATGATATCTAACTACCTTTGTAAAATGCATTGAGTTATATGGTTTCCCTGGGGCAAATAAAGTTTGCATTCTTGAAGAATAGCATTGGCATTTACCTTAAAACACATGATATTTGATTTCTAATGTAACTCATCTTAAAATATTTAAGTAAAAAATATAAATAAGAAAATAAAGGATATTAGACTAGATGATTCAACAGAATTTTGATGCAAAAGCCAAGTTAATTGCAAGTTACATGGTTCTTTAGACACATAACTGTTTTGTTCATTTAATCCTATGCTATTTTAATTTTGTAGACTCTAATACTTCCAAAATAAGTTGTATACATTTACTTACAGAAGATTTAATATCTTTTGCTCGGTTTGCATACTTCAGAGTGTTGTAAGTGTCATCATAGAACATAGAAGAAGGACTAACAGCAGCTATCATTATAGTCCGACAATTCCCCCCAAGAGAATCTTTCAGTAAACGAGTAAGCTTGCTGTTACGATAAGGAATGTGTTGTTTCTTGCTCTAGAATAAAAAGTCACAAGTATTTTTATGGATTATGGAAGTTAGTATATTTGACCTACCTTAAAAGTCTGTTTTAAGGCTTAATAATCCCACAAAGATAACAGTACACTAATTAGTGGCAAGTGGTAAAGCCTTGTAATCTTTCACTTCCATTAGTAATCCTCCTCCAAATCACACTGTCCACTTTAAATCTTTCCCCACAAAAATCAAGAATTAGTGCACTTATTGCTTGAATTTTTGAAAGTTAGCCATTTGCTTTCTATACCCTAGATAGCTGAGAATGGTGATTTTCGAGATAAGGACAGCCTGGTACTGGCACAGAAAATGGACTATGGGGAAATCTTTATCATCTATATTAAAAAAAAAAAAAAAAAGTTACCTACCTCTCGGAACAGTTTTTCTTTGAGATACGTTGCTCATGTCCATTCCAAGCAGGTGTGCATGCGCTGCATGTACAGTTGTCGGTTTTTCCCCCAGTGGTACCTGTCAGGTTGGCTGTGCAGTCCCCTGGAGTCATGCCTTCATGGTGGTGTATATAGGTCCTCGCCAACCTGCTGCCTTTCAGTTCCTTCTTGCCGAATACTTCGACAGAGGGGAGGTGGATAGGTCTTGGAATAGACATGAGCTACACATCTCGAAGAACAACAGTTACAAGAGGTAGGTAATGGTTTTTTCTTCTTCAAGTGATTGCTCATGTAGATTCCAAGCAGGTGACTCCCAAGCCTTACTAGGAGGCGGGGTCGGAGTTTATGAAATCAATGATTGTAGCACCGCTCTGCTGAAAGTTGCATCATCTCTGGTCTGCTGTGTGATTGCGCAGTGCGATGTAAAGGTGCCCTACAGAGGTTTTGGATAGGAATTTGTGCCAGGAACAGCTGAGGATGCCTGCGCCCTTGTGAAGTGTGTTATCAGTGCAGGGACAGGTATCTTTGCCAAGTCATAGCATGCCTGGATACAGGATGTGATCCAAGAAGAGATCCTTTGGAAAGATAATGGAAGCCCCTTCATGCGCTCCACAATCGGAATGAAGAAGAGTTGTGCTGATTTTTGAAATAGCTTAGCTCTTTCAATGTAGAAGACTAATGCTTGTCTGACATCCAGGGAGTGGAGCATTCATTCCCTGTGGCTAGCGTGAGGCTTTGGAAAGAACCCACAGGAAGAAAAATATCCTGGTTCACATGGAATTGTGAAAATACCTTCGGGAGGAAGGACGGGAGTGGTCGCAAATGCACCTTATCCTTATAGAAGGCACTGTATGGTGGCTAGTCTTAGGCTCAGACACCCTCCAGGCTGAAGTTATAGCTATCAAGAATGCAACTTTCCAAGAAAGGTAGAGGAGAGAGCATGTTGCTAAAGGTTCGAAAGGAGGTCCCATCAATCTAGAGAGTACAAGGTTGAGATCCCATAGGGCAATTGGCTGTTTTACTTGAGGGTAGAGCCTATCTAATCCCTTGAAGTAGCCGCCCACCATGAAGTTCGCGAAAACTGAGCGACAAGCCAAACCGGGGTGGAAAGTTGAGATAGCTGCTAGGTACACTTTTATTGATGATACGAACAGACCTTGCTGTTTTAGATGCAGCGAATAGTCCAGGATAAAAGGAATTGATGACTGTACAGGGGGACTGTGTTTTTGTAATGCCCAAATGGAGAATCTTTTCCACTTGGCCAGATAGGTGGCCCTAGTGGATGGCTTCCTGTTGCTAAGGTGGACTTCTCTAACAGAGTCTGAGCATATGAGCTCTGAGGGGTTTAACCATGGAATTTCTATGCCTTGAGATGGAGACACTTCAGATTGGGATGCTGGAGACAGCCGTGGTCCTGGGTGACCAAGTCTTGGACCAGGGGCAAGGTTATAGGCGTGTCCACTGACAGGTCTAGAAGCATGGTGAAGCACTGCTGGTGCTATTAAGATAACTGATGCTCCCTCCTTTCTGACCTTCAGCAGGACCTTGTGTACAAACAGGAAGGGTGGAAAAGAATAGAGTAGATGGTTCCTCCAAGGGATGAGAAAAGCATCTGAGCGAGACAGCCCAGGCTGTGATTCAGGAAGGAGCAAAATTGGTGACATTTCCTGTTGTACTTCATTGCAAGCAATCTGAGGAAACTCCCACCGTTGGAAGATGTTGATCATAACATCCGGATGGACGGACCACTCGTGACTGTGAAATGACCTGCTCAGATGATCAGCCAGTTCGTTCTGGGAATCTGGAAGGTAGGATGCCCCAGGTGTATCAAATGGGCAATGCAGAAGTCCCACAACTTAAAGGCTTTCCGGCACAAGGGAGGAGAAAGCACCACCCTGTCTGTTTGTGTAGAATATTGCTGTTGTGTTGTCGGTCAATACTGATACATATCTGCCCTCTAGATGGGCCTGAAATGTCTGGCAAGCAAGGCAGACTGCCCTCTGCTCCTTGATGTTGATGTGCAGTAGAAGTTCTGCCTGGGATCAGAGGTTTTGAGTCCTGCAACTTCCTAAGTGTACCCCCCAACCCATCGTCAATGTGGCTGTTACTAGAGACAAGAGTTAAGGCCCGGAGAAGGGCATTCCCCCACACATCACTTGTGGGTTGAGCCACAGCTTGAGGGATTTGATAACCGGGGGAGTGAGTGTAATCAATTTGTCTAGGTGGTCTCTATTTGATCTGTACACTGAGGCTAGCCAAGCCTCAAGAGGGTGGAGACACAACCTGGCGTGCTGTACTACATATGCATAAATATCAGAGGGGTAGTCTGGATTTGTAAAAGCAGCAAAGAGTTCTGTGGCACCTTATAGACTAACAAACGTATTGGAGCATGAGCTTTCATGGGTGAATACCCACTTTGTCGCATGCATGTAGTGGAAATTTCCAGAGGCAGGTAAAAATATGCAAGCAAGAATCTGGCTAGAGACAACGAGGTTAGTTCAGTCAGGGAGGATAAGGCCCTCTTCTAGCAGTTCATCTGCAAAGAGAAACTGCTGAGCTTCAGTTCATCTGCAAATTTGATACCATTAGCTCAGGATTAAACAAAGACTTTGAATGGCTAGACAACTACAAAAGCAGTCTCTCCTCTCTTGGTGTTCACACCTCAACTGCTAGAAGAGGGCCTCATCTTCCCTGATTTTACATACGTATATGCCGCTTTTACATATGTATATAAAGCCATATGGTCGAGTAGCTTCAGGCAATTCCTTGCCGTAGTAGTGGGTATCGCCTGAGTACCTTTATGATGGTGCCCACTGTGGGAAAGCAAGCGTTTGGAAGGAAAGCACTGGCTTGACCAGAGTCCAGGAGAGCATTGATCAACTCTATTCTCTGAGTTGGGTTTAGGGTCGACTTTGCCACATTCAGTATCAGGCTGAGCCCGTGGAACGTTGTCTGAACTAGGCTCACATGGGCCTCCACTTGGGCCCTGGGGCAGCCTTAAATTAGCCAGTCATCAAGATACGGGAACACTTATACCTGCCGCTTCTGCAGGAAGGCTGCCATGATTGCTATGCACTTGACGGCTCCTCGGGTGTCCACCAAGAGGCCAAAGAGGAGAACTGTAAACTGATAGCAAGTGTTGCTGATCACAAAGTGGAGGAACCAACTATGCAGTGGGACTATGGACAAGTGAAAATACATGTCCTTCAAGACGAGGGTGGCATACCAGTCCCCCAAATCCAGAGAGGAGATGGAGGCAGGCAAGGGAGACCCTGCGTAACTTTATCTTCTTCATGAATTTGTTGAGGTTTCGCAGGTCTAAAATAGGTCTGAACCCACCCTTGGCCTTTGGGATTAGGAAATACTGGTAATAAAATCCCTTTCCCCTGAATTCTAGATGGACCTCCTCTATCACTCTGAATTGTAGGAGCGTCTGCATCTCCTGCACGAGAAGTTGCTCATGAAGAGGGTCCCTGAAGAGGGTCAGGGAAGGAGGATAGGAAGGCGGGAAGGAGCAGAATTGGAGAGAATATCCCAGTTCTACCACACTCAAAACCCAGTGGTCTGAAGTGATTTGGTGGCTTTGTCTGGGCCACAAAGGAATAAAACCCTAAATCCCTTCCACTTCTCCTTCTGAGCTTGAGGAGAGCTCCGTGGCTGAAGGATGCAGCACACATTTATTGACTCCTGTACATCCAAGAGGACTTATAACCCTTCTCACCCAGGGCTGCTATTCCATGCCAGCAAAGAATGCTCCACACTCATGGGGGTTAGAGTAAAACTGGTTTTTTTAGACCTTGGTAAGGGCATCATGCTAGTCATTTTTTGAGGACTGGGAAAGGAATTTTGCTCAGGTCAGTTTGGCAGTAAGGAAATATGGGATTTTTCACCTTCGTCTCAGCAGTTCAGGGACCCATGGGTAGGTTAAGTTTTAAAATCCATTTTGTCACAACATAGCAGGTTCCCTGTGTACATACTCATTCAATAGCACTGAATAAACCAGAATCTTAAACAGATTAGAAGAATGCTGGGTCTCCTGTTGTCTTGTACAGCAAGGAAACAACCTCTTCTCTGCTCCCCCAACCCTTGTATGAGGGCAGTCAGGTCCCATCAACAGTACTGGTGCTAGGTTAACAGGGTGCAGGGATGACAGCCTTCTGCCATGTGGTATGAGTTACACACGAAAGATAACTTGCAAGGGATGAGTTATTGTTGGATAGTTCCCAGATGTGTGACAAAGTTGTGGTCCAGTTAACCTTATTCCTGGTGTCTAGTCTTTCTTCTTGCAGTGTTTAGGACAACACTGGGCTACAATTTAAACCAGTGATTCCATTATCAATCTCATACCCTGATCCATCCAGTCCTTTTAAAGCTGATGTTTAAGTGGAAAATCTCAGCTATATTTGTTTTCACTAGATTACGCTTTTTTGAGATGATCCCAATGACAAAATTACGGAAATGTTTACTCCCTGGGTTTGAGAGAAAACACAGTCAAGGAACTCTCCGAAGTAGAGGATGGGGCTTTGGATTTAGTATGCATCAGGGTGATTTTCATTTCAAGACAACTCAAAGTCAGTAGCTGCGAACACCACAGTGACTTTGTACATTGCTTCAGCGTGAAGTGCTTTATAGTTTAGAACTCTACTGATTTCTTTTCAGGAGTCCTAGTTCAGCTATAGGAAAGGAGAGAACTTTAAACTAGGTTTAAAGAGGGCATGTGACAAAAGTCCACAGGCATGCAATAAAAAAAGTAACCTTGACAGAGGGCTATATGTTGGGGGGTAAGGGAGGTGGAAGTGGAGAGGATATGGAAATTTTCAGAAAGGTCATAGGAACAACAAAAGTGAAATCAGTGGGGGAATCTGCTCAAAACCTTCACATCTATACACAAATACAAGGATGTTAGGGGGCTTATTCCTTCACCCTTTCACTTCTCTGGTCCTTCTTGCATGAACAGAGAGCAACAACACCCCAAGTCCGAAGGTGCAAATTCAATGTTTATTGGGGTGAACTTCCAGCAAGCATGATTCCAGTTTCCTTCCTCAGTGTCCCCGCTCCCAGCTCTGACACCACAGAGCCATGCCTGTGTCCCTGTTCCCATTCCTTCACCTTAGCAAAACATGATTCCAATTCCCCCACCCCCATTCCTCCCTTACTTCCTCATTGACTGCAGACTATCTAGTAAAACTTGAGTTCTGCTTAGCTATACCTTAACCATTTTACTGAAATTTACCTAAACAATCCTAACATATTGTAACATGATTATTCAACCAATTATATCCCACCACCTTAATTGGTTTACATCCAACAAAAATTAAAAAGCAGACAGAAACAATCACAGAACCAGACAGAGTTTATACAGATAAACAATAGGGAAGTGGAGACTACAGTGACAGAAAATCAGAAATGAGGATTTCGCATCCCAGCTATTGATAAGTGAGTCCTTGCCAGGCAGGATGCCATCAAACTAAGTTTCCTTTTACATCCTCTAGGCTCTACCCTTTCTCTGGAGCTGATATTCTTAACAGCCTAATAGAACCTTATTTCAGTGCGACTAGTTTGGAATGTGAGGATGCCTTTGCTGCTTAGCCAAAGGCTTAGCCCAAGAAACAGATCTCAGACTGCCACATTAAGAGAAGGCCCTTACACAGACAGACAATGATTTTGATACTCTCTTTTATACCTCTATAACTAACTTAGTGATAAGAATACACCTACATTCTTAAAGTATAAGCCTTTGCAGACAGGCCTGAATATCTATATCCTAATAAAGGAGTAAAGAGAATAAACAGGAAGAACTGGAAGTATTAGTTCATAAGATGAATGACAACTTAATTGGCACGAGAGACTTGATAGGATAAGTCTCATGACTGGAATATTGATAGAGAAGGCTACAGCTTGCTCTGGTAGGACAGGCAGGATAAAAAACGAAGTGGTGATGCAGTATACATCAAGAATATATACACTTGTTCTGAGGTCCAGAAAGAGTTGAGAGACAGACCAGTTGAAAGTCTCTGGGTAAAGATAAAAAGGAATCTATAGGTAGTGGTCTACTAAGACCACCAAATCAGGAAGAGGTGGTGGATAAGGCATTTCTAGAACAAACAACAGAAATATCCAAAACACAAGACCTGGTAGTAATGGGGGACTTCCCCAACAGATATCTAGATAGTTAAAGTAATATGGCAAAACATAAGATTTCCAGTAAGTTCTTGTATATATATTAAGGGCAACTTTTTGTTTCAGGAAGAGAGTAAGTAATGAGTGGGACAGCCATTTTAGACTTGATTCTGACCAATAGGAAGGAATTGGTAGCAAATCTGAAAATAAAAGGTAATTTGGGTGAAAGTGATCATGAAATGTTAGATTTTATAATCCTAAGGAAGGAAAGCATGAGAGCAACAGAATGAGGACAACAGACTTTAACAAACTCTGAGAACTGGTCCGATGGGAAGAAAATCCAAAGGAAAATGTTGTTCAGGAGAGTTGGAAGTTTCTCAAGGAGACATTATTAAAGGCGCATCTGCAAACTATCCTGATGCAAAGGAAAGATAGGAAAAAATATAGGAAGAGGTCAACAGGGCTCGCCTCTTGCCGAGCTGGAGTACAGGAGTCAACGGGAAAGCGCTCAGTGATTGATTTATCGCATCTAGACTAGTAGTGTAGACATACCCTCAGTTAGCAGGGATCTACTCCTTCTATTTCTCAGTTGCTATTGCAGAGTTGCCTGCTTCAAATAAGTTTCCAGAAAGCTCTGCAAAAATTATCTAGCAACACATTTTATACTATGAATTTTCCCACTTCCAGATACAGTGCCACTGCTGTAAGTGCTCATGATGGGAAGACACAAAGTGAACTTTTAATACTGAACCTGAATACGTAGTGCAAGCAACAGTATTAAAAATGTAATAAGTTATTTTAATCTATAAAACTGAATTATTTTATTATGGAATATTCTGTAACCCTGTGATAAAGTGATGACAAAAGTCCAGTGCAACTAAGACAGACAGCTGAAACAATGTTTAGTTTTTCTTTCTTCACAAGTTTCCTGCTAGCTAATTCTATAACTAATACAAAAGAGCAAGATGAAGTAATTAGTGCCATAGGCTAATGCCAATATTTTGCAAACATTTAACTATAAAAGAATTATAAAAAAGCCCTACCCATGTGAAAATATTGAGTTGGAGCATCAGGACTCCAGCTTAATGGGTGACAGTACAGCAACCAAAGACAGCAAGAGGCACTTCACCTTCAAAAAGATTGATGCCATAGCTGTGCATTTATGATTACAGCAGAAATTATTCTTTTGGGGTCTTCCATTAAATATGCATTTTAGGCTTTTTTAAGGACTGCGGTTATGCAATAAACACAACCATTTAGCATTATCAACTTTATTATTTAAAAATGTCATGAGAGTTTGCTTAAACATTGTTCACTTCTGAAAGTGAATGAAAGTAGTGAGGTAAGTTATTATTAAGGATATTAAATATAATTAGGTCAGGACCAATAGTGTGTTTGGCACTGTACAGGATCCAACTATCTCCTGCCCCATTATAAGTACACTTACAATCTAAGAACCAAGGTGGTTGAAGTAACATCATCAGGTCTAGACCTGGGGAAGAGCTCTGGATGGATCAAAAGCGTGTCTCCCTCACCAACAGAATTTAGTCCAATAAAAGATACTACCTCACCCGCCTTGTCTCTCTAACAGCCTGGGACTGACACAGCTACAACTACACTGGATACAATCTAAGAACCAAACAAATAAGACTAGATAATACATAGCTCTTAATACAGCACTTTTCATGAGTACGTCTTAAGGTGCATTCAGAGACCTAAAGAAGATTGCAAGTTTTGTTTTATTTTTCTCTCTCAGTAGAATTAGTTTTTCCTGATTTCACTCAATGTAACAATGGAGTGGAGAAAACTATTTAACCTTTTAGAATACTGAGGAAGAAACAAGTATATTAGAATGATCTGAAGGAGGACAGCAGAGGTCTAGCATATTAGATACACCTCTACCTCGATATAACACTGTCCTCAGGAGTCAAAAAACCTTACCGCATTATGTCGAACTTGATTTGATCCGCCAGAGCACGCAGCTCCCTCCCCCGCCGCCCTCACCGAGCGTTGCTTTACTGCGTTATATCCAAATCTGTGGCCTTATATCGTGGTAGAGGTATATGTGGTGCAAGCATGTACTTGGCTCAGTTCAACCATTCAGCCACTGCTACTGTGCATGCTATCGTGGCTACAAAGCTATTTATACGTATGCTAGCTTAATAAAAGCAAGTGTGGGCATGTGTACGTGAGCAAGGGAATCACAGCCCTAGCTTGAGGTGTTATTCCTGTGGGAATTCTGTGCTACTGCACATGTAGAATTTGCACAGAAATTAATGTTTTTTGTGCAGAATTTCCTTTTCCTCCACAGAAATGGGCTGCAGAGCTGCTGGCTGGCTACTGGACCCAGCAGAGCCCAGCTCGCACACAGAAGACACTACCCGGGGAAGAGGGAGGGAGCTGGAAGGTTTGGAGCAGCTGCAGCTCTCAGCACGCCCTAAAGGAAGGAGGCAGCCTGCAGGAAACTCCATACAAGACTGGGACCCAGCATCACGCTGTTTCTCCCTCTGGATCCATGGGCTCTGGGTGTATGCGTGCGCAAATGTCTGAGCTAGGGGCCTGCAGCTGGAGTCTGGATGGGGAGGAAGTAGGGGGTGCATGCGAGTGATTGGCCTTGGAGTGTGTGGCTGGGCTTAGGGGATAGAGGGTGTGGATTTCTGCCCCCGCTCGGACTCTCGCGGGGAGGAACTGGATCATTATAGGGGTTTCCTTAACACTCTACTCCTGGAGGAATTTTTTTGTCTCTGTATTGTTATAAACATAGTTGGTGATAGGTATTTTGAAATAAATTACCAAAATAATTGTAACTGGTGTGATTATATAGAGTTATTTTGACAAATAAAATCTGCAGAATTTTAAAATATTGTGCGCAGAATTTTCCCAGGAGTTAAGCGTAGACATAGCTCTAAGGCAGGTGTCCGCAACCTTTCAGAAGTGGTGGCGAGTCCTTCATTTATTCACTCTATCATTGTAAGGTTCGTGGTGCTGGTAAATAATTTAACGTTTTTAAAGGTCTCTTTCTATAATCTATAATATAAATGTTCCTCCTCCACCTTTGTGGGTCCCGCACTTATTGGCGGATTTGTTCAACCTCAGTGATTCTTCCTTCTTGTGGAACCCACAGTCGAGTCAGCTCCTCCTGTGTCTGATCAGGAGTTGGGAGGTTGGGGGGAACCCAGGCCCGCCCTCTACTCCCTGGTCCAGCCCAGGGCCCTGTGGATCGCAGCTGTCTTAGTGCCTGTAGACAGTTGCAGGACAGCTACAATTCCCTGGGCTACTTCCCCATGGCCTCCTCCAAACCCTTCTTTATCCTCCCACGGACTTTCCTCCTGGTGTCTGACAATGCTGTCCTCCTCAATCCTCCAGCAGTATACACTCTCACTCTCAGCTCCTTGCCTTCTTGCTCCCAGCTCTCCAACACGCTCCTTCTCCTCTGGTTCTCTTTGCCTGACTGGAGTGAGCTCCTTTTTAAAGCCAGGTGCCCTAATTAGTCTGCCTTGATTGCCTGCAGGTGTTCTATAAAGTAAGCTATCTCTAGTGCCTTCTAGAAAGATCTTAATTGGCTCCAGGTGCCTTGATTAACCTGGAGCAACTGCCATTTGGTTACCAGGGTACTAGGATTTGTTTAGCCTGGGCTAACATACCTGTTTTCTCAGTACTTTACTGTAGCGATGTGGCCGTTGCCCTCATCACAATATATAACTAAACTATTGTTGTATGTAAAGTAAATAAGGTTTTTAAAAAGTTTAGGAAGCTTCATTTAAAATTAAATTAAAATGCAGAGCCCCCTGGACTGGTGGCCAAGACCCAGGCAGTGTGAATGCCACTGAAAATCAGCTCGCGTGGCGCCTTGGGCACGCGTGCCATAGCTTGCCTAACCCTGCTCTAGGGAGCTAGAAGGAGCTGGAGGAGGGATGTAAAGAGAGGCTTGATATGGCTTTACTGGTAAATAAGGAAGAACTTTAACAGTTGCATTTCAGATGTACTTTACAGGGGTGATATGGGTTTTAGGGAGTCCAGAGAGGAAAAGGGGTTACAGTAATAAAGTCGAGAGATGTTTAGACAACAGGACAAAAAAGAATGGTAATATTAAAAATGTTGACTAGAAAGAAAAAGACAAGATGAGGTGACAGGCTGGAGAGAAAAGAATTCAGGAACAAAATTAGCAATCATCTACTTTGACAGCTCTCTCTTTGTACATGAGCAGACATACATACACATGAATCAGATAAACTGTCCAACTATCTTTGTTTTAACTTCTTGCCAGGTAAGTAGGAGTGTTTCTTGGCCCAATTTATCCAAGTTAACTGGGCAAGAAGAGGAAAGTAACCATATTTTTACCTCACTGCCTGCTCAGGGAATTGGGAGGGAATTTCCTTTGTACTGACACTAGCATGTGCTACTCCTTCAGATTTCGTATCACATCGGGTTTATTTTTCCTAGCACAAGTTTCTTTATGGTACAGCTTGCTGAAAGGGTTTGACAGTTACTCTTCCACAATTTAGCTCTGCAGTTCTCTGGAGCTGTTGATGTTGCAATACATTTTCTGTCAGATGAAATTTACAAGCACATTACCCTGCTTGACAGAAACAGTGAGCCACAAGGATTTCCTGAGGAGAAACTCCCACATGCTGTGTGAGACATTTTGCTGGCTTTTCTTTTGGCTGGGGTAACAATTTTCAACTATACCAATTACACAGCCACCCTGACACAAACTTTCAAAAACATAAAACATTGAGTGAAATGCGCCTTGACTCCAGAAGGAAAAATATCCTCAGTCTCTTTTCTGCAATTATTTAAAACCATTTGGAAGACTGTATATCAGTGGTCTCAGGGTCCACAACTGTGTTGTTAATGTAAGATTTGTCCAACATAGCATGTGTGGTTATAGAGGACAGGAATCTAAAGTCCTTAACGTCCAAGTTACAGGACTCCGTTACCAAGAAGAATGGGCATATGGCTCCTTTGTTCAGTTACTGAAAACTCAGCATGGGGTAGCATAAAAACAATAAAATATTAAGCCCCTGGAGACTCAGCCAACATTTAGGATGCCAAGCTTCTTTAAAGGTTCAGAAAGGAAAAACTAAAGTTGAAATTAGAGCTATGGTTTACCCACTGTATTATTATCTGATTTATCATTTGAATTGCAAACTTTTTAGTTTGGTAATAAAGGGGCAGTATGGTCCATTAATAGGACATCATGCTAGGCATCAGGAGATAAAGGTTTTGCCACTCATTTGTTGTGTGACTTAGTCAAATTGCAATCTGTGCCTCATTATCCCCCTTTTACCAATGGGGAAACAGAATACTTACACACATTTTTACAAGTGGGCTTTATGTTAACATGCCATTACTGATAATTCGCAAATAGCAACTATTTGCATACAATATCACGCCTGTAACACAAAGGTTATGAAACTTTGAAGAGAACTGCCTACAGCTGCAACATGTAATTTTTAAAATTTGATGCTCCATCACTTAGCTATATGCGCCGCACTGAAAGTAACCAGTAATTTGATGGAAATCTCCAAAGCAACAATCTGCTCTCTCAAACATATCTAGCTGTGAGGTATTATCCTGAGAAATAATATGAACACAGGAAACATACGCATAAAACAAAACACAAACCTAAAATCTAAGGGCTATATTCTGCTGTCTCTGGTGCACATTTCCTACCAATGTTAACAGAAGCCATACTGAAACTGCCTGAGGAAGAATCTGGCCTGTTTTGTCTTACAGATACCCCTTTCCCCTTTGTGTTTATTTCTCTTCCCTGTATTTAGGCTCATTGATAAAATTAACTCTCCTTTTCTTCCTGCTATCCTAGCAGATTAGGGTTTCTATAAGTCCCACCATTTTCTCAGTATATCCCATATGCTGCAAGTCTAGCCGAACAAAGTCAGTTAACTTTGCTTAGGGAATCCCCCTTAAACCTGCCTCATCAATATGATGCCATGAAGTCACTTTTTATTCCACAAGTGAAATTACCAAAGCGGCAACCCTAAGCAGTATGTTCTTATTCTTGGTTTTCACTCCATTTTGTTACACTAAATCCATGTGTCACAGTGAAATATGAGAGGTGAGGGGAGAGAATCTAAGAGTCATATCTACAGTAACTATGGATTTGAAAAAACAGAGCATTTATGAATAAGTAAGTAACTAATTGGGCAATTATTTTGGAAAATACCTGTCCTGCAACACCTAACATGAATGCTGAGCACTGAGAATAGATCAAGTAGCCTATTCTTTAAACCTAAGTATAAATGAGTGAAAAAAATTCAGCGTAATTTGCAGCACATTGCTTTAGATTTTGGTTAGTTTCTTGACTGAATGCAGGGCCAAGTTAAAAAAAAAGTGGTCATTTAATAGCTTCACTGGGAAAAAGACAAGACAATTCTAGTACACATCATGCTACAAAAATGAAGGGATCGAAAATATTTCTGTGATCTGGAATATGGACTATTGCTTGTGATATGGCAACTCACTACCTTAGTTTGCATTTGTAATAATCTGATATTTTTTCATTCTCAAATTACAGGTTCGTTTTTGCCTGTGTTCCCATTTATTTTATGTACTAGGATTTTGGCTCAGCATATTATGGTTGTAGAAATCATCTTCCAATGTGAACCAAATGTAAAAACTTATGCACAATCATCTTCCTGAATATGCAGACAGCTTTGATGTATCCATTGCTGTGCTCATAGCTTTGCAAAGCACCAGCAACAGAGTGGAATTAGCAAGATTGGTCAGTTTCTCTACGGCTGTTTAGAACAACTTGTGCAGCAGTGAAATTGTCAAAAAAATCATTTCTATTACATACTGATGCTGGAACTCAAAAACAAAAGGCTAAGATGAGTAGAGTAGAGACCAGTCTCCCCTAAGCACCAGGCAAGCTGGGGGATAAGGGTTGGAAAAGGCTGGTGGAAGAGGAAAAAAACCCAAAAAACACAACCCTTTCTTCTCTGTTCCAGCAGACAGAAAGAAGCAGAGCTTCATGTTTATATAAACAGTCACTAGATCCTGCTCTAGGAGTTGCCCGGAATACACTAGACTCTTGATGTTACACTCTCCACACAACTATGCTGCAGTCTGGAGCCAGCTAATAGGGGTAATACCAGTGTTTCTAAAAAATAAATTACATTGTGTGTGTGTGTAATCAAATACAATACAATTGCTGTAATTTATTAACATCTTATTTTATATTCCATAGGATCTCTTCAAAAAAAAAAAAAAGACAGCAATGTTGTTTAAACATTACATTACACTCAAGTCCATAGCCAGCTGGCACAAGTTAATAACATCCCCCAAGCTTCTCTAACATGTCTTGGAGCAGAAAATCAGGGCACTCTAACATTTTTTTTTTCGGTTTCTGCCTACTTCTTTACCCCTCTCCCGTGCTGCTGGGCGAGGGAGGGAGCAAAGACCCATTCTGCAGTAGGCACTTCCTATACTCAGGCAGTCAGTTGATCTCCTTGCCTGCTCTCCCTGGGGCTCCTACATCCTAGCAGGGAAACAGGCAATAAAGTAGCCAATGATACTCTTCTCGTTCCCTGTGACTCAGCACATGGCCAATGGTAGAGAGGTGGAACAGCTGTAGCAAGAACTGAACAGTTGCTGTTTAGAGCACTTTAGCCTCACATCAAAGTTGCTTTGGGTGGCTGCAGGGAAAGCAGTTCAGATACCAAGGCCAGAGAGGACCATTATGATAAAAAAGGGACCAATTGTGGAAGCAGGGCCTCTTACTTCCTCCCTCTTGCAACAGAAGTGACCCAGACACTTAAAAGGTACAGTGTGGCTCAAGAATACATCTTCAATTCATAATCAAATTGAAGTTCTTAATATAGTTGCCCAGAAGGGCCACAGAGGTCACAAATGGCCCCACCCACATGTGGGATGACACTGTGGTAGATGTTACAAGCCAGGGCTCACAATCATGGAAAGATTCTAAAGCAGTTTAACAGGAGGTAGGCCACGTCTGTTGGTCAATTGTAATGACAGTACATATATACAACCCTCAATTCTGAATCCTAAGTTTCAATGCAGTTATAAATGGTCCTGTCCATAACCACTCTCTCCATTTTATCTACAAGATCAGTAGCAATCCAATGAAACAAGAAAGAGAAGGCTAGTAGGGACAGGAAATGGCAATACATTCAGACAACTTTAATAGTAACTTCTCTCCCTCCTTCATGAGGATACTTCGGCAGATCCCTCAAGAAGGCACTTTACGTAAATAAGGACTGAAGGACTTATCCCTGAAATTAACGTTGGATCTGGCTGTAGGGTTGTGAGTACAGCTGAATACATGAAAAGAGTGAATTTTAAAGTAAGCGGCAGACTTACAAATTTCAAAGGATACATTATGTAGTCCTGGAGGCATTCTGCACCAAAAAAAAATAAATTCTGCACACAATATTTTAAAAATCTGCAAATTTTGTCAAAATAACACTACATAAATCTCACCAGTTTCAATTATTTTGGTAATTTATTTCAAAATACCTGTCAGCAAGTATGTCTGTAACAATACAGACACACACAAAAATCCCCCCAGGAGTAGGAATTAAAGAAACCCCTACAACAACCCAGTTCCTGTTTCTCCGCCCCCTTCCCCTCCAGAGCCAAGCCAGGGGGTCAGACACCCACAATTCCTCCCGACCAGAGCCCAGCCAATACACCCAAACCCCTCTCCCCCAGTCATGGAATTCCCCTGGCCCAGATACCCACACCCTCTCCCCCGAGTCCAGCTGCAGGGCTCCTCCTTTGCCCAGATACCCACATCCCCTCACCCCCAGAACCCAGTCACTCTCTCCCTGAGTCCAGCCACAGGGCCACCTTGGTCTAGATATCTGCACTCCCTCTTCCCCAGACTCCTGACCTGCCTTCCCCCAAGAGCCCTGCTGTGGCCCCCCTAGTCCAGACACCGCTGGCCCCAGAGTCCAGGAGGGAGACACTGCCTGATGCTTGGTCCCAGGTTTGTATGGAGTTTCCTGTGTGTTGCTGTCTCCTTCCCTCAGGACATGCTGGGAACTGCAGCTGCCAGGAACACTCTAGCTCCCCCCACCCAACCCCCCCAGGCAGTGTCTTCTATGTGTGAACTGGGCTCCGGGGGGTGGGGGGGAACGGGGTTCAGCAGCCCCTAGTGGCGGCCAGCAACACTGCAGCCTATTTCTGTGAGTGAAAGGAAATTCTGCACACACATTAATTTCTGCAAAATTCTGCATTGCACAGTGGCACAAAATTCCCCCAGGAGTAATTATGGAGACGAGTCACAGAAATGGCTATTCCTCTGGTGGAATGAATTTTAAGTTTGTTTTGCTGCCCCAACTCCTGCCTGCTCAGAATAGGCTTGACTACTTAGTTTTATCCTAATTTTGTAATATTTGGACAGATATTACTTCTCCTTGACTTTTTTCCCCCAAAGGCCATGAACAAGAAGAATGAGTTCTTGAATAGCGTGGTACTCTACCAGGAATAGCGCTATACTCTTTTTGTATTCAGTTTATTCACACAAGGTTCTCTGAATGCTTAGAGGCTTTGGAGAAGAGATGGGAAAGATAGATAAATGGTTTGATTTATCTTTGGTATAAACTTTGAATGCTAACACATTATTTCATCATTGGGAAATATTGTACAAGAAGAGAGTCCTTCACCTAAGCTTGGATTTCACTAACCTACCTAGATGAGATGGCAACCCATGAAGAAACTGAAGGAAAATAATGCAATGAAGAAATGTTCAAACAACATAACTCCAGTGGTTCTAAAAGAGCAGCCAGGAAGTAGCAGGGTCACATTCCAATAGTGAACAGATTGTGAGATACAGATCTGACAATCCGTTCAAGTAACATTGTACAACAAATGGGTGAAGAATGAAGTTTGCTAGAAAGGGCAATAAAACACTGAAAGCCATAAAACATTCACATTCTGCATGTGTTAATGATTTGTTAATTACGTGTACCTTCTCCTCCCTTGGTTTTCACACCTCTACTGCTAGAACAGGGCCTTACCCTCCCTGACTGAACTAACCTCGTTATCTCTAGCTTGCTTGCTAGCATATATATACCTGCCCCTGGAAATTTCCACTACCTGCGTCTGACGAAGTGGGTATTCACCCACGAAAGCTCACGCTCCAAAACGTCTGTTAGTCTATAAGGTGCCACAGGATTCTCTGCTGCTCTTACAAACTCTGTGATTCTCAATAATACTCTTTAGCTGCAGAATTACAAACTTCACTTCATTATTGTGAGGTCTCAATTTCTCTTTTGTGTTATTTAAAACAACCTAAAGCAAACTTCAGAGAAGAAATAGCCACTTAACGAATCTTCAGACACAGTCCTGCCTCTTCTTTATCTATAGTAGGTAATTTAGTATAGGGGAAGCAAGCAAGGGTTTAGGAGACATGAATATTATACACCTGAGGGCAAAAACCTTTAAGATTTGTGGACAGGAACAAAAAAAACTTATTTACCCTTATGAATCGCTCTCTCTTTGAGGCATTTTAGGTACGTAACAAGAGGATCCTAGAGTGACACTTTATTCAGGCATGTAGCACAATGCTTAAAGCCAGGACATATTTCTCATTGGATAAATGTACTAAAGCTAAATGTAGCACACTGCTTTCCCCAACATTTTTTATATAAAAAACTACATATAGTTAAGCTACTAATTACTACAAAAATTCTAACTAAACTAATTTGGCAATCAAGGACAAGAAGATGCTGGAACTGAGACTGCAAGCACCAGTGATAGAAGAAGCATTCAGAACTCTTATAAAAAAGACTCCTTCCTATAAGTGCATGTGAAATGTGACATCGACACAATGTGCGCTCATCATACAAACAGTTAAGCTGCTTTAGATTGTTCAGTGATTGCAAAGTATAGCAGACAACTCCTATAGTGAGAGTCCACGGAGAAAAAAGTTTTTATATATTTTCTAAATTAGTACACATATTAGAAAATTAATACAAGGTTGTATTCTTTTTAATATGATATTCCTTCTTCTTAAACAGTATAAGGAAAAGTTGGCCTGTGTGCATGTTTATTATATTTGAAACAAAGCAGCACTTACCTTTGGATCTGCCAATGCATTAATGACATTTCCAAGAGCTAGCAGTGAACGGTTAATGTTGGTCCCTTCTCTAAAACGAGCTCCTTTGGAATTTGTGGCACTGGCACGTTCAGATCCTGCCAGGTCAATGAGGGACATTTTGGCAATACGTACATTTTGACTGATACTTGCTATTTTATCTTGCTGCCTTAAATAAATCTATAAAGAAAACAAATTACAAGGATTTAAAAAAACAAACAAACAAAAAAAACAACCAACCTCTACACAAGCAATGGCTCTTATTTAAAGGACAATACAGTTCTACATCATAAGGATAGTTACATAAAAATGTTTGTGCAGGTGTTTACAATCTCCTGCCTGGAGCTGTCACTCTGTACATATTGAAGTATTAAGCAGAAATTACTATTTAGGGGAGAGGGACAGAGTGAGATAATTTCAAAGATTATCTGCTCTCCTCCAATAAGTCCTAATATTGTATGCTCCCCACTTTACATAGTAATAAGAAAAAAATCAAGTTTACCTGCTAAAGACACAATGCACTTTCAAATCAGTCTTGCAGACTTCAGACTAAAATGGCTTTTCTGTCTTCGAAATGTATATAATGTAAATTGTCATTTTAAATATAATGTGTCTCTTCCAAAAAGACAGAATACCTTTTAGATTCACAGTGTACAGTCCCAAGTGCCATAGGAAAAGAGTGGATGTTTGGATCTTCAGTAAAGAGAAGTTACTGGTAAGTAACTGTAGATCAGCAGCATTGCCTGTTCATTCACACTGTGGAAAAAATGACTGCTGACCTTTTCATAACTGTTGTTCTTTGAGATGTGTTGGTCATGTCCATTCCATTCTAGGTGTGCGCGTGCGCCCATGTGCACACTCAGATTTTGTCTTAGTGGTATCTGCAGGTTTGGCTGTAGCATCCTCTGGAGTGCCACACTCATGCACTGGTATAATAGGTGCTGCCAACCCTACGCCCTCTTGGTTCCTTCTTGCTGGTAACTCTGACAGAGGAGGAGGAGGGCGGGTAATGGAATTGACATGAACAACACATCTCAAAGAACAGTTATGAAAAGATAGGTAACTGTATTTTCTTCAAGTGCTTCCTCGTGTCAATTCTATTCTAGATGACTCACAAGCAGTATCCTCAGGAGGTGGGCTCAGAGTTCATAGTCTAGAGGCATGCAGTACTACTCTACCGAAGCCATCATCATCCTGGGCCTGGTGGGTAAGTGCGTAATGGTACGTGAACGTGTGGATGGACGAGCAGGTGGCCACCCTACAGATGCCCTGGATAGGCACTTGGGCTAGGAAACCTGCTGAGGAGGCTTGTGCCCTGGCTGAATGGGCAGTTACGATTGCAGGTGGCGGCACCCTTGCCTGATTGCAACAGCAAATGTAGGCAGTCATCCAAGAAGAAATTCTTTGAGCGGACACTGGATGACCTTTCATCCTGTAGGCCACCATAACAAACAACTAGGTCAACTTGCAGAATGGTGTGGTCCTTTGAATGTAGAAGGCTAGAGCTCCACAAACTGCAGGGTGTAGCTCAAAGATACTATGTCGAGCAATCAACGGTCCGAGGTCAGCTGCGACCAGGTCAATCAGAAGGGGTGCAAGGGGTTGAGGAAAGAACAGAGTATGGACCCCAGGAAGTGGCTGAGGCGCTGCCCTTGGGTGCATGCTAAAAACATTTGCTTCTGGCCTCCCTGGCCTCTGGAAGAACCAGGCTGGGTGAAGGAATGGGAAAAAGAAGGGTGACTCTGTTTAAATCCTTTGTCTCTATCCTTCTTTCTATAGTAGCTGGACCAGAGGACACCCCAGGACCTCGAAGGAGGCGGGCGGAATGGCTTTCTAGCCTGCTGAGGAGCGTGAAGGCCCAAGAACCGAGGGTGGCATCGGAGTCTTTAAGGCCGTGGAGCCGTGAGGTCAGCTACAAAAAGAGCCCTGCTTCCTCAAACAGAAGGTCCTGAAGAGTAGTCTGCATTTCCTGGGACAGCCCAGAGGATTGTAACCAGGAGCTGCACCTCATGACCAACGTGGAGATGACTACCCTAGCCACCAAGTCTACAGTGTACCAGGCCATCTGATCACTGCTTTGTCAACATCCAGCAAGGTGGCAAACTCCTGTGCTTGGTCATGTGGGAGGCCCTCCTTGAACTTACTAATGGAGTCCCACAGGTTGAAGCTATACCTGCCTAGCAGGACTAGATGGATAGACAGGCTGGCTTTCCAAATAACTAAACTTCCCTGCCAAACAAGTTCAGCCCCTTTGTGTCTTTATTTTTAGCTGTGACACTTGTCTAGCCCTTTTGTTGACAGCGGACACAACCAGGGATCCCACTGGAGGCTCAGTGTACAGATACTCTGATCCCTGTGCGGGGACACAGTACTTCTTTTCTGCCTTCTTGGAGGTAGGTGAAACGGAAGAGGGGATCTGCCACATAAACTTAGCAATTTTAAGGACCCTGGGTGGACAGGCAATGAGACTTGGGCTGGGGTGGAGGAGGGCATAACATTAAAGATGTCGTAGGACTCCTCATTTAGCTCTTTGACCTCCATGTTTAGGTTGGCAGCCACCCTTTTGAGCAGGGCCTGGTGCTCACTGAAGTCGTTGGGCAGGTGGGTGGGTGAGGAGAAAGGATGTAGGCTGTTTGTTTGCGAGGGGCCCGCTACTGCTTCGTCCGGAGATGATGAAGATGACTGCACAGCAGAGGGAGGGGCAGCTTCCCTGTGCTTGTCCGGAGACAGCTCCTTGGGCATCAAGGCCCACTGTGTTGCTCCCATGCTGGATTCAGCACCATGATCCAACATGATCCAGACAGCAGCTTGTCTGATGTGGCCTGATAGGAATGGTGGGAGTACGGGATTGGCGTAACAGGTACACCCCACGGGTTCCAGTACTGCCACTGAGTGGGCCATGGCCCCTGCCTCCATGCTGCAGGAGCCATGCTGGTCTCGTGGGCCTGTGGTGATTTGCCTTTTATAGATCAGGGGCTAAATTCCCTTTCAGGCTCAGACCACTGTCGGCACGTAGGTGCCCGAGTCTGCCAACTGGCCCTTGTAGGCAACAAGTAAGGAGAGAGCGAGGACTGGTGCCTGCCCGAAGATAGGTACCAGGGAGCTGGAGACTGGCGTAGAGACCGGAACGATCCCACACCAGGGGGGAAATTGACGCTTAGGTGATGGTGGTCTGTACTGTGGAGAACTCTGGCAGGAGGTCTGACGGTGGTATGGGGATCAGCACTGTGACTCAAGTGTCCCGTGCCTTGCAGATAAACGACCATGGTATCAGGGACCTGTGTCTTCTAATCAGGGTTGCGGTGCCGGGGTCTGGGACACACTGCTGCTTTAGGGGGGTAGTCCCATAACCGGCTTCCCTTAAATGCTGGGGCCTTGGCCGGGTCCATCACCTGGCTCAGCATCTACACTGGCAGTCAGCCTACTTCCTTTTGGCTGTCGGGCCTACTTTGGATACATGACCCTATTAGAGGACAAGACCCCTGCCACTCCCACAAGTCGGGTTCCTGGCTGGACTAGGGGGTCAACCCGCGATTCAAGACAAGGAGCTCCAACCTTCACAGGTGCTAAGAAGGAACTGAGAGGACAAAGGATTGGCAGCGCTTAGTATACCAATACTGAGTGCAGCACTCAAGAGGGTGCTACAGCCAACCCTAAGGATACCGCTAAAGCAAAAATCTGATAATCGTGCATGTGGCTGCCAGGGCCGGCTCCAGGATTTCTGCTGCTGCAAGCAGCAAAAACCAAACTGAACAAACAAAAAAAACCCGATCATGATCTGCAGGTCTACTGCCACCACTTCAGTCTTCAGCGGCTGGTCCTTTGCTCTGAGAGGGACTGAGGGACCCGCTGCCGAATTTTCGCCGAAGACCCAGATGTGCTGCCCCTCACCATTGTCTGCCCCAAGCAGCCGCTTGCTGGGCTGGTGCCTGGAGCTGGCCCTGGTGGCCACGCACACACCTAGAAATGCAATCAACATGAGCAAGCACTCAAAGAAGAAAAAAGGTACCAGTGACATAAGCTTCCAGAATCTTCCATAGAGCAGTGTCTGTTGGGGCCACTTGCTCTCCTTGACCCTCTGCTCATGTGGAATTCTAAGGGTATAAAAGGTGAAGTGGAACCAATTCCTTCAGTTTCTTTTGCTAATTCAGGAACTCTTAACCTAGGTGTCTGATTAAAATGGGGAGCATGAATACAGTTACTGGTCAGTAACTTCTTTCGCTTTTGACGCCACCTCTAAATATTTCCACTTGTGGGAACTTAGTGAGCAGGACAACATTTCGGAAGGTTAGTAGCCTAAAAGACTATTAAAAGCAGCAAAGACTAACAGACATTTTGGAGCATGAGCTTTTGTGGGTGAATATCCACTTCGTCAGATGCATGCATCCGACGAAGTGGGTATTCACCCACGAAAGCTCATGCTCCAAAACGTCTGTTAGTCTGTAAGGTGCCACAGGACTCTTTGCTGCTTTTACGGATCCAGACTAACATGGCTACTCCTCTGATAGAAGACTATTTACTCTGATAAGACCATATTTTCTGTATCTAACTTGGCCTAACCGTCATGTAATTCACTGATTCTCTAGGAATGGTCTCTTTACAGAGATGTTTTACAGAACAGTCTAACAAATGTTTGAACAGAGGAGCTGTGTTGTGAACTAGGCTCAAAGAACTAGGCTCTCATTTGGGACTAAGAGGCAAAGGGACAGAAAGAGAAACAGATAGTAAACCCAAAGTAAAGTAAACCAAGCAAACGTTCAAGATCTAGCTCATTTACATGGACTAATTGGATGACAGAAGTTGCAATGAATTTGGAAGAAACTTTGACTGGATAATAATCTGGTGATGTGATATCTTTGCAGAGATGGCATGGTATTTACCAGATGTGGTTTCTCCCAGGTAAAATCATGTTTTTACTGTCCCAGGAAAAAAGGTCAGTCAGTCAGTCACAGTTTAAGGCATTTTCTATTTTAAAAACTTATTAATGCACAGTGCATAATATTTAGTTTTAATTACATATTCAAATTGTGGCAGTAGATTCAGAGATTAATTTAAGATTCTACAAATAAAAAATAAAACTGCAGTGGATGTAATACTAATATATGTAATGATAATACTGAACATTGGAATGTTTAGTAAATATTTTAGTTAGTTTTTCTCAAGGAAGTAATACATGTCACATTGAAAATACTTGATTATATGAGAATGACAATAATGCAGAATTGTAGGCCTGAACTACTAAGCAATCAGAAGCATGGAGAGTTGCAGATTGCCAATCCAGATCCACTTGGCCCTGCAGAATTCTGTAGCAGACAACCAACTTTGATGTTGTCAGACTGTAAAGGTGTGGCGACTCGTGAGTGCTTCCTGCGGGCCAGATGCGTGCTGTGCTCTTTGTTTTTTGGTATCCTCTGACAGTAGTTTCTCTTTCAGATGGGTTTTCAGTGACGCAGCCCTCCAGCTGAGTAACACGCAGTCTGTACATGAAACAGACTGAAAACAAACCCCTTCTTGAGTAAGAGTCCAATGAAAGGTTGGCCCCTCCCCAAAGTTATCAGTCCCATCTCAGGGTCTGTTTAAAGTACCTGCACCCTTCTTGGGCTCCAAACAAAACATTTTGCCTCCTCGGCCCTTGGTCACTCTGTCTGTGGCCAGTGAGGGGACCCGGGCCTGCCCATTACTCTGGGACCAGGGACCCTACGACTAGCAGCCACCTGCTGTTTCAGTCACTATTGTTATTGCATTATTCTCTGGACTGCTTCCCACTGTGTCCCACCAGCTTCTCGGGTCCTCAGCCTGTTCCATGTTTAAGCAGTCTCTCTCCCAGGCTTCCTTGCCTAGAGAGTCTGTAACAATTTCTGTCCCATTCTTTCAGGGTTTCTCTCTCACATGTCGCTTCACCTGGTGAGCTAATAAGTCTCTGGCCTGTCTCATCAGGGTTCTCGCTCACCCAGGCCTCTGTACCTAGACAGCTTCACATTCCTACCCCTGCTTATACAAGGTTTCTCCGCAGTCTCCCAGACTTCCACTATTTCTGGCCCCAGCTAGTAACTGCTCTGTCCAGCTGCTGCAGCTTCCTCAGCCAGCCAGGAACAGTACTCTTCCCTCCTCTGGCTCCAGCCAGCAATTGAGCTGTTCAGACCCTGCAGCTTCTTTTATATGAGCCTTGTAAGCTCTGATTGGCTTCCTCCCCTGCAGCTTCTGTAGGCTGCTTAGAGGATCCCACTCTACTGCCTTTTTTCTGGGGCAGAGTGTGGTAGGACAGCATGGCCTTCTGAAGGATACACGATGAGCCTATACCTCAGTTCCGAATGGATGTATCCAAGGTTTAAAAAGATTCGTTCTATGCTTGCCAAACACTGATGCAATTGCAACACCAGTTCTAGAATGTCAGAATATTCACATTCTTCATATTTTCCCCACGTTATAGGGAAAACTCTTTTTTTGTGCGCAGATGAAAACATTGATTTTGGATACAGAGATTCTTACTAGCATTTTAAAGTAGAAATATGTCATAAAAAAAAATCAGGATTTTTGCTGAGCAGTCACTGCCTTAAAATTTCTTCTTGTTCAGCTGACAGTCTCTTTCCTTCATATTTTGGATGAAGGAGGTTGGTCAACAGAGTAATTACAAAAGAGATTTTATGAGGTACTTCTGTCTCGTGTGGTGCAAGCACTTCATTTATTAGTAGCTCCCACTATACCATGTACACAATAGGAATTGCTGATTTCTCCCTGTGGAGTGCATCAAGTGCCATAGCAACTGGTTTCACCTGACTGATCAAGTTCTTTGCTTCTAGGTAAATTGATTATGAATTATACCGACCACTCTATCTTCAAGTTCTGCTTAATGCATTGTCATTTGCATTTCTGAGATTATGCAGCTGATTTTTAACATATGTTGCTAGGCAAGTTATTTGACTGTTCCACCGTGTGTCACCAGGAATGGAGGTTTTACAGAAGCTTGGAATTCTTTGAACCAGGCTCCAGGAACATGGTGATTACAAAAGTATTTTTGTAAATCTACAACACTGTTCAAAGGACTTGGTATAAGGTCTTGTCCAAGTAGATTTAGCCAATGTGATACACAGCCATTCATAACCAAAGTGTTGTCATCTTGTTTCAAATCACTTCTCATATTTTGCATCTTTCAAATTGTCTGTCAGGTAGTTCTTAAAAAACACAATCGTACAGTTCATTTGATAATGCCTTGGCTTCTCTTGCCAGAATAGCACAGTACTTTCTAGTCTCCTTATTGCTTCCAGAATCAACAGCTGGCAGACACCATGGTTTTCCTTATATGCACACAGTAAGATGTCACTGGGTCATTGTACACATTACTCCAGCCATTTGATATTAATATTATGCTTTCCCACATAATTTGTTGCTTTCTTCCACCTTCAAACCATCAGTGACTGCATCTAACAATTCATCTGCTATCCTTCTTTCAACTGGGTGTTTTGTAGCCTTTGGCAGCTGATTGATTGAAAGTTGGATTCTCAACAACAAAAAAAGACTATTACAGGCATAAAAATATTCTGCAATTTTCTAGTCTATTTTTTGTTACAGTTCTGGAGTTATTACAAGCATATCCATGTGTGGCTGAAAAACCATGATACTTCCTCCTCATTGTCTTTGGCCAACTTTCTTTTGATGTACTTAGCAGTGGCAATGCAGTATTATCAATACCTTCATCCTGATTCAGATTCTAATATTTGCATCTCGTTACCCAAAGGTCAGTGGTTCTGGTGTCTGTTCTTTCAACTGCATTTTGCAAAGTGATTCTTCATATGGTCTGCCTTTCCACCCCCTTTTCTTTGCAATTTCTGCATCCAAGATTCTTTACTATCTTCATGAATTTTCTCAAAATAGCTATGTATTCGGGCAATGGGTCTTCCACTTTTGCTCATGTTGAAATAGTTTGACTCTAGTCACTTTACTCCCTGAGTTCAGTTGCAGCAGCTGCATTCCAGCTAGCCAGCTCAAGTGATGGATAACTGGACCGGAGAACTACTATGGCAGTTTATCTCAAGCAGAAACTTCTAAATCTGGAAATTTCCCTTGTTTGTATAGAGAACACAAAAATTTCATTGCTAAAACAAAGAAGAGGAATTCCAAGATTCAGAAATTTCTGTTTGAGGTAGCCAAAGCAATAGCATACAGGTTAAGGCTTTTTTGTTTTATTTAATTTCCTTTTAGTTAATTTTAAACTGACCATATTACTGCAAAACTATTATCAAATTGCTTAAGATTTTTCAGAAAGATGTAAGTGAAATAATATTTTTTTAATTGAATCAACTTCTGTAGGTGAAAGACACAAGAGACTTTGAGCCTCACCCCCACATGATTCCATCTAATGCTATTAAAGGACAAAAAGGAAATTATTGTCCATGCCACCTTCCTTCTACCTTCTGCTCCATGTGGGTATATCTATGTGTGCATATTGAGGCACTGCTTGAAGAGAGCAGAGGGAAGGTGACGTAGCTGAGAATAAATGGACGGTAAAAAGGAAGTAAAGGGCTTGTACATTTCAGCAACTGTGGAGTTAGCAGAGTAAAGATGTATGTGTTAATGGGGTGAGTTGGGACACTGATGAAAGAGAGTAAAGTTAAAGTTGCTCATGCATTTGCTGGTTTTCAGATGAGTTTTGCTCAACTCTGTTCTGCAAAGGGATGACATACCACCAAGCAACCTTAACTCTGCATTAAAGTATTTTTTGTCCTAGAATTTCCTAGTTTTTTTTTTTTTAAAGAGGAAAAGATATGTTGTCGGTAGGAATTAGTAATCATTTAGGCAGTTGTACAGATCATTCCCCCTCCACCCTCAAGGAGCACACTGGGCCAAGTCCCCCCTGCCCCCAAAAGAAAAAGAAAAAAATCCACACACAGCAGCTGAGCGTCACCAGACCATTGGCATAACTCTCCAGCCAAGCTCCTGACCTATTCAGTGTATCTCCCCGCTCCAACCAGGTCCCTCCCCACTATTGCACCCAAGTCTCCCCACCACAAGCAGGAAACTCATCCCCTTAAATCTTCATATACAAAAATGCTTCTACTGCAGAAAATTGCCATATCTGCCTCAATGGCAATCCTCTGTGACTCCTTATTGAATTAAGTTTAACTGTCTTTGGGGTCCATTGTATAAAATTAATGGTTTATGTAGTATTGTGGGCTGAGATTGTACATAACCTCTCAAAGAGGGAGATTGACAGATATGAAACCCGGGGTTTCAAAGGAATATATTGAGCATACCAGACAAGATTAGAATTTGGAACAAAAGTGAGACATTTCCTGGGCAATATTTGGGGGAGTGAATACAAATTCCTCATCTCAGAAAATCCAAAAACCCAGCCGATTGAAGTCACACCCTGAAGAGGGGGACTTATTTTGCTGACCACTGGTTATCTGGACACCAAGATCAAAGGCCTAAGCTGTGTAAAGGAAAGACTGAACTATTCATGGTTGTTCTCGTTCTGAATGAGACAGTATTGAACTTGTAAGCAAGGAGAAAAACCCTATTGTGGGTATTGAAGGACTGACACCTACCAGAGCCTAAAGTTGGGGTGACGTCTGGTACCCTTTTAAATGTGTGTGCAAAGTTCTTTTCTTGTTTAGTATGTTTTTACTGTAATGCTTTCACCTTAAGAATAAATGTGGCTGCTTATAAAGTGCTGTGTGACTATTATGCTCTTCGTAGCCTGCAGAAAGAAAGTGAAGTGCATATGCTGGCCTGTTTGGGCAGTCTGGCTTGCTTGGAGTATCACAGTGCAGACAGGGAATTGTGCAGTTTGGAAAAATGTCAGTCAAGAGGGAGAGACACCCAAAAAAGCTGATGGCTGAGAAGCCAGGAGCCTGGAGTCCGTGCCCTAGAAGGACTATAGAAGGGAAATACAAGCTGCCCTGAACTGTGACAGCTGTTACTACCCCACCTCCTATAATCTGACTCACATGCAGTGCCTGGATTGAAGGACAATGTTACAGTGGAATAGCGTTCCTAGTAGCATTTCACAATGGTTGGAGGGTGGAATTTGTGGCAAGACTGGTGAGAAAAATGACAAACAGGATTTCTCTTCCAAAATACTGATAGATTTATGTTTGAGAGAAACCCAATGTTTGAGAAACAGAGGTGTCCAAGCTTGTAATTTTTTCTGTGCCATACAGTACTCATTTTCCAGTCAGCCATGAACCATTCAATTTCCTGATTAATTTTCTTCCAATACTTTATTAATAGCTTTCATGCAGTGTTGGGGTGCACCAGAAGAGCTGGGGGTGCAATGTCTCCCACAATTGATCCTCAACCTCTCTTACCTCCCGTACGATCAAACCCACTCCCTATAACCCCCTTTCCTCACTGCAGGCCTGAAGCCTTCTCTTATTTTCCCACATACCCCCCTCCTCCTATGAAGCATTCCCACGTCTAATCCCCCTTCCCCCAAACTACTTTGATGACATTCCCCCCAAAATGAAATTGCCATCTAGGACTCACAAATTGCAGCAGCCTCAAGACAATCAGTTCAAAGTCTTTTTGTTTTAGGTGGGGGCTTGTGTTTATTTATCCTTAGTTATGTTAGTGACAGGGCGAGTTCATAGCCATCAAGAGGTCTGTGATTCATCCAGTCACTAGTGTCTTAGTTTTCTTAAAAAGTATTCTCAGTTTGGGTCCTCCAAAGATTTAGTAGGTGCCATGAAATATCTATGTAAAACTCAACAGACTAAGACCATTTTGACTTGGATCACATCTCTAGCTCTGGGCAAAAGGCCACTTAGAAACATTTTTTAAAACTGTTATTTTTTCCCAGGGCTTATGTCACTGGAACCCCAGCTCAAACAATTCCAAATCTGGGTCACTAATCCCACCCTGCAAACTCCTGAGGCACATCCAATTTCAAAGAAATCTGACTAAGCATATTAACTTTTAGAGGACTTAGGAAAGCTCATCTTTAAACAGAGGTCATGATGCAACTTTAACAGTGTAGAAGCAACACTAAGTTATAGTGTCAATGTCTCTCAAATTTACTGAGACACTTAACTAATTTAACCTTTCATGCTTAAAAATGTAGACTGGTTGAAAAAAAAAAAAAGACAGTCAATGCATTTTATGCACACGTTTCAGTGCTACTTTTGACCCCAGGGTGCTCAAAGGCAACAACAGAACCCAAAGTGTTTTTTGGAAAGGACAGAGAATACTCACCACAGTGATATGCCTTGTTATTTATTTCTATCTCAAAGACAAAAAAAAATTCACTAGATCAGGAAATTTTAAAGAAATATTTAACACCAAGGATCTTGCTAAGCAAATGGGGCAAATATACACATGCATAAAGCCATGAAAGGGTTAAATGTTTTGTCAAATGCAGTAACTTACCCTTACCTCCCTTGTTGCATTGAGACACAATTTATCGATATTGTATAAATATTCTTATAGATCTTTGGAGTTTTTTGGTGTGCATGTTTTTTCTCATATCAGTTTCTTAAAGCATTATGGCAGCTTCAAGCTATGTTCCAAATGTATCTAAAGCCTATTCCTGAGGGAACTTTATTTAAAGGATGCATTTTGGGGGTGGGGGGGGGGAGAGGGGCGGGGAGAAATGAACAATGCAACTTGGTTTGTATAATATATTTCACAAACTGTATCCCCAAATGCTGTGAACTAGATAACAGTTACAAAGTTAAAATAAGCAAAAAATTGCGAGAGAAGAACAGCAAAAATGGGTAGTATTTCTCTCCCTATACCCAAGCTAATAAAACAAGATTGCCATAGTCAGTTATTAAGCTTCAGAATGGCTAACTACTTTTAAAAAAAAATTATCTAAAACTCACTAAGTCTCAGATATCAGCCATTAAACACGTTATATCAGTGGTTTTCAAACTGTGTGTCATGACCCCGAAGTGCCGGCGTTAGATTTGCTGGGGCTTGGGGCTTTGCTTCCCCTGGGTGATGGGGCTCAGACTTTGGTTCCCCCCATCCTGGGGTCACATAGTAATTTTTGTTGTCAGAAACGGGTTGCTGAGCAATGAAGTCTGAGAATCTCGGTGCTGTATCATCTTACCTGAAAGACCGCATGGGACCGAGAAGACGAGGCATTCATATCAGTGGGGTGCTGTGTTCTATTCTTGTTTCCATAATCCAACATCTGAAGGATCTCCTCTGCACATTTAGGCTACAAAGTGTTGAGATTACACAAGAAATTAGTAATCTTTACGAGATTTAATTAGGGAACAGGCTTTACATACAGTTGATAAGTAATTAATTGTCTTAAAATTCATTCTAAGAGGAGTTACTTGAATTGCGGAGGGAAGGGGGAGAGGGGAAGAGAGAATGAGAGAACTCAGTAAGTCAGAGGGGAATTTTCTGTTTGAAACCAAGTCACTTAAAAGAAAGTTTTTTTTTTAAATTAAGAGAAAAACCTTTGAATTTCTGCAACATAATGGTATCTATTTTAATAAAAAAATACATAGTAAGTTTAAATATGTAGACCAGTGGTACACAAACTTTTCCACTCGTGTCCCTCCTTACCATTAAGGGAATTTGTCCACCCCTCCATTACTGCACAGCCAAAGCTTCCTCAGCAGTAGAACTTGTGCTGAAGGCAGAGTTGGGGGTGGAATAGGATAGAAGAGGAGCTGGGATGGGGGCGTGGTGCTCCTTCCACAACCCCTGTGGAGACTAGCCTGGGCTCCACCTTACCTGCCCCAAAACATTCCTCTGTGCCTCTTCCTAAAGGGGGAAAGCCCCACAGTTTGCACACCAGTGTTATAGACAACTCTTTATAAGCTTATTACAAAACACAGAACTATATTATAGAAAGTTACAGCTGCAAAGCTAACCTCTCAAAAGTTAGGAAGTGCAAGAATTAAGGCTTCCCATGTAACCTTAATTCCACCCCTTTCTGCGTATGTATTGTAATAAGGTCTTTAATTACAGGATCACATACTACTTTTTTCAGAGGATCTCACCTCATTCATGGTGGAGTTGACAGTGCTCAAGAAATGAATCAAGGCTGTGTTTAAATAAATCAGGTTAACGAGGCTGTTGTCTGTAGGATCCCTGACTCATTTCCTGCAGAAACTGGAAGGTGTTTAGTGAACAAGGGAGAGGGCTGCAGGAAGAGAAAGGACCACCCTTTGGTTTGAATTCACCCTGAAAACTGTATTCAATCCCTGCATCTGCCACAAAGGTCCTATGTGATGCTGGGCAAGTCACTTAAACCAAACTTTTCACAAATAGCCATTCAATGTTCCTCATTTTCTGGGTGTTCTGACTTGAAATACTGGGGGGAGATTTAGAGAAGTGCTGAGCAATCATAGCAGCAACTGAAATCAGTGAGAGCTGTACTCTGAACAGAAAGTGCTATAAGCTTTTGGAATGGGAGGGAGGGGAAATCAGACCATAGGAATCTCAAATTGTCCATCTAAAGTTAGCATATACTTTTGATGTTGAAGCATCTATGCCTCAGTTCCCAATACATTAAAATGGCACATTCTCTTTTTATGCATCTTCACAACTCTCCTGTGAGGTAATGTCTATGAAACACTCAGATACTATAGTGAGTTGAGTGTCACAGAAAAGCCCATGAGGAAATTAATTCTGCAGTCAAAGCATGATCTGAACAGTGTGCAATGAACAAGGCCCGAGGCCATACACTGAAGGATGAGAACAAAACAAAATATTGATTAGTTGCTCACTCAGTCAACATCCATCCATTTAAATGAACAAGGCAGGGGTCCTGCGGAGAAGTACGTGATCACATAAAGACAATCATAATGCATATGCACAACAACATACTAACGTTGAAAGGGAAATCTTATTAGCATTCTTTAATTTAATTTTTTGGTATGCAATTTCTTAAACAACAGAAATTCCATTAACTGCAACCATATTGACTCTCCCATGGGTAATTAGTAGGTTAGAATGTTTAGATCCACAGCTCAGACCTCTGCTAGTTGCATCAACAGAGTACTGATAGAGATATAGAAGAACCTCTGAGTTACAAAACACCAGAGTTACGAACTGACCAGTCAACCACATGCCTCATTTGGAACTGGAAGTACGTAATCATATAACAGCACAAATGAAAAAAAGCAAATACAGTACTGTGTTAAATGTAAACTACTAAAAAAAATAAAAGGAAAGTTTAAAAAGATTTGACAAGGTAAGTAGACTGTTTCTGTACTTATTTCATTTAAATTAAGATGGTTACAAGCAGCATTCCTCTTCTGCATAATACAGATTTGAAACTTTAGGAAGGGATTGTCTACACTGCCACTGTCATAAACAGATAGTTATTTCACCTGTAAAGGGTTAAGAAGTTCACCTAGCCTAGCTGACACCTGACCAGAGGAACCAATGGGGGAACAAGAGGTTTCAAAAGGAAGGAGGGTTTTTTCTTTTGTTAGTTTTCAGTTTCAGCCAGAGTGAAAAAGATCAAGAAACCAGCCTCTTATCAGCAGGGCCGTCCTTAGGATTTATGGTGCCCTAGGCGAGATTATTAAACTGGTGCCCCCGTGCCTGTCTTGCTCTTAGCAACACAAACATAAGCTTACAGTACTGGAAAACTTGCCACATGCATGTTATTAAAACCAGTTTAACTTAATTAAGCACACTGTAATGCTGATGGACTAGCACTAAAGAAGCAGCACTATAGAAAAAATTCTGATATGACAGAATGATGCAAATAATATATTTTTTTTAAATTTGTCAAACAATTTTACTGGAAATTTCTATGAAGAGGTATTTGAAAACAAGGGATTTGTTTTAAGATTAAAAGCAATCTTTCTGCTTTTTTTGGCGTGGCAAACATAATAATGTCATTGTAGGTGACAAAGACAAAGGATGCCTTGTTTGATTGCAAGAACTAGCAAGACCCGTCAAGTGTTCCTGACTCATTGGTAGAGCGGAGATTAGTTTTTTAATGAGCTTTAGTTTTTGAAAAATTCCGTCTTCTGAATGCTACTGTTACAGGAATTGTCAGTAGAATACGAGTGGCAATGACACATTAGGAATATATGTCAACAAGTTTTGCTGGTATGAAATAAAAATGTGCAATGTCCATCATCGAGTTTTGCATGTGGCAACAACTCAAAATTTTTCGTACAGTTGCAAGTCCATTTAAATCAAAACGATCACCAGTGCTTCGGGAGGCTATTTAGGTCAGGGTTCCCCAACATGGGTGCCTGCAGGTGTCCTGGCGCCCGCGGGTTTCAGTGTGCCCACATACCTGGCGAGGACGAGCATGCTCCAAAATGCTGCCGAAATTCGGCATCCATTTTGGCAGATGCTGTCCGCACACCGACGGTCCTTCCATTCTGGCGCCGCCAGAAACGAAAAGGTTGGGGACGCACTGCGCTAGGCTCTTGTACTTTTCATAAGTGCTCTTGTTTTCCTGATATTTCGTTGAATTTTGTCCGTCAGCTCCGCTGCCAGCTGAGTGAATGAACCCAGGGGCCGACAGTGGGTTAGCTGGCTCAGACTGGGGTCTCAGCCACCGCCTGCTCAGCTGCTGCCAGCCGGGGCCTGGGGGTCCCCCAGGCCAGCAGGGGTGCTAGTGGGGCTGGTGGCTGGGAGCCTGGGTGCCATGGGCAGCGGCCGGAACCCCAGAGAGTGGTGGCTTGAGCTGCTCAGGGCCCAGCCGCTGCATGCCATCAAAAATCTGCTCGCAGGTCACCTTGGCACGTGTGCTGTAGATTGCCCGACCCTGCTTGATACACAAGTAAGGAGATGAGCATATACAGTTGTTGGATGGGCTTTTATCAGGAGTAACAGGCTATATGGAAAGTCAGTCAACAGTTTTTGGTTTCTCTGATGAAAACTGGCCCACCTCCATGCCTCAAAAAACTCAAAACACTGTCACTAATAATTGTCAACAACTTAATTTTCTGTTTTTTGGCTAAGATATTGAGTTTTTGTTAAAAAAAAATTGAAATTGGGATCGAGGATTGTTACAAGAATTTTGGCAAAGTTGTTAAATGACAAATCTAAATGGCAACACAGCACTGCTTTCATGGCTTGGCCACCCCCAGCCTGCTGGTCCAGCAGCTGCAGTAGAGGAGGAGATAGGTGGAAAACTGGCAGGACTCCCAAAATCCACCTCCTTCGGTGCAAGTGGCAACAGCAGCAGCAAAACCTCAGGTCCAATCACACAGCCAATGGACCACCGGAGGCCACCAGCTCTTACGGACCATGGTGAAGTTAGCGAGACAGCATCTAATCTCAGGGACGGGGCACCCATAGGAGCCCAACAGCTCATCCTGCCCGTGCAGCCCCCGGATGAGATGGATTGCTGGCAGCTGCCAGTCCGGGGGAGAGGCGCTCCTCACACAGCTAGGGTAAGGACCAGATTCAGATGTCCTGATGTATAGGGCAGTCCGATATTTTTGGGGCTTGTCTTATATAGGCACCAATTACGGGAGCCCACTCAGAGTGACCAGACAGAAAGTGTGAAAAATCAGGACAGGTGGTTGGGGGAGGGGGGGGGGGGGCGGGGGGTTAAAGGACGCCTATATAAGAAACCAAGACCCCACCACACCTGGAAGCGTTGGCCTATAAAAAGGGATAATCTGATCACTGTACCATCCCCTATCCTGAATTTTTTCACACATCTGGCTAACCTCTCAGACAGCGCCTGTGTGACATTCCAAATCCTGGCTTGCTGCTGAGGAAGTGATTACTTTCACTTCATCTCCTCAGCCAGCAGCAGCACAGCCTCTTCTCCTCGACCTACGCTCCCAGCACCTCACCCAACCCCAGCCTGACGGAGGGGAGGGAAGGAAGAGAAGAGGATGCTCCTGGGGAGGAAGGGGAGAAAAGACGGTTACTCACCTTTGTAACTATGTTCTTCGAGATGTGTTGCTCATATCCATTCCAGTTAGGGGTGTGCCGCGCCCCCCCGTCGCGTGCACGTTCGTGAGAAGATTTTTACCCTAGCAACACTCGGTGGGGTCGGCTAGGGCGCCCCCGCTGGAGTGGCGCCGTTCTATGGCCAGGATTATATACCACGAGCCGCCGACCCCAGCCGCCCTTCAGTATCCTTATGCCGGCTACTCCCGACAAGAGGGAAGAGGCGGGTGTGGAATGGATATGAGCAAACCAGATCTTGAAAAACAACAGTTACCTAAAGGTGAAGTAACGGGGGGAGGGGGGGGGGAGCGGGGGGGGGGGGGCGGGGGGGGGGGGGGTGGCTCTTTTCTTCTTCAAGTGCTTGCTCATATCCATTCGCAGTTACGTGATTCCCAAGCCTACCTAGGCGGTGGCGGTTGAAGTGACAAATATGGCTAGAAATGTAAAACTGCTGAGCCCCCGAAGGCTGCAGCATCTCTGACTGTTGAACAGCAAGAATGAATGTGAAAGCAAGGAGTCCACCTGGAACAAGGACCATCGGAGCTGAGACGATAGATCTCGTGGGAGGTACAGAGTCAGCAAGGCGCAGATGACCTGAGCCCTGGTAGAATGCATATGGTGGATGTGGCGTAAGGGAAATGTGAGCAAATCAATAACATATGCAGGTGCATGTCATGCACCCAAAATGAGTATCCTGCCTGAGAGGAAACAAGTAGACCCTTTTCTTTGGTCCTGGCTACTGTCGACCCTTCGAGAGTTGGGAAAGCGTGTTACGCAAATGGGTTTCTTGTCCACATCACATGAAATGCGAGCGCTGTACAGACGTCACAGAGTGCAAAGTGGTTGTCCCCATCGCGGTTGAGTGCCTGGTTAACAATGAAAGGACGAAACACGCTCGAGGGAGGAAGAGCCGGGTGTGGTCATAACTGAACACCTTGTCTTTGAGACACAGTGTGATGGTCGGAACGCACCGTAAGAGCCCTGAGCCTCGGAGACTCCGTCGGCCCGATGTAATGGCTACGAGGAAAGCTGTCTTCCAACCAGGTTAGCAGTGGACAGGGTCGCTACAGGCTCGATGGAGGAGACATAGTCTGGTTAAACAAGGTGAGGTCCAGGTGGGCTGGGTCGGCGTACCTAAGGGTGTAAGTGCTGCAAGCCCTTGAGGAACCTTCGAAACCATAGAGTGGAGAGAAGCACAGAACGACCCACCTTAGCCTCGGGTGGAAGTAGAGATGGCTTGCCAAGTGTACCCTCAGTGATGACAAGGCCGGGCTAGGCCTGCTTTTGTATGCCAGAGGGTAGTCAAAAATAGAGGGGATCCAGACTCAGCAGGAGTAAGTTAAGCATTTCGCACCTGTAGCGAGAAACGCTTTCACCTGCCCAGGCGTTGATCCAGGTGGGAAGGCTTCCTGCATCAACCGAAAGTCACGCAGCAAGGCCAACACCATGAGGTGAAGAGACTGCAGGTCCAGGTGGCGAAGTCTGCCGTGGTCCTGAGGTATGAGGTCTGGGTGGAGTGGCAGGGTAATTGGGTTGGCTATTGACAGGCCGAGCACGTGGTGTATCAGTGCTGCCTGGACCCCGCTAGAGTGATCATGATGATGCGCGCCCTGCCCCTGCGAAGTTTGAGCACGACCCAATGAGCCGGGGGAGCGGTGAGAAGGCATAAAAGAGTTGGCCCTTCCACGGCATGAGGACAGCGTCTGAGATCAGTCCCGGGGAGAGACCTTGGCAGAAGCAGAACCTCGGACATTTCCTGTTCTCGCGGTAAGCGAACAGGTCCATATGTGGGGAAAATCCCCACTTCTGGCAACAGAATGCATCACATCGGGAGGGCGACCACTCATGAGACAGGAAAGACCTGCTGAGTCGAAGCGCCAAGGCGTTCCGAACGCCTGGGAGAAAGGATGCTACCAGATTTATCGAGTGGGCTATGCAAAAGTGCCAGAGATGGATGGCCTCCTGACAAAAGGAGGAGGACCATGTCCCTCCCAGGTTGTTCATGTAGCACATGTCCGTTGCGTTGGCTGTAAACACTGAGTCGCCACGGCCTCGCAGCTGCTGCCAGAACCCCTGGCACGCCAGGCGGACTGCTCTCATTTTTGGACATTGATGTGGAACGCCAGCTTCTGAGAAGACCACAGGCTGTAAGCTCGAAGGTTGTTGAGGTGAGCACTTGAGCCGAGAGATGACGCGTCCGTCGTCAGGGACAGTGAGGGCTGGGGCAGATGGAGCGGCATCCCTGCCCACATCAGGGAGGGAGTTAGCCACCATTCTAGGGAGCCTAGGGTACTTGAGGGAAGGGTGACTTTCGTGACCATTGGGCCTCTGTCCGGGCGGTACGCCGATTTGAGTCAAACTTGGAGAGGACAGAGGCAGAGCTTAGCATGTTTGGTTACAAACTAGCAGGCCGCCATGGGACCCAGGAGACCGAGACAAGTGCGAGCTGAGGTCGTTAGGGAAGTTTGCAGACCTTGGATGATCGGTGCCATCGCCTGAAACCGTGGCTGTGGTAAGCAGGATCCGGCTAGCTCGGAGTCCAGGATAGCCCCTAGGAAGTCTAACCTCTGCGTGGGAACCAGAGTGGATGTTTCCATAGTGATCATCAGGCCTAGACATGTGAATAGGTCCCTGACGATGCCCACACGCCGAGTGACTTGTGTCTTGGAGTCTCCTCAGATAAGCCAATCGTCCAGATGCGGAAAACGCATATCCGACGTCGGCGGAGGTGGGTGGCGACTACAGCCACACACTTGGTTAATGCCTGTGGGGCTGTAGAAAGGCCAAACAGCAGGACCGTAAACTGGAAGTACGACAGTTGGCTAGAAAGCGGAGGTATCTCCTGTGCGGAGGGAAGATGGCAATGTGAAAGTACGCGTCCTTCATATCGAGGGCGGCATACCAGTCTCCAGGATCCAAGGACAGGATAATGTTCCCAGGGATACCATGCGGAACTTCAACCTTATTATAAACTGGTTGAATCCTCGTAGGTCTAGGACAGGTCCGAGACCTCCGTACGAGTTGGGGATTAGGGAATAAGGGGAGTAAACCCTTTGCCCCCTTCGTCCATCGGCGTCTGCACCTCTTGTAAGAGGAATTGCGCCCGAGAGGAGTCCCTGAAGAGGGACAGGGTGGAACAAATTGGAGGTGGTACCCATACTCCGCCATGTGTAGGAGACAGCGAACTGAAGTTAACTGGGACCACGCCAAGAGAAGTAGGAGTGGGATCCCGCCTGTAACCGGTACGCCGCCCTCGGGTGCACCTTCGAAAGATTGTCTTTGGTCCCGGTGGTGATTGCGAGGGACCTCGATCTTGGCCCTCTAGGGGTCCTGACGGTGGTCGTCTGCGACCACCTCAGCCGCGCCGTCTGCCAAAGTCCTATCTGTGGCTAGGCACAGAGTGTGGCGGTGTGGCTGGGAACGGAAGGCCTGCAGTAGGTCGTCGGCGTATGCACGCTGAGAGAGAGCGCATTAGGACCCTGTTGTCCTTCAGGCTTTGCAGCCTGGGGTTGATTTCACCGCAAAGAGGCCTTTACCAACAAATGGTAAGTCGTGAAAGGCCGGAGGTTTGAAACCTGAAGCCATGAGATGCTCCTCATGGTAACGAGGCCTGGAGGGAAGCTCTGGCCGCCTTTTTCCCTTCCTCCAAGAGGGCAGTGAACTCTTGGCGGAGTCTTGATGGAGAAGCTCCATAAATTTATCCACCGCCATCCAGGTGTTATGATTATAGGGGGTAAGCAGGGCTTATTGATTTGCCACGCAGGGCTATAAGGCCCTTGCAGAGTACACCTTGCAGCTGAGTAGGGTCATTCGCCTAGCCCCTTCGATTTCGGGCTGGCGCCTGCTGGCCATACCGTTCCCTTTTCTTAACCAACTGAATGACTAGTGAGCAGGGAGGAGGACGGACACACAAGTAGTCGTACCCTCTATGGAGTATTGGCATTCGCCTGGGTGGTCCAACTAAACGGGTAGGGCCCCTCTAGCGGGGCAACCGCCGATAGAATGTCCACTACCGGGTCCCCTACCTCCGGGACCTCCTGCACCTGGAGGTCCGCATTGAATGCTACCCTTATAGGAGGTCCTGATGGGCTCTCAGGTTGTTGGTGGGCACAGCAGAATCGCGGTCCTGAGTATAAGAGCTGTCCGCGTGAGAAGACACTGATGCGTGTCCGGATGGCCATGGAGGTGCTGAAAAATCATGGGCAGAGTCTCTGACTTTACCAGACCTTGCCCAACTCGGCACCTGGGACCGGGACCGGAAGGCGCACCGGTACTGGAAGGCGCACCGGTACCTGGAACGAGATCCGGACTTGCTACCAGAGCGGTGCCGGGAGGTCGATCGAGATCTCGAGGTCGGGAGCGGCTACAGGAGTCACAGTGCCTGTAGTGGTGCTGGGAGCCGGAACGGTGCCGAGATTATCGGGTCGGTGAACGGGACACCGACCAGTGCGGCGAGTGCGACTGGTGCCAAGGAGAACAGCATCAGGACTGCAAGTGGCGTCGGGAGCGGGAGCGCCAACGGGACTTGGAGCGTCTGCGGGACCGTGATCATAAACGGTGCCGCTCTGCTGCACCGACAGAGGATGGTTGTATCAAGGAGGCTTGCCAAGAGACTGTATTACCCGCACCGGCGGTGCTGGGGGTTCACGCAGCCTCTACTCTGTCATGGCAATGAGATCCCTCGCCGTTAGGAATGTCTCCGGCGTGGAGGGAACAGTAAGCTCGACCACAGTGCGTACCGGGGAGCTGTCAGGCACCGGATTCGACGGCCCTCGTGGGACCGGGATCGATGGTGCCGATGTCACCAGTGCCTCAGCAGGTGTCGGTGCCGGGCGATGCGGCTGAGACAAGCTCTCTGTCCGCGGTGCAGTTTTCACGGGAGCAGTAGGAGCAGGGAGCTCGAACACGGCGTGCGCCGGGGAGCAGTCAGGCACTGGATTCGATGGCCCTTGTGGGACCGGGATCAACGGTGCCGACGTTGTTGGTGCCTCAGCAGGTGTTGGTGCCGGGTGATCTGACTTAGATGAGCTCTCTGGCTGCGGTGCCGTTGGCACGGAAGCAGCAGGAGCAGGAAGCTCAACCACGGCGCATGGATTCAATGGCCCCGCGGGATCGGAATCAATGGTGCCGACGTCATCAGTGCCTCTGCAGGTGTCGGTGCCGGGCGATCCGACTTAAACGAAATCTCTGGCTGCGGTGCAGTTGGCACATAAGCAGCAGGAGCAGGGACCTCAACCACGGCGTGCGGCAGGGAGCTGTCGGGCACTGGCAGTAGGAGTCGTGGGCTTCCGCGACCTGAGAGAGAGGGAGCGGTGCCGAGTTAACTTCGGTGCCGGCAACGGCCAGTGCCAGCGGGGTCCAACGCCGAGGAGGTGCTTCTGTCCGCCGAGTGGCCAGCGCTCGGTGCAGAAGGTGGAGGATAAATGAAAGTGCCGCTCCATGTTGTTCTCGGCTTCAAAGCCTTGCAAATGGGGCACTTAGCTGTGAAATGCGATTCCCTGAGGCACCGCAAACAGGAGTCATGTGGATCTCCTGTCAGCAACGGCCTGTGGCAGGCCAAGCACGGTTTAAGAACTGATGAGCCGGGCATGGGCTCCGGCACTGGTTGCGGGGAAGGGGCTACTCCCCGAACCCCGCTAACTATCACTAAACTAACTGTGCTAGTAAAGAAAAAACGCATAAGTATATAAATATATATATAAAAGGATTATAACTATATACACGAAAACTACGAGTAGCTAGGGAAGTGGAGGTCAGCTAAGCTGCGCTCCACTGTTCCAACGATCGACACAGGCGGTAAGAAGGAACTGAAGGGCGGCTGGGTCGGCTGGGGTATATATCCGGCCCCATAGCAGTGCCACTCCAGGGGGGGCGCCCAGCCGACCCACCGAGTGTTGCTAGGGTAAAAATCTTCTGACGAACGTGCACGCAGCGCGTGCACACCCCTAACTGGAATGGATATGAGCAAGCACTCGAAGAAGAAAGGTGGGGTGCTCCGTGGGGCAGGGGGGAGAAGAATGGATGTTATGGGGGACAACAAAGGATACTGGTTCTAGAGCCACAGAGCCTGCCTCACCTCACCTCAGCCGGGGGGAAAGAGTCACACTAACAGGTGAGCTCCTTCCCCAACCCTTACCCCCTCCCCTTCCCAGAGACCCCAGCAGCCAAGCCCATTCCTCAGACTGTGCAGCATTCTGCTCTCTAGGACCCAGCAGCCCTGCTCTTACATGTTCCACTGCTTCCCGTCTGTCTGGGCTGCCTGCAGAGTGGTGCCCCCAGGCAGAGTGAGGCCCTACGCATCTGCCTATTCTGCCTATGCCTAAGGACAGCCCTGCTTATCAGAGTAGTAAGTAAGTTTATGTTTATTTCTTTGTACCTGTCTTGTGCAATTAGAGGTAGAATCAAATTGGGCATTTGGGTATTTTCATTGGTGTACTAAGTTTTTGCCTAGGAGAACATCCTCTGTGTTCTGAATCTGTTGTCTGTGAGAGTAGCTGGTATGCTTATCTCTTCCAGAGGGTTTTTTTTTACCTGTCTTTTCTTTAATTAAAAGCCTTTTTCTTAATATCCGATGGATCTAAAAACAGGGAAAAATCAAAGTGGGTTGGATTTGGATCCACCAGGAGTTGGTGGGAGAAAGGAAGGGGGAATGGTTAATTTCTCCTTGTTTTAAGATCCAAGGGGTTTGGATCTGTGTTCACCAGGAAACTGGTGAAGTTTCTCAAGGCTACCCAAGGAAGGGAGTGCTTGTGAACGGTGGCAGCCAGACCAGATCTAAGCTGGTAATTGAGCTTAGAGCGTCTCATGCAAGTCCCCCTCATCTGTACCCGAAAGTTCAGAGTGGGGAAGGAACCTTGACAGGCACTTTACAGCACTGCAACATGAAAAAAACACCCCCTAAGCACTGCAAGTTTCAGTTCCCAGCGCTGGGAGCTAGTTTCCTCATGGGGGTGTTTTTTTAATAGCGCTGGGAGAGCGACGACATAGCTACATTAAAGCACTTTAATGTTCTTGTGAACACATGCCCTTAGTCATATTCAGATGTAAACTTTTGTAAAAAACTATAATGTTTTGTTCAGAGTTACAAACATTTCAAAGTTACAACCTCCATTCCCGAGGTGTTTGTAACTCTGAAGTTCAATGGTGGTAGATTGTCATCCTCTGCGTAGGTTAGCCATGAGAGGGAGATGAAGAACACATTTTGCCAATGGCTTTCACAGCTATTTGCGAACAGCAGAGAAATGAAACTCAGAAACCCTAGATTCAATGCCAGCTTCTGAGGGGAGGGTTCTTGAGTAGTCAAATACCCTTCTCCTCCCAGCCCTACACATCATCCCTGACTCTTTCAGTTCCTGACCCCACCAGTTTATTTCATCCCAGCAGCCCCTAATCCTGTCCAGCCCTAAACCCAGCTCCTTACCCCTCAGCACTGTATGTAGGCTGTGTTCTCCTAATCCTCCACATTGGTTGGGTCCAGCAGGAGGAACACAGAGCAGATTAGAAGCAGTTGCTTTGCTCTTGGTTCCTGTGCCTGACACCACAGCAGTCTCAAGGAGGAGCAATTGCAGGGAAAAATGCTGCTCAGTTCCTGAACCCCCTAGGCTGAGGCATATTTCAGTACAGATGCAACCTTAAGAGAATTTAGCTGTCAAACTAACACCTTCTGAGCCTGTGAAAACAGATTTTCAGAGAGTCATAATCTGTTCAAATCTGGCCAAGTTGTCACAGGGATGGTAGAAGACACATCCCAGGCACCAGGAAGACCCCCAGGCCAAATTTCAAGTCTCTGCTCCAAAGCACAGATGTGCTAGAGCAGGGGTTGGCAATCTTTCAGAAGTGGTGTGCTGAGTCTTCATTTATTCACTCTGATTTAAGGTTTTGCGAGCCAGTAATACATTTTAAAGTTTTTAGAAGGTCTCTTTCTATAAGTCTATAATATATAAACAAACTATTGTTGTATGTAAAGTAAATAAGGTATTTCAAAACGTTTAAGAAGCTTTATTTAAAATTAAATTAAAATGCAGAGCCCCCTGGACCAGTGGCCAGGACCCGAGCAGTGTGAGTGCCACTGAAAATCAGCTTGTGTGCCGCCTTCGGCACGCATGCCATAGATTGCTTACCCCTGTGTTACAGCTTCTCAGTGAAACAGCTAGAGTTTAATATACTGTCCCTTAAACTCAATCTGAAGAACAGCTAAACCATTTTTGATGAAGTTTTCAAAAATAATTCAGCGTCTGGCAGATACCCAACATGGAAAATTTCAGCCTAGATGGTTAAAGTGTGGCAAAGTTAAAAGCAACTGAAAAAGCATCTAATAAATGTCAGGAAACACTGAGTGTAAGCGTCGCTAGCTGTGCCACCTGTAATAATTGTAACCTGTTAGTTAAAGCAGGATAGATGGTGTCATAATTCTTCAGTTTTATTCCTGGCTCTACAAGCATTTCATCAACCTTGTTTACATTATAAAAAAATTGATGTGTTAGCTATCAAGTGGTCTCCCCCATACAATAGTAACACCTTGCATTCATACACAAAAATGTTTTCAGCGATGCAAAGGCAACGCTATCATTGTGGGAGTCTTAACTCAAGCAAACAAACAAACAAAACTTCACTGCTGCATTGCCTGTGTGAACAGAGATTACTTGTATAAAAGCTTCCAACTGTGCACAGTCCTCTCATTCTACCCCAAGAAGTGACCAGTGAACTTTAGATGGCCTTTCTGCACTCTCATACACAGGGTTCAGGTTAGCTGAAATATTCTGGAAGCCCTTTCAAAATTATCCAGAAAACACTGCTTCAGGCAGCTCTGCTGGGAACTCTGATCGGCAGACAGTGATACTGCAACAATGACGAAGAATGCACAGCAAAGCTACAGTGAACATGAAACCAAAACACCATGGCTAGTGGGAACAGATAGCACCACTAATAGTTACACTGATAAGTGAACTAGTGAAACAGCACCACCAGTTCAATTATCTAGCATAGAAAGAGAGTCATTGTATAATTAGAGGGCTTGGCTACACTTGCGAGTTACAGCGCATTAAAGGAGCCCCGGGCACACTACCTCGCTACTTGTCCACACTGGCAAGGCACATAGAGCGCTCCTGGTACTCCACCTCGGCGAGTAGAATAACGTTTGCTGCGTGCCCGCTGGAGTGCCCCAGCGTTAGTGTGAACAAGGTGTTGCATTACTGCGCTCTGATCAGTCTTTGGAAACGTCCCATAATCCTCTTAAGTCAAGTGGCCATTCTTGTCATCGTTTTGGATATGCCCTTTGAAAGCTCTGTTTGACAGCTGGCATGCTTATCTGCTCTGAGACAAAGCAACCATTACTGTGGAATGCTGGGTGTGAGAGAGAGAGGAGTGGAGGGCGGGAGAGGGGGAGGTCTGCTGCTGTCTGGACTTACAAGACAGCATACTGACATGCCCTCAGCCCCCCTCAAAACCCACTCACTCTCCCTCCCACACATTCACACAGCACACTCCCTGACACACTCCACCACCCACTTTGAAAAGCATATAGCAGCCACTTGCATGCTGGGATAGCTACCACAATGCACTGCTCTCTGTGACTGTTGAAAGAGCTGCTAATGTGGCCATGCAAGTGTGCGGGCAGCTGTCAGTGTGGACAGACTACAGCGCTTTCCCTACTGTGCTTTTATGAAGGCTGGTTTAACTCAAAGCGCTCTACATCTGCAAGTGTAGCCATGCCCTAAGCAATTTGCTTAGTCTCCAAGTCTGTAAAAAGGAAAAAGCTTTCACCACAACATCAGAGGAGTTATGTCTCTTAGGTCTGGTCTACACTACAAAGTTCTCAAGGTAGCTTACATTCACCTAGTTGTGCATGTGTCTACACTTAAATTTGTCTCCCACTGATGTAAGTACTCTGTCCCCGTAATGGGGCAACATCACCTCCTTGAGCTGTGTTGAGCCATGGTTGATGTACTGACTTTGATGCAGCATGAGTGCAGACACTGTTACTTATATCAATGTTAATAGACCACCAAACAGTTGTCCCACAATGCTGAACACTGACCTCTTTGGTCATAATCTCACCTACCCATGGTTCACAGACACCAGAAGCCCTCCTTGCTCTTTAAAGGCACTTCAAAAAGTTGCAGGGCTTTTCCTTATTCTCCAACTTGGCAAGCATGCCTAGAAGCTCTCCATTGTTACGTGCAACTGCTTGGCTGACCATGACAGCTACACACTCCGTCTTGAGTAGACAGGAGATAGTGGATCTCTTAGGCCACTGGAGAGAAGAGGCCGTGCAAGCACAGCTACGGACCAGACGTAGAAATGTGGACATCTATGAGAAAACTGTGTGCAAGTCAGATGCAGAAGTATGATAGAGACCAGAAGCACTGCTGCATGAAAGCAAAAGAACTGCACTAGGCATATCAGCATGCCAACAGTTGATCCAGTTCCGAGCGCAGACATGCTGCTTTTACAAAGAGCTGAGTGTCACACTTGGCAGAGATTTCACTACTACCCTGCATAACACTGAGGATACCTCCACAGAGCCCAAGCCACAGGCTCCTGGCGTGAACAGTGAGGAGGAGGATGGGGGTGGGCCAGGATCCAGCTATGTAGTGAGCCAGGACCTGTTTGAGACTCCATCGCAGTCCAGACCAGTCCGTCCTAGCAGTCCAGCATGGGTGAAAAGATGCAGGGGACTGAACCTTAGATAAGTGTGTAATTGTATTTCCCATTCAAATGATGTACTGATGTCACACCCAACTAAACAGGACACAGCTATCAACTTTTCATTAAATTTACTCAGATGAGATAGCAGTACAATAGAGAGTTATCTGCTTTTCCATTTCCCTGTACAGATAGGCAATGGGGAGGACCAAATGGATTAGTTTGTTTATGTCCCTTGAATTCTCCTGAGATCTCAATGAAAAATGTCATGGAGTTACTGTGCAGGTCTTCTTCTGGCCATGGGGGTGGGGGAGTGAGGTGTTCTCTGGGAGGTCCCCTCCCCTCACAGAACACCTGTGTCAGATAATAAAGGAGGAAAAAGAAGAAAGACAGACTCAGGATGACATGTTCAGTAAGATCCTGCAAGTGAGTGCTGCATCAGATAGTGAGCAAAGAGCATGGAGGGTCAACATTGTAGACAGCCTGGAAAAGGAAAAAGATGACAAGAGAAAGGCCCAGGAGTCGTGGCAGGAAAAGGAGAGGGAGGTGTACCAGGACATAATGGGACTTCTTTGGTACCAAACAGATACGACAGACTCTTGTTGACATAGAGGTTTAACAATCATGGGCTTGCCTTTCTTTGTAGTCCATGGAGAATTCCAGTATAGCAACTCTCTACAGCCCTCCTCAACATTCCATGTGGCATCGGGGGCTGCATCCCTACTCCTACCACTCCACCCTGGGGAACATCACGGACAACCACAGCTTCACGTACACTGATCTGTGAAAGCCACAGTTGTGTTATGTGCAAGTGAAATGCACATAAATATTTTCTCCTTGTTAAGTTCTGTTCCATTCATATATTACAATTTTAATGTATTTGCTTTTAAATTGAACAGTTTTCTTTGCACTGATTTTGTTCCTGAATAAAATTCCATTATTTGGAAAATAATTCATGGTTCCAACATATGCTGCAGAGTGCCTAGCAATTCTAAGAGCACCCACTTACTTGTTACTATACAGTGAAACTCCTCATAGGATCAGTGACAAAAAAGTGTATAATGATAAATGTACAGCAAATGTCACCAAATTAATAGGTCTGCTAAGTGTCATTCACTGATGTACATCAAGCAGCACACAATTCATAACAGGCCCCAAAACATCTCAAAACATTACAGTGGTTCACTGTTAAAGTGCTCTTTCAAAGTCTGTTTGTGCCATATAGCTCCATATGGAGGTCTTCTAATACCTTGCATCTGGCTGTTCAAACTCAGCACACAGCCACTCCACCTCTGCCACAGGAGCAATGTTTCCCTCTTTGCTTCACAGATATTATGCAGAACACAGCAGGCAGTTATAACCATTGGGATGTTTTTCTACTGAGGTCCAGTCTTGTGAGTAAATGCCAATGTTCCTTTAATTTACTAAAAGCTTATTCATCATTATGCACCTGCTGAGCCAGTAGTTGAATCTTTTGTTGGTGTCAAGGTGGCCAGTGTACAGCCTCATGAGCCAGGGAAGTAAGTGGGAGGCAGGGTCCTCCAGGATCGCTATGCCATTTCAATATCATGAATGGTGGTCCGCTTGTCAGGAAAGAAAGTCCCTCCTTGTAACTTTCTGAACAGTCCTGTGTTCTTAAAGATAGGATCATCATGCACCATCCATGACCAGCCAACACTGATAAAGCATCCCCAGTAATACCTCAATGCTTGCATAACCATAGAAAAATAGCCATTTCTGTTGATGTAGTCTGTGGCAAGGTAGTCTGGTGCCAAAATGCTATTGTTCCATTTCATTTCAGGAATTCCATCGCTGCAAATCAATCAGTTATGTTCCGCATGTTGCTGAGAGTCACAATCCTGCATAGCTGCAAACTAATGGTCCTGCACACTTTCAGGACAACAGCCCCCACACTGGATTTTCCAAATGACTGGTAGCAATCTAGAATGGCAAGGTTCCACAGACCACCACTCACTCTTCCACTGTTAGTGCAACTCTCATTCTGGTGTCCCTGCATTAAGGACTGAGGTGAGCTTGGCACACTTATGTAGGAATGTGACCATGTGCATCCAAAAGTACTGCAGCTACTGCTCATTATCACAAGCCTGCATTACAATGCGATCCCACCAGTCAGTGCTTGTTTCTCGAGCCTAGAAGCAGCACTGCACTATCTGGAACTGCTCTGTGAACTCCACCAGCAACCTTGAACTGGTTCTTGCTATGTCCGACAGCAATCTGTTGCCCAAGATTCTCCACTGATTCAACTTTGCAAATACTGGAGGATTGTGTGTCCTGTGCTTGCAACACTTACAACGACGGAGACTGCGCAGCTCTGCACTATGCTTCTGTCAGAGATGGCAGACAGCGAGGGGAACCATGTGGGTTCATGGCATTTCTTTTTAAAAAAAGTGCAAGAATTATAGGATACGGATGACATTATGGGATGAAGACAATTATATGCTTGGGTGCAAAGGGTCAGCTTCCTATCACCCCTGTGCAACTCGTTTCTGCTCCACCACACATTGCCCAAACTTCCCAAAAGAGTGTGCTAGCTGATTGCATACTGCATACCCGTAGTGCACCGCATGGTGCACTGACGCAAATGGCAAGTACGCATAGCGCCAATGCAAGGAAACCAGTATATGGTTTGTGCACATGACTACTAAATATGGCAGCTTCATGCAGATGTTGCTCTCATCTTGACCAAGATTTGTAGTGTTAACATGGCCTTAAAATGAGTGATTGTCAGAGGATAGTGTTATGGAAGATAAAAGTATTATTTACATACCTGATGTAATGTTAATCCTTGAACTACCACCCCTTTCTGGGTATCTTCACGGACAGCCAGTGGTCCTGAATTTACTAGCAGGTCACGGATCTGTTCATTGTAGACCTGCAGAAGAAATTAAAAAAAAAAAAAAAAAAAACACAAAACCCACACACTTTAAAAATTAAATCCTATTGTGCTTGAGATTTAACAATAATTTTGCTCCACTTTCATGTATTCCTGTTTATTCAAACTAAAAACAAGCTTAATTCTGTAGGAGAAAAATTGTAGCCAACTCTTTCCCCAGGATTAATGCTCGTCTTCAGAGTATAATTTATCAGTTAAATTGGTAAGTGTTACAAATTATATCGGGACATCATGGTTTGCTAAAATTCAATGAGGTATGTACACATTTGTTCAAGTCTTATTTCTTATTCTAAGGGGTTACATTAGGCTTCAGAATCTATAACCCTTATCACAATCTTAATGCGGAATCCTCTTTGCTACTGTTTATGAAAGTAGCCCTCTCCCAATTGCACTGGAGGCAGCAGCAGTGAAAGGGACACAATCTTGTCACTGGTTGGTGAAAAGGTGGAGTTTGATGGGGAATTTTATGTAGCAGCAACATACGCAAACCTTTTTTGCCAGTGAAGCACTTGGGTAGAATGCAGCGAAAGACACGTTTATGTCTAATACAGAAACACTGGAGCACATCTGTACTGATCCTACATGTTTTCTTTGTGCTCTAGCTGGAGTTGAAAGATCACATTGTTTTCATTTGTTACAGCTAATGCTCCTCCTCCTGACAGCAATGGGAGAGCAATATGCGAGAGCAGCACTGTGATTCAGAGAAGGGGTCAAGTACAACCAACAACGGAAGGAGGTGGTAGTAGAGAACTTACTCTACAAGCCACTGGCAAAGCAGCTTCAGTTGAAATGCCCTTATCTTCAAAAAGCTGTTTTCTCAGTTCCACTAGAGAAAACCTTTTAATTTAAGAACTACTGTAGCAACCTCAAAACAACTTGAAAAAAAGTCTCATAACTGAAAGGGGAAATACTGAGTCTGAATTACAGTCAAGTGATTCCAAACTATTCACAGGGATTTCAGTTGTGCTCAGCCCTGCAGTTATCAGGGAATTCAAGGATATTTTGTAGCACATAATGTGTGTATATAATTATAATAATTTGGAAAATACTGATGATCACTGGAGTATTCAATTAAATCTTTAGAAAAAATTGTTCTTACTGGGCAGCATCCTTTTTAAGATTTACCCTAAAAACCATCTCCAAATCGTTGAGCACAGTTCTGCTCTATTTTATTAGGATCTCTCTCTTAAGCACCCAGTTTGTGTCACTCCGTAATAGTTGCTTCAGACAGGTTTCACTGTATTTTATATATGAAAATATTCTTTATTGATAGCAATACATAGAATATAGCTGTTAGGTTACCTCTAGATATGAAACTGCAACAGTACACAGTTTCTCTTCTTTTATTTGATCCATGCAATTGTAAAGGTCCATCATGGTTAGATACATCACTCCGGGTTCTTTAGATGAGCCCAGCATCGTGTAGGTCTTTCCTGCTCCTGTTGCGCCATATGCAAGCACTGAATTTTCAGAAAGATTAGTTTAAGTAAGAGTACCATATCACTACACCAATTATGAAATCTACTATAATCCCAATATTAATTTCTTACAAAACAGGTCTTCTCCTGTGTCTGTAAAAAGAGAGACAAAATAAAAAGTGAATTTCCTGCTTCTGACTGTTAGTGATGAAGCTGCAACTGTTCAAAATCAATTTTAGCACCTAAGTGAGACTTCCAGAAATTAAATATGATTTGATTAATTCATGGAGACAAACTGAAAAGTTACCTGTACAATTGTATCCATTTAAAAAGCCATCAAGCACAGTTTTGGTAGTCTGTTCAAAAACTTCTAATTGAGATGAATTTTCATCAAAAACAGCATCAAATACAAATTTGAGATCCTTGTTTTTCCTCTTGTTAATATCCCTACATGCTATTTTCTTCCCATGAAAGAAGCTAACTTCTTCTTCTTTTGGATCAAAGACCAGCATGTGCTTGTCTACAACATGAAGCACTTTGCTAAAGTTGCCATCTTTTTCTTTTTGATTCTGTGGACGGACACGGACTACCACTCTCACATGATTGCAAATATCTTCCTGGGTAGCAGCAGACATGATGATACTTCGGTTTAATTCTTCTTTGTTGCCAAAAACAATTCTCCAGACCAAGCAACTGAAATCTCTTCTGTAAATGAAAACGATTATGAGATGATTTTAGAATTCAGAAAGTAGCTACAGCTTTACAATTAGCTCATAGCCAAGGCAACAACATCTACCAAACACAGAAGCTCAATTTTCTAATTTATTAAAAAGCTATCTTGTCAAGACTTAACAATATAAGAAATATACTACTTAAGATCAATCTACAGCCATTTGCCTTTTTTTTTTTTTTTTTTAAAAAGGCAATCAGATCAACTATCAGCCTCAAAAATTACAGTATTTTCAACCTCTCTTCTTCCCCATATAGTATAAGTTATGTTTTTCTGTCAGGTTTTGACAGGTTACAGAAACCAACTGAGGACTGCAAAACAGCTTGGCCCTTGAACTTTGCTGCTTCCTGATGTTGCATTAGTTGATTGATGTATATACTACATGCTAATGAACCTATGCTGACTTAGCCGTACATATGAACGTTTTTTAAATCAAGCGTTGACCCATTCCTGAAAGCTTGTGATTTAAAGCCAACAATAATCAGAATTTGGGGTAAATCAGCATGTTTGGTTTTCTTTTCTTGCCATTTCAGTCAGTAATAAATCAGAAATAAAAGTAGGGTTTTTTTATTTGTTTATAACTAATTATTTTCTTTGTAGGACTGAAAGCAATGGAAACTGAAACCCGGTATATACATGGAACAAGTAGAAGTAGTTGCACAAGCTTCCCCACAGCATGCTATCAATAATCTTCAAACAAATGGATCATACCCATATCACAATAATTCAGTATATAGTCCCATAGAATCTTTGGTTCACAATCCTACACTCAGCATGGATTAGCAGTTTTTGTTCTATTTTATTTCTGTTTATTGCTTGGTCTCTTAAGTAGCTCCTCCGACGCACTGACCAGAAATCTATATGCTGCTTGAGTAGAATTGGGGCAAGAGGAGGAGCATTCATAGTTGTTACTCTTGCTTGAACTGAATGTCATAGCAGCAGGGAGTTTAAGACTCCCTGTTCCAGGTGTTGCAACCCAGTGCATGTAGTTGCAGCATCACTCAGGTTTGGTCTGCCCATCCCTGTGTCATAGTCAAGCTAAATTTGAGTCGTGCTGTAAGCAACCCAGGGCCCCAGGTTGTAACAACACTCAAATTTGATCTGGCCACTTGCCCTTCATGACAACAACAGAGGGACAGCTGGGCCCAATAACGAAGTAGCGCTGCAATCCTGCGTGCCAGGTCACAAAGCCCAGAGTGGGGAGCCGGGCCCAGACATACAGGAGCTGCTGCCACTGGGTGAATTTTTCATTTCATATTGCAAAAAAGCCCAACACAGGGCTCTACTTATACCCCAGTCCATTTAGCACATGCAAATCCACGTACCCATGACAAGCTGCATGGAAGTCAATGGACATTGCACAGAGCAATTTACAGGAATGAGGCCTGAGTGTGCAGCCAGCCATATGTGAACTGCTCTCACAAGTAACTATGTTATCTCAACATGGCAGGAGGGAAGACAACTTTTAACGAATCTACACGTTTGCAGTAGCAGGGTAGATCTACAGTCAACCAACTTTCTCACTCTCTCTGCCCCTTTCCTCGGTCCTATTCTTCTGAGCACTGTTAAGACTCCACACAATGCCAAAGGTAATAATCAATTACCTGTAAGATCACCAAGCCCCAGGCCAAAGTACTTCAGAGATCATTATTCAGGGTGGATTGATTTAAATCACCTACAGGAAAGCCTTAATTTATTTAGTTGATTTCAGTCAACTTTTCCATTTGTACTTTAGCTATTTTTTAAATAAAAAGTCCATTCTCATTGATTTATAGAGCTATAAAAACAACATGATTTACAACTAAACAGAGCCTTTACACTAGATTTGGTACATCTTTTTGGTACTTAAAAGGTTACACTATATTTATATACTTAATATTTTCAGACTCTTATAAGTTGAACGTTTTTAGTATGTTAAGCAATATATCATTCACCATTTTCTATTTACTAAATAATTAAACTTTTGCTCATTATGTATGCATATTAGGATGGTAACTGGAATGTAATTAAACATATAGAATAGCATATAAAATTTATTTTTATTAAACAAAACAACCTTACATCTCTTCTCTTATCAAAAGATGTTTCATATTTACAACATATGTTGTACTAAATTTAGATTTAAAACAAAACAAGATAAGAAATATTTAAATAAAAATGAGATGGATAAAATTTTTTTATGGTATTTGTTACCTAAATACTGTAAAAAACAAAAAAAAAAATCCTATCAACACAAGACAAATTTAGGTGACAAATGTGAAGACTTCATATTCTGTTATCGGAAAAAAAAAAAAGTCTAAAAAAAAAATGTCTGTGTGTGTATTTATTCTTGATTTCTCTGCTAGGCCTTAACCCCCACCCTATGATATCAGTAAGTGAATCAAAGATATTTGTTAGCTTATTATACTAAACTACTTGTGCTGATGAACAAGATACTATAGAAAGCCCATAAAATCCTGCCAGCCATACGGCAGAAATCCAACACATTTTACCTGACAGCATTGCAAATATCACTTTTTACCTTTTATGTACCAAGTGTCTGCCATCTAAATAACTAAAAAATAAAAAAGGCAGTCCATAGAATATTAGACTCTTTACATAATCAAATTGGGAGCCATAGTCCTGTGGAAAAATCAGGTTGCGAGATACATCCAGCTATACTGGATAAGTGCATTAACTGGATACTTATCTTAAAACAGATCACCAATTAAATGATTAATACTAAATAAAGAGACTGCTAGGAAACAATTTCAAATTAGTTCAATTAGCATAGCTTTTCCATCAGAATGGAGGGATCATAATTGGATTAAAAATAATTGATCAACACTGGCTATTTGAAATTGAAATGATTTTTAAAAGCTGTGCCTTTCAACAGTGGAGATGGGAGTCTAAATAGAGATATATTTAATTTAAAAATTCACGGCAAGGCTTGAAAACAAATTCACTCACAGAGAGGAAAAAGAACAGGAGTACTTGTCCACCTTAGAGACTAACATTTATTTCAGCATAAGCTTTTGTGGGCTATAGCTCACTTCTTCGGATTCACAGAATGGAACACACAGACAGAAGATATTTATACATACAGAGAACATGAAAAGGTGGAAGTATGCATGTCAACTGGAAGAGGCCAATCAAATGAGATGAGCTATCATCAGCAAGAGAAAAAAACAACAACATTTGAAGTGATAATTGAGATGACCCATAGAAGGTGTGAGGAGAACTTAACATGGAGAAATAGATTCAATTAGTGTAATGACCCAACCATTCCCAGTCTCTGTTTAAACCTAAGTATCTAATTTGCATATTAATTCGAGTTCAGCAGTCTCTCTTTGGAGTCTGTTTTTGAAGAGAAGAAAGTTACCATTGGAAAGTAGGTGAGTGTGATGATGAAGAGCACTAAGTTATTGTTTAGTTAACATTTATTAAAGAGAGTTTTAGCCCTCATGATTATGAATATAAGTATACAAATATGAATTGTTGCAGTGCTGTTTTCCTAAGGCCTTGTCTAAACCTGGATAAAAGGTTTTTTTTTTATTTTTGTTTTTAAAGATGTTAGATAATATATTAAAAGCCTAAAGTAAACAAGGTCACTTGTATTTTAACACATTAGCTAGTAAAGATGAACTCTAGGTGACCACAGATTTCTATAGTTCCTGATGATGTGGGAAACTACAAAATAAATTGAATTTGTTTATCGGGCAGATTCAGGATTGGGAGTTTATAAAGGAGCGCTATTGCATCATCCTGAAAGTTCTTCTGTGATGCACAGTGCTTCTATGAATCCCATACACCCTACATGCTCGGTGAATGGAAACACAGATAGTATAACTTACTTTATATTATCTTCCAAAATAAAATCCTCAATTAAAAATGAAACCTTCTAAATGATTTTAAAACATCCCAAAATAGTTCCAAACCTAGCATTGTCAGAATTCCTTAAAAAGCTCCAGTAAAAATGGATTATTTTTAAACACACTTAGGAAATGACTACTACTGTATTTTTAAACTAGTCAGGCACCTTTACGGCAAGATACCACCATTAATAACACCCAGTAAACCCTAATCTTAGTTTCACCAGATTTTTAAAAAACAGTAAATATCACTTTATGTAAAAATAATGGCCTTGATTTGTCCCCTCTACCTACATTAAATCACTCGAGTATAAACAAACCCCAAACAAAATATTTAACATAGCTTATGCTCAAATAAATTTGTTAGTCTCTAAGGTGCCACAAGTACTTCTGTTCTTTTTGCAAATACAGACTAGCACGGCTGCTACTTTGAAACCTATAAAACTTCAGTGGCCTGGTGGCAAAAGTAATATACAGGAACATTGTTAACTTTAAATCTAGATAATTTCAAAGGAGTCAAAGGTAATTTCAGGCATTACACCTGTCCCCAAATTCTATTTGTTTTTGCTTTTAAAGTCTTTGGACCTGATCCTGCAGAGAGACCCATGTTGCAGATTCTCATGACTCTTGCAAGATTGTGCATTTCAGAAGCTTATTGTCTTTCTGATATTGTGTGAAAGGGCCACACAAACGACAGGGAAACCTGATTACACAGGGGAAAGGAGGAAACTAGCTACACACAAGTGCTATCCAATACATTGAAAACAAGATTTTTCCTTTTAGAATAATCTTACGAGTTAGGTATGAAGTAAACGTTTCTCAGGCAGGAGTGCAAGTTTTAAACTGACAGCTTCCCTTTAATTCACAGCACGTTTATCATGATGATGATGACGACGACCAGGCCTGTCATAACCAGAATACAAAGTCCTTTATACAGCAGCCTACAAGCTCCCATTTCTAGGATATCACCATTATTATTTGCACATAGTGTCAGACAGATCGTTACAGCTGTAACAAAGCCTGGTCGCCCCGCCAGCGCCGGGCCGGGCTCCTCTGCGGGCGGCGGCTCCAGCCCGTACAGACACCTCCACCCCACCCGCAGCTTGGCCCGAGGTGCCGGGGGCTTCCTCCGCCGGCCAGGGAGACGCTGGCGCGTGGGGGAGTGGGGGCCGCACTCACCTGCGAGCGGGGGGCGCTACTGGCTCTGTCCGGGCCACATCCCCGTCACCTCCTTCTCTAGCCGCACACTGAGCAAATTCAAACACAAGCGGCCCGCCTCCCCTCGCCACCTCATTGGCCCGCACTGCCATGACGTCTCTAGTGCGACCGCGCCGAGGGCTGGCGGGACTGGTTTCATTGGAGCGGGGATCTGTTCGGGTTCCGTTCAGTCCTGGTAGGCCTGGTGCTGGGGAGTGTGCTATTCTTCCTGCTAGGAAAACGTGCCCCGTGCCTAGGGGTCTGTGCTCATGCCGCTTGTTCCTTTTGGGTGCTATCACGTGAGAAAGGGGAATGTAATTCCGAGAAGCCCCTTCAGAGTCCTGTTCTGCCTGGGGTGGAGGGTGAGAGGCGGGGGACCAGCAATCCATCGTGCACAAAGGGGTGAGTGGGAGAAGATGCATTAAGCCCCCGGGTAGGGGTGCGCATGGTACTCAAGAGGCTACGTGCCACGTTGTACTGCATTTTAGATGAATAAATCACAGATAGTTGTACAGGTAGCTGAGCAAATTTTATAACAATTAAACTGGTGAATATTGTAGAAATCAACCACATTTCACTTTAAAAGGCAAACGACTATTCGCAAACAGTCTTTCGCCCTATGCAGTTGTCTCCATATATTGCACACAGAGGCTCACAGCAGTTAGTATGTTACACCCGTGTAACCGTGTAACATGGGTGCAACAAGCCCTGCTTCTAGCATCAAAATTCATTCAAGGATATTAGAACAAAGATTGGGAAACTAACAATAATATGTATGCCCACATAGTATTGCTGGATTGGACTAAAACTTTACTCAGCCTTAATGTTTGAAGTCGTGACTGGCACTTCTATAGTACAGCTAGGATGTGTGCGGAGGCTGTGTGTGTACAACTGTAGTGGTGATTGTGTGGGTGTATGTTTGTGAGCGAGTGAGAAGAGGTTGGTATGTACCTGAGGTAGATTTATGCATATAGTTCTATGCAGCAGAGAGGTAGGTGTGGGGGCAGCAGGGGTTGTGATGTTAATGACAAATACGTGTCGGAGATAAAACCCCAGTGCTAAACTGACCTGGGCAGGTCCGTCGTACATATCTACCACTGGCAGATACCCGAGGTGTCTTTTAAAACGTTCGCGACGTTGCATAGCTTTTCATGCCAATAAGGTATTACTGTATTGAATTGCATAAGACGGGATGATGCGTGTGGGATACGTACAGGAAGTGGTAGTATGCAACTGACAAGCGTGTTAGTGGGTTTGTCTGCAGTTGGCAGGCGTGCTGATTGGTGTTGCATGTTTCAAGAGGAGCGTAGTGTCTATATACAGGGGCAGGTGTTTGTATATGGCTGGTGGCGGGGGAAGCGGGCTGTGCACAGCTAGGAGCTGGTGTGGGTGATCGAGGATAGTGCCCTGGGGGGAATTGGGGGGGGGGTACCCGGGGCGGGCTTGAGGCTACTGTAATGTGGCGGTTGAGAGAGGGATACACCACGCTGGGGCCCTGGGGAGATCCTGAACGGTTTCTTGGGGGCCACTCCCCTTCGGGCGTTTACATCTCCCCGGGCCCTCAAGGACTCTCTGCTCCCACATGAAACAGGTGGGGGCTGCCGTCGCGGCAGCAACATGCAGGCGGAACTGAAGACATCGGTGCTTTGTTGCCAGGGGAGGGGAGGCCGGGCGGGCTGTGCACTGATACCCCGGCAGCGAGAGAGGGGCAGCGGCGTGATCTGCAGTGAGTACCGGGCCCTTGTTCCCCAAGTGTCCCCTGCCTGTGGAGGGAGAGGAGGAGCAGACTGGGGCGGCCTCAGTTGCCCCCGCAGCGCGGCCCGGCTGGAAGAGGGGGGTTGGGCAGGCCGGCCCTCAGCACTTTCGGGTGTAGAGACTTCACAGCCTCGTTAGAGGCGCGCAGTAAAACCAGACGCCGCGGAGCGTCAGTTGACGAGTTAACGTTTCCCGCGATGCTTCTGTCTCGCCCCCTCTCCTTTGGCTCCAGCGCCCGTTGCAGGCGCTGTGGGACGGTGCTGTTTTGCTTCGAAGCGCACACTCACTCTTGTCCCCCTCCGCGCCCCAGGTTTGGGGTGTGTCGCAAGCTCCAAGTGCTCGCTGAGTTTCATTCACTCTTCTGTACCGGAGACTATACGTCTGCTACATCTTCCCTTCCTAGTTGTATTTCAGCAAATGACAGCAACGTTTTCGCTTACAAACTCTCAGTCCAAACAATACATCGAAATACTAATGGGCATGCATTTTAGAAGAAATATGACTTCTGCTTTTTTAAACAAAAAGTTGCCTAAAGTGAGAGTGCTGTGAAGTAACTTATCAATACATTTTTCTGGGATATGAATTGAGCTTGAGTATAATATATATGTATAACATCTTACTGGGTTCATATGACTACATGAAGCAATTCTGGTTAAGGATGTAGACTATTAAATGATTATTAATGTTGGCTCTGATCGTGTAGTGATCTCTAGGGCAGTGAAATAGTCTTCTTAGAAAGGGCTCACTGCAGGATCAGGGCCATAGTATGAGGCCCATTTCTGAATTAAATAAGGAGACAAGCACCTTTTCAACAATTTTATCTCCAATATTATACATTTTGCTTATTTGCCCTGGGTGGGATGGGCCAATTGATGGTAGCTATTCATAAGTACCTTGTAGGTAATTTGATCCATCAGTTTCTTAAACAGTTTCTGGAGAACAAGAAAATATCTGATTACAGAGAACTTGCCTAATTTGTTTACCTTTTTAAACTGTGGAGTTATTTAACAAGTGGGGCGTAGATTCTAATGAAGGTAACTTTCCTAAAATGATCATTCAGCATGTTCCCATTTTGTGGCAAACAAAACAGATGACTGAATGATGGGTAAACCTGAATCAATAGAATATATAAAAATTGAGTAGATAAATTGCATCATGGGATTAGACATTGTCTCCATTAATAATAAAAATACAGTATGGCATATTGTCAGATGGCCTTATGTCTGTGTTTTCTTTTTTGCATGGTAAGAGAACATATGAAATGTGGGACTGAAGGAGGTATTTGCTCAGAAAACAAATGTAAAATTCCTGTAAATAAAACCCGTCTTTTTACCTCTTTGCAGCTAACTGCCAATTCATTTTGTTATGAAAAGAAAAGTTTAGCCTAAAGCAGTGATTCTCGAGCTATTTACCATGGTGGGCTGCATATGCAGCTTTCTATGTGTTATATGGGCTGCAGCCACTCATATATACTACCTGTATGGCCCCAGGATGTCATATGGGCTGATTGGGCTGCAAGCAGCCTGTGGGTTGAGAAGCACTGGCCTAAAGGATGTAGCACTCCACTACTAAAATAAAGAAGAGGGGTAGGTGTACTCTTCTGGTTTGTCATCTAGGTGTGACGTAGTATAAAAGTAGTGTAAGTCATGTTCACGAAAAATATGAAACTGATGAAAATAGCTATTCTTGACCAGACAAATGGTCTGATGTTTCATTTCTCACCCAATGTTGGAACAGTTGATGTTTTAAAGTGTGAGATTTGATTACATGATGTTATCATGCACTGCTCCAAATGTTTTTATTGATCATAACATGATTCTAGCACTGTATTAAATTCAACTACAGTGTTGGACTCTCATTTTCCTATTTTAGCTGGTTAAAGGGAACACTACAAAATTAATTGTGCTGTGGTGTGCTGATGTTGAAAGCAAGTTAACCATAGAAAGGACAGTAATACTTTTTTAAAATAATGAAGTCTGGCTTTACTTGTATACTTTGTGCTCAGATATGGTCACATATCATTTACCATATACTTCATTTTAATACTAGTATCCTCAATATGTCATGCTACAATCAGAATCATAGGCTAGAGAGGAGACAAAAGTTTTATGGTAATACGTAAAGAGAAGCATTGTGGCTTGAGTGGAGAGCCTTGGAGAAATCCTGAAAGGATACCACCACTGGAGATTATAATGGAAACTATATATCTAAATTTCTGCCAATGTAGTGTTTCTCTGGGACTTTGTACCATGGGTTGTGTGACTGCTTTTTTGTACTTCCCCTTCCTGTCCCAACCTATTATTTAAAATACGTACTTTAAAATTGTTTCCAATATTTGTTTTTCCAGGTTGGCCTAACTACAGTATGGTGCTGTTTCGATATTTGTTCCAGCTCTACAAACGATTGCTTCTGTCCAGTTTAGAAACTAGCTCAATAAATGTAGGTATTTGGGCCAGAAATATTCATTCTTCAGCAGAAAGGCTGGAAGTGACTTATGACTATGGAATTAAAAAACAAACGATGTATAACCATGAAATTCAAAAGCTACATCAAAGTGCAGATGATGAAGATTGTAGAAGACCACACATACCTGTGATGGTGAAAGAAGTTGTTAATTGTTTATCACCCCAACAAGGACAGGTGAGTTAAATGATTTCTTACAGTTGTATATAATTTTTTCCCCAAATTTGGATTGTCACTCTGTATTGTCCTAAGATAATTATTTATTTGGTAGAGAAATAAAAACCACACTCTGCAACTTGTGCTGCTAAGAGCTCTACTGTGTTAAATTGATTTGTGATTCAGATTAAGATTTTATGTTTACCATCACAGGATTCATTAATCTTGTACTCTGGAAAATCAAATTATAGTATTTGTCAAAATTATAGTAAAATGTTTGTATATTCCCCTGCTTCTGTATCCAGTCCTGACAGATGAGTTCTATTGGGTCACTTCTGATATACGTTCCTAGAGTACCATAGGTAGCAGGGAATTCTCAGTTAATGAATTTCTGATGAAATAGCTGCTTCTTGTAGGCTTCAGGGTATAATGCAGGACCTGTCCAATTAGGTCTTAAACTAAATGGTATATATCAGTGGTTCTCACCAGGGGTCTGGGGCCCTGTAGGGGGCCGTGAGCAGGTTTCCAGGGTTCCTGCAAGCAGGACCAGCCTCAAACTCGCTGCAGCCCTTGGTAGAAAGCTGAAATCCCACTGCACGGGACAAAAGCCTGAGGCCCTGAGCCCCACCACCTGGGACTGAAGCCAAAGCCTGAGCAGCTTAGCTTCATGGGGGGCCCCTGTGGCATGGGGCTCTGGGCGATTGCCCTGCTTGCTGCCCCCTAATGGCTGGCCCTGGCTTTTATATGCAGAAAGCTAGTGGTTCCACAGATGGACCGCAGAGTTTTTATAGCATGTTGGGGGGCTAAGAAAGAAAAAGGTTGAGAACCCCATGTGTATATATAATCATGGCAGGTTTTAGGTCTCTTTTATTAGATTTCTTTTTTTCCCCTGGTGCTTGTGAAACTCAGTGGGACTTGAGCACCTAAATCCCTTAGGAGCCTTTGAAAACAAATCCTGTGTGTGTAATATATGTTTTTATGGTAGTGGCATTTAACTGCAAAGTACTTAACTGCCAAATCACTTAAAATAAATAGAATATTAGGACTCAATCCACCAAACAATTAAACATGAGTAACGTGTTTGGGTCTGTGATATCTTAAATATGGTATTGAACTAAAAGGATTCTATTTACAGTGTTTCATATTTACAATTCAGATGTGTTGATCTGTAAAATTTAATTGTTGTTCTTTGGAATGTTGGCTTCCTATGAGTTTATTGTTCTTTTGTTATCTCTGTGAGGCTTTTTCTGGAAAAAAAATTACAATATAACAAGTGTTTAAATGATTTAAAACACTGGTTACTTACTGTAAATAGTCTGTTTTTACAATAGTTAAACAAGTGTCATCTTTCAAAATGACATAGAGCCCAAGAATGGGAAAATGATGCACAGGGTTTGTAACATGTCCAGGAATCAAAAGTGTTTCCGAAGGTCAGGTGAAATCCCTTAAAAAGCCATGATTTGTGACCTTCTGAAGATTGTTGTGGTCTTGAAATTTATGGGTCACTTTTAGATGAATTGAGAAACCAAATATGAAAGAAGAGAGAAGAATTTATAATTGATTGAGTGTCAGTAGCATAACTCTTGCAATATGTGCATCACTAATTGCTTACTTTATACAGTTCAAGATATACAATACATGCCAGTCAAATATACTTTGATAGAGTTTACAAATAGATCTTCTGGGTCAGGGCTTTGGAGCAGAGTACGGAGCAGTGGAGTTGCAGATTTTTCCTGGAGCTGGAGTGGATCCGCAGCATAGCTCCAAAGCCCTGTTCTGGGTCAGAATTAAGATTTCAACACTCAGATTTTGACAGCATTTTTATATGTGAACTGATAACTGACTATGTAAACTGTAACAGTGATATCTGTAAAGTATCTGTTTTTAATAATAAACTGTAGTTTGCACAAGGGCTATATTACTTTAATAAATTTAAGTTCTTTTTGGACTAATTCATAGGTTCTAGCTTAATATAAAAATACTTGCTAAGTAATTTGAGAGGGAAGATACATTCCTATCTATAAAATGAGGACAATAAATCTTTCCTACCTTGCAAAATACTTTGATAATTTTTAGTGATTAGGTTATAAATGTAAGGTAGTTTTATTGTTGTTTAATGTCCGCCATCCTAGCCCTCCATCAGGATGTTGGTGAATTCTCAGTTTAATGCATGGATGTTCAAACCTTTGTGACAGAGTTCCTCCTCTACCTTGGTAGGTCCTGCACTTACTGGTGGATTTTCTCACCTCACAGATTCATCATGTGGGTTGGGAAACAGCCCAGAGACCTTCCCCTCTGGTAGAAGCCACAGTCCAGCTCAATTCCTCCTGTGTCTGATGGGGAGTTGGGAGGTTTGGGGGGAACCTCGGGCTGCTCTCTACTCCGAGTTCTCCCCAAACCTCCCAACTCCCGATCAGACACAGGAGGAATTGAGCTGGACTGTGGCTTCTACCAGTGGGAGAGGTCTCTGGGCTGTTTTCTGACCCACATGGTGTCTAGAGTGCCTCCTGGTACAGCTGCACGACGGCTACAATTCCCTGGGCTACTTCCCCATGGCCTCCTCCCAACACCTTCTTTATCCTCGCCACCGGACCTTTCTCCTGGTGCCTGATAATGCTTGTATTCCTCAGTCTTTCAGCAATATGTCTTCTCACTCTCAGCTCCCCAGCTCCTCACATGCACACCATAAACTGAAGTGAGGTCCTTTTTAAACTTAGGTGCTCTGATTAGCTAGCCTGTCCTAACTGATTCTAGCAGTTTCTTAATTGGCTCCAGATGTCTTAATTATCCTACCTGTTTTAATTGGTTCTAGCAGGTTCCTGATTACTCTAGTGCAGCCCTTGCTCTGGTCACTCAGGGAAGAGAAAACTACTCATCCAGTGACCAGTATATCTGCCCTCTACCAGACTCCTGTACCCCACTTGTCTGGGTCTGTCACGCCTTGTACAACTGAGGGTCATGCTGAGAGCTTTTGATGAATAAAGGGACACAGTTTTCAATAATTGGAACAGATTGAACTTGTCCTCATCATGAACATGGAGGTGCAGCCAGTGGAGAATATAGGAATCCACATGAGTTGCTCCATCTGTGGATTAAGATAGAACTTCCTATGCTGGCACCTGCATTTTTCAGATTTCAGCTCTGTATTGTCAAGATGAAGACATCAGGAAACCAAATTGCATTTTAGAACTTGGTGGGACATTTGGCCTGCAAGATTCACTTTGGCCACACACTTGTTCAGTGGTGAGTACAAGTGATATGGTTTTGTGTGTGTGTGTGTGTGTGTGCTGTTACACGTATACAGTGGTGGCAACCTGTGGCTTGCGGTCTGCACGTGACCCATCGGATAATTCTACTGGCCAGCCGCGAAACAGTTTGTTTACATGACTCTTTTCGCAGGCACGGCCCGCAACAGTCCCATGGCTGCGGTCGCCATTCCTAACCAATGGGAGCTGCAAAGTGGTGTAAGGTCTGGTTGCCGTTTCCGCGCTCCCATTGGCCAGAACAACGAACCGCGGACCACTGGAGCTGGCTGCGTCGGTGCTGGGCCCAAAGTCAATGTAAACCAAATTCTCTCATGGCCCACCGAGATTTAACTGACAGGCTGCATGCAGCCTATGGGCCACAGGTTCCAACCACTAATGTATTTATTACACACGCATGCGCGCACGGCACACACACACCCTCTATTAAAAGAACTTGTTAAAGTTGCAAAGCCAACATTTGAAATTAGGAAATGCTATTTTACGATTGCTGTCCAGCCTTAACTCTGATGCCTTGTGTGTGTCTGCTCTCGTATCAGCAAGTGGGGATTGTGTATTGTGTATCATAATGTATTTCTTAAATTTGAGTGGTTGTCTTTGCACTAAACAACATTCTTGTAAGATAGGTATGGTGCTTGTGTGTAATTTCTTAGGTTTTTTTTGTTTTTGTTTTTTTTTAAGAAAAAAAGTAAAACCAAATTCTTTGACTGTCAATGGATTTAGGCGCTTGTACCTACGTCCTTTTGAAAATAAGAAACTTGGCTCCTAATCAGTTTAGCTTGCACATGATCCAGATACCTTAAAAATCTGGGCCTTAATTTTTATGCAACGCTGTAGGTCTTTGATTCAGTGTCGTCTCATCATCAAGGGAAATCCAACGGAACATAGCCTCCTTGCAGATGAGCATCACTTAGGCATGTCTACACTACCCGGCGATCGGTGTAGTAATCTATTATGATTTATCGTGTCTGGTGTAGACACGATAAATCGATCCCGATCTCTCTGCCGTGGCGAGAGCGGAAGCAGAGTCGCAGAGGAGCGGCATGGTTGACTCGCTGCCGTCCTCACGCCAGGTAAATCGACCAAGATTCCAACTTAGCTACCTACACATAGCTGAAGTGCGTATTCTTAGTTGACACCCTCCTCTCCCCCCCCAACTCCTCACTGTAGACTAGCTCAGATGATCCTTAGCTAAATCCTGAGACATCTGGCGGGACATTAAGTCCATGTCGGTCACTGTGATTCTGATAGTGCCACGTGTTTTTTGGCATAGAGTGGAATTCCTTGGTAAACATGCTCTGCAATTGGCTTTTAATCATAATAATATCGTACGAAGACAGCTGCTGAACCTAAACCAATTCTGATAAGGTCGTTGCTGTGTTTCAGCTATAAATATGTCATTGCTGATTCCTGCCATATTGTGGAGCACTGATGAAATGAAAACATTAATCACTGCTCTCAGCCGCCTTCAGTACCAATCACTGCTCTATAGCTAAATTGGTATAATGTGATTCTATAGATCACAGGTTTGTAGCAAGGTTGAGTCACAGTGTCTCCACTGAGGCCACAAATGGCTAGAACATGAGCAACTGCTGTTATAAAGTCTCCATGTATTTCGATCATCCCTCGCACTGTTTATGTGTAAGCCAGTAATACGACAGTTTGCCATCTGTTTGATATCTTCTACAGAGGTTAATCACTATAATTGGTTAAATTTGGCATTGGAGCGCTTAATGGTAAATGTGGCCAAGGCATTAGTTTGGGATTACACAACACAATGCATGTGCTTCTTGCCCAACCCAATCTGGCTGTCAAGCTGCTGATTCACTAATTGTGCAGAACAAGACAATTTGATCAGTGTATTCGAGATCTGAAAGTATGATGGTAATTCGCTCAGTGTCCCAACCAAACTTTAAGGCTATCATCAACCAATCAAACTAATACTGATGGTGGAAAGGATAGCAGCTTGCCGACGCTCCTGTGGAAACGGAAACTGCCGTGTATCTACCATTACTTAAACACATACACAGTCGTGCTTCATTCTGTAATGTTGGAGAATAAGTTTCTATGTCTTAGATGGTGCAGTTCATCAGCCGGAAATGCCAGTGATTTATTTGCGGGGGGGAGAGGGGAACTCTACTTAAAAAAAACAAAACCTTAAAAGAACTAGAGCAGGGGTCAACAACCTTACAGAAGTGGTGTGCCAAGTCTTCATTATTCACTCTCATTTAAGTTTCGCGGCCAGTAATACATTTTAACGTTTTCAGAGGGTCTCTTCTATAAGTCTATAAAAATATACTCCTAAACATTGTTGTAATGTAAACGTAAATAAGTTTAAAATGTTTAAGAAGCCTTCATTTAAATAACAGTAAAATGCAGACCTCCCCGGACTGGTGGCCAGGACCTGGGCAGTGTGAGTGCCACTGAAAATCAGCTTGTGTGCCGCCTTAGGCACACGTGCCATAGGTTGCCTACCACTGAACTGGAGTCATGGTTTAGTGTGGAATGACACAGCCAGATTAGTTGGGGGTATTCTACATATAAATCTAGGCTTAATTGAAATTGCACTTTAGGTTTATGGTTCACTGTTGGAAGACATCATTGCAAAACGCAAAGGAACTCATTTAGAAAGATTTATTGGGTTATCAAAGTGAACTGTTTCTGCTGCTCAACTAAGTTCAATGGAAGATCCACACAATCCCATATGCTTTATCTGGGATTCCACCATTGTTAATGGATAAGTGTAAACAGCTTTTTTGTCACTTTTAAAAACCATAGTAGGTATATCAAGTATTTGAAACATCAGAGAATATCAGGTGTTTTAAAGCCTGCAGTTTTAGTTCTTTGCAAATAAATAGGATATAGTCAGTGACAGTGGGTCAGATGGGTTATGCTAGTGCAAGGGTCAACAGTAAAATGTTAAGTTAAATTTAGAGTCTGTATATCACTGAGATGAATGGTGAAACTTCATTGAGTGCTATCATTTATCATCTGGGCTGTAGAATCAGGGCAGTGTTGCATTGATTTACATTCTATGTATGTAAAATATGCCAGAGATCCTTAATATTTGGAACTTGTTTTTTTCCCACATAAAAGGATTTCTCTTATCCCTGCTTTGAACACAGTGGAGAATATGAAAGCTGATGTCAGCTTTTATTTTCTTCAGTATCTGAAAACCTAAAGGGTAGAGTAATACATGGAAAATCTGATAGGGAGTCGATACTCCTATTCTAACTTCGATCAGTCAGCAGGTCTTTATTTATAGTGCTTCCTAACAACATACATGAAGACTGAAAATTCATTCACAACTGAGAACACAGAAAAAAGAGTCCAGTATTAAAAAAATAACAAAAAGTAAGTTTCTGGGCATTTGGTGCTGATGAGAGAAAAAAGAGAACTTCAGCACTAATGATATGTTTAACATCCCTGCTCCCGCTCCTCCCCCCACCCGGTAAATATTCTTGTTGGCTGTCTCCTACGAGGAATTGGTCTGTCATGGATTTAAGGAATAATATTTTCCAGTTACCTTCATGAGTCTCTTTATTGCTTTAGAGCCTGTTTCCTTCAAGTCCCTATGGTAGTGCATTCTCTGAAGCACACAGTATAAATGAGTCTGTATCCATCTAGTTCATTTTCTGTTCAATGAAAAGTCTGTTGCAGTAAATTCACAGAAAAGTAATTTCCTCTTTTTAAATTCATTATATTGACTAAACTGTATTTTAGTTTTTTTTTTGTTTTTTTTTTTTTTTTAGTTCACCACTGTTCTTTACTCTTATTTGATAACTGTTGTCTGGACAACTTCAGTTTTCACAGTTCCCTTAATCTTCAAGGGTAATAAAAAAACAAGTGTAACTCCTCAGACTGCATATCTGATTCATCCACATGCAATTATTTTTCTTCCTAGCTTTCATCTTGATGTTTACTAGTTTTCCCCTTGTATGAATTGTTTGCTTTAATTACTTTCTTTTGCATCATAGATGCGCTGATATGAAAGAGAGTTTTACTATCTCTGACTTTTAATATATTTTCCAGAGGATGAAACTTTGATTTTTATGTTATTCTCATATGGAACTTGTAATAATATTTCTGGGATATTGCATATCCATAAGAAACTAACATATGGAGTGCTTCAGAACAGACATCATATTTGATGCGTAATATCTAAACTCCCTTTAAGACAAGAGGAAATGTGTTATATCTGATCTAGGTGTGAATAAGAAATATAATAAATTACTGCCTGATGACATCTACACTTCTACTTTAAACACAATAGCATCCTGGTCTAGGATCACATGTTTTAAAAAAAAAATGCTTTCTGGTCTATGCCTGTTAGGGAAACTGTTAGGCAAAACCATTAAAAAAACCTAAAACTGTTGTGTCAGAGTTGGGGGCAAGGGGACAGTCCTTCAACTCTGTGATCCTTTGGTGTGTAGCCTGCTTGGTAGAAACAAGGTTAAATCAGATGCTAGTTTTATCAAATGAGACAGTTTGTTTATACAGATAAACCTCATCTTAGAGCTTCCCTGACCTTGCTTCTCCTGGCCAGTTAAGACATTTTGCAAAGGCATCCTCTTTGGCTGTACACAGAGTTCTGCAAGTCTATTCCTTTCTACCTTCCCATTCTTGTTGAGGTTCTCGCACTTGCTCCCAAAGATGTGCAAAATGCAGCAAGCAGCTATAACATGAGGCGCACATTTTTCAGAAGCATCCAGCCTTGTCATAAGACACTTGCACCTTTCCTTCAGTCTTCCAAATTCACACTTCACTGTTATTTTACAGCTGCTCAGAGTATAATTGGTCAGTTCCTTTCTCATATCCAAGTGTCCAGTAAGGATATGTCTACACAGGCTGTGGCAGCAAGTTCCAAAAGCGGAGTTGACAGACTGGGCTCATGCTATGGTGCTAAATACAGTTGTATAGATGATGTTGTGGCTCCAACTGGAGCTCAGGCCCTGAAGCCTTCCCTAGGCTTCCAAGCCAAAGCCTGAATGTGTACACAGCTATGAATAGCATTGTAACATGAACCTCAGTAGCCTGTCTCAGTAGCAGGCTTGCTGCTGCTCACTATGTGGACATACCTTTAAAGATTTTGTAAGCTCGGTCTCCTAGAGTGACAGGAGGAATATATATTGTTTTTAATGGTCTTCAGTTTTTCATTTAAAAAAAATTGTAAGTTCTAAAGCTTCCCGCATCATGGTCCTTTCCAGACTACCCCAACTTAATATTGGTGAATCTACCTCAGTGATCAACAGGAATTTGCACCACAGTGGAGAAATACCCCTTTCCATTGATGAACTCTGAGGTCTGGTGTGTGGGGAGGCAAATAATAGACATGAAATCCCCTTAATGGCTTCTATACAATTTGAGATCTCATACTGTGCAAATCTGTCAGTAACCTGCGTATTACCTATCTTTATTCCCTGAGGCGGTAACATCTCTTAATAACAGTGCATGCCTCCATAACAGTAGCCCAGTAGTCGATCTGTCAATGTCAGTCTGGTTAGCTACTGGCTGATAGAAATTAGGTGGTGAGCTTCTAGATGGCAGTGATGGTCAAAGGCTCCTCCACACTGAGGGGAGCTCTCATGTTGATGTTTTGACAGTGCAGCTCTGGGGTGAACTCTCCACCAATCTTGAGGAAAATTAGTCTTTCGCATCCTGAAGTTCTGCTGCTACTGCTAGTCATCCCAGTTGTTCAGCAGTATCCTTTCCCACTAGGCCGTGCTGGCTGGCTGAGCCCAGAAGCAGTGCTCCACCAAATGAAAATGTCTTGCAGAAAGAAGTAATTTCTCAGTTTCCCATCTCCCTCCCCTTCCTCCTCCAAGTAACTGCCCAGCATCATGGTGGCTATGCTAGTGGCTGCCTCCTGACTCTCTTCCAAAGCTGGCTGCTTGACATCTAGGCCATCCTGTTCATATTAATAGCTGCTAGGATTGCAACACTGAGCCGTGTTTCCTCAATGCTGCCTCATAACAGTTTGAAAATGGTGCTGTATTACTAGTGATCAATGGCTCCATGTCTAGTTGGCAGCCGGTATTAAGCGGAGTGCCCCAAACGTCGGTCCTGGGGGCGATTTTGTTCAATAACTTCATTAACGATCTGGAGGATGGTGTGGATTGCACTCTCAGCAAGTTTGCAGATGACACTAAACTAGGAAGAGTGGTAGATATGTTGGAGGGTAGGGATAGGCTACAGACGGACCTAGACAAATTAGAGCATTGGGCCAAAAGAAATCTGATGAGGTTCAACAAGGACAAGTGCAGAGTCCTGCACTTAGGATGGAAGAATCCCATGCACTGCTACAGAGTAGGGACTGAGTGGCTAGGCAGCAGTTCTGCAGAAGAGGAACTAGGGGTTACAGTGGATGAGAAGCTGGATTTGAGTCAACAGTGTGCCCTTGTTGCCAAGAAGACTAACGGCATTTTGGGTTGTATAAGTAGGAACATTGCCAACAGATTGAGGGATGTGATCATTCTCCTCTATTCGGCATTGATGAGGCCTCATTTGGAGTACTGTGTCCAGTTTTGGACCCCAAACTACAAGAAGGATGTGGAAAAATTGGAAAGAGTCCAGCGGAGGGCAATGAAAATGATTAGAAGGCTGGAACATATAATTTAGGAGGAGAGGCTGACGGAACTGGGATTATTTAGTCTGCAGAAGAGAAGAATGAGGGGGGATTTGATACCTACTTTCAGCTACCTGAAAGGGGGTTCCAAAGAGGATGGATCTAGACTGTTCTCAGTGGTAGCAGATGACAGAACAAGGAGTAATGGTGTAAAGTTGCAGTGGGGGAGGTTTAGGTTGGATATTAGGAAAAACTTTTTCACTCGGAGGGTGATGAAGCACTGGAATGGGTTATCTAGGAAGGTGGTGGAATCTCCTTCCTTAGAGTTTTTTAAGGTCAGGCTTGATAAAGCCCTGGCTGGGATTATTTAATTGGGGATTGGTCGCACAATGCCTCATGAGAAAAATTCGAGAATACATAGAGTCCGGTGGCAGAATATTGCACTATGGAATATCTGCCTAGAATGTTGTGTGGGGTTATTTTGAAAAAGCTCAGAGCTGTGTGGGTGCAATGATTCACATGGGATTTAGGTAAAGATGACATAAATGAAGCAGTATGGATGCTTTAAGATTCACTGTCTCAGTTTGCCTCTTCACTGACTCTTAATTGGGCTGGATGAGGAGAATGTGCATTGTGAATTCACAGAAGAGATGTGTAATGGTGTTTACAAACCCCATTCTGACTAGGCAGAAGGGAGAGCAGAGTCTTCCCTGCTTGCAGGCCGTCAGGCTGACCACATCCCAGCACAGCTTCCAGAACTGATGCTTGTGGAAGCATGCATCCACAGCTGTGGTCAATAAAGAAAATGTGCCTAGCCATAAAGGGGGAAGGGGAGGCAGAAAGACCTGGGATAGCAGAGGTGCAACTGCCCCACACCAGGCTTCCTCTAAGAAACTGGCAAGGAGACAAAGGGAGACTGCAAACACTGGAGTTTAAGGGCTGATAGACCAATCTATAAATTCTTAATCTAAATTGAGTTGATCTGTTGGCGAATTGAAGGAGACCAGTTAGAAGAAACCTGGGACCTCTAGAGAGACTGCTCCAAGAGCAGTATACAATATGGTACTAGAAATGAGGGCACTTTTAAGTGCCCTGTAGAAAAGAGAAGCTTTTTTTGCGCACACGCGAGCTACAGAGGTGAATCAGCTCCTGCAGTGGCTGGCTGATTCACAAGCAGGACAGCGACAAGTGTTTGAACAGATGGCATCACACCAGCAACAGTTGTTACAACGAATGGTGGAATTGCTACGGACTGCTGCTCCTCAGGGTCCCGCTCCTCAGGGCATTTCCCCAAACTTTAGGGACCACTCTGACCCTGTTGCTTCCAAAGATGATGACAAATGATGACCTGGAGTCATTCTTGGTAATGTTTGAAAGGGTGGCCATGGCATCTTGATGACCCCCAGCCCAAAGAGCAGTCCAGTTTTCTGCACTCCTCACTGGGGAAGCCCAGACAGTGTATTGAGGACTTGACAATGCAGTGGCCTCGGACTTTGAATTGCCTAAAAGAAAGCTCAGTGCCCTTGAGAGAACCTAAACCAGAAGCAAAAGGAACAGGCACACCAACCGGTGGCTGTTTTTACAAAGGTATTCTTCACTCACCCTGGGAAGATGCATGGCTCACTGTCACATTAGTACCGAACCAGGTAAATACAGGAAGGAGCACTGACTGATTCCCAACAAATTGAGAGGTGCTGTTGAGAAAGAGCCCAGGACTGTATTAGAATTCAGGGTAATAGAGGAATCCTCAGAGTGACTGGAGGAGTCCTATTGTGCTGGTTCTAAAGCCAGATGATTCACTGGGTTTCTATATAGATTTCAGAAAAATGAATAGTTTCAAAATGTGATGCCCACTCCACTCTGTAGGTGAATGAACTCTTAGACTGGTTGGGAAAAAAAAACCATACATCACCACTCTGGATTTGATGAAGGGGTACTGGCAGATCTCTCTGACCCCAGGCTCTGAGGAGAAGATGTCTTTTTCTGTGCCACTGTGCCTATTTCATTTTAAGATGATGCCCTGCAGATTACACAGGTGGCAGTTGCTACTTTTCAATGTGAGATGGACAGATTACTCCAACAGCATAATCAACGTGTAGTAGTATACTTGGACAATGTAGTCATTTTTAGCAAGGATTGGGATTCTCATCTGGATAAAATATCCACTGTTCTCTAAAAGCAGCAGAGAATCCTGTGGCACCTTATAGACTAACAGACGTTTTGGAGCGTGAGCTTTCGTGAGTGAATACCCACTTCTTCAGACGCAGGTAGTGGAAATTTCCAGGGGCAGGTATAAATATGCTAGCAAGCAAGCTAGAGATAACGAGGTTAGTTCAATCAGGGAGGGTGAGGCCCTGTTCTAGCAGTAGAGGTGTGAAAACCAAGGGAGGAGAAACTGGTTCTGTAATTGGCAAGCCATTCACAGTCTTTGTTTAGTCCAGAGCTGATGGTGTCAAATTTGCAGATGAACTGAAGCTCAGCAGTTTCTCTTTGAAGTCTGGTCCTGAAGTTTTTTTGCTGCAGGATGGCCACCTTAAGGTCTGCTATAGTGTGGCCAGGGAGGTTGAAGTGCTCTCCTACAGGTTTTTGTATATTGCCATTCCTGATATCTGATTTGTGTCCATTTATCCTTTTCCGTAGTGACTGTCCAGTTTGGCCGATGTACATAGCAGAGGGGCATTGCTGGCATATGATGGCGTATATTACATTGGTGGACGTGCAGGTGAATGAACCAGTGATGGTATGGCTGATCTGGTTAGGTCCTGTGATGGTGTCGCTGGTGTAGATATGGGGGCAGAGTTGGCATCGAGGTTTGTTGCATGGATTGGTTCCTGAGCTAGAGTTACTATGGTACGGTGTGCAGTTGCTGGTGAGAATACGTTTCAGGTTGGCAGGCTGTCTGTGGGCAAGGATCGGCCTGCCACCCAAGACCCGTGAAAGTGTGGGATCATTGTCCAGGATGGGTTGTAGATCCCTGATGATGCGTTGGAGGGGTTTTAGCTGGGGGCTGTATGTGATGGCCAGTGGAGTCCTGTTGGTCCACTGTTCTCTGATCACTGAGGGAAGCTGGGTTAACTGCTAACACTGCTAAATGTGCAATAGGAAAACAGGAAGCTCGTTACCTGGGACACTTAATTAGTGGAGGGCAAGTTCACTATTTGGTGGTTAAGATTTATGCCTTACAGGCATACAAGCCTGCCATCAAAAGGCAAGTGAAGGCCTTCCTATCCCTAACGGGGATTGCTAGTTAGTACCACATTTGGCACCATAGCAGCCCCTCTAACTGACCTAAGGATACTACCCCAAGATGGGGTTTATGAATGTCCCTCTTGAAAGGGGTTTTCAAGATCTCAAGGGCATATTCTGCTGTCACATAGTGTTGCATTGTCCAAATTTGGAGAAAGAATTTGTATTGCAAACAGATGCATCAAAGGTAGGACTGGGGGCAGTCCTTTCCCTAAGGGTAATAGAGAAGAACTACCAGACAGTGTACATCAGCTAGAAACTCTTTCCTCACGAGAGAGTGTGCTCGATGATAGAGAAGGACTGCTTGGCTGTCAGGTAGGGGATTGAGAACCTACAGTACTACCTCCTAGGGAATTAATTCACATTAGTTACAGTCAAACCCCTTTGTGCTGGCTGATTATAATGAAAGAGAGAAACCCAAGAATCATGGGATGGTACCTGTCATTCAACCATGTGCCTTCCAGATATAACCCTGGGTAGGAAGTTTGCATCAGGATGCTGATTTTCTGTCAAGAGAAGTAGCTTTCACCAGCCAAGGCCAGGCCGGGGAGAACATGAAGCAGCTTACACGCTCCTGAACATGAGACACAGCCCGCTGTGTGGAAAGAACTCCTGCCTGGGAGCGTGCTAGCCACTTGCCCACACTAGTGGGACCAGGGACAGCTTCCAGTGAGCCTGGTGCCCGCCCCAGTGGGCAGGGCTGGAGGCAGTACAACCACACCAGAGGAGCTGCCGGCACAGGGCACTGGCTCCTGGGAGTGTCAGCCTGACATGCTGCTGCTGCAGTTCTTGGTAGAGCCCTGTAGCTTTGCAGATATAGATTTATATTCCTGGGAGCCGCACAGAGCTCTACTGATAAACTGAATTTAGGTTAGACTTTATGGACTAGTTAATTGTAGGTGAATTGAAGGGACCCAGTTAAGAGAAGGCTGGGCCCTCTAGAGAGACTGCCCGAGGTGTACCAGTAAGGTTTCAGCTCACAGATATGTGGGGAAAGGGTGACAGTGATTTTGTAGAATGGGGGAAAATGCATATGCTACTGAAAATTGACTGAATTCAGTCTCATCAAATTAAAAAAATAATACTCTTAAACATTTTGCTAAGACCAACTGAAGATATTTTTAGCCCAGAAGAAGAAATGTTTTGGAAAGTTATGAGCATTTGAAAATAGAGTGTCAAAATGGAAGCTGTTAGCAATCTAGAGTGAGAAGTCCCTCAAATATAGAACTATGGGTATATTGAACTCTAGTGAGAGCCATTTTAAATATATATATTTTGATTTGAGACCGCTGTGAAATTTACATCCCGTGCTTCCTCTTTTAGGTTTGAGGCATGGCGGACAACTCCAGGGAGTTACAAAATACTCAGATTCTGGGTTTGTGACAGGGGCAAGTCTCTTCTTCCAGGGGTGTAGAGACTGGTCCACCTCCATGTTTTCTTTTGTATGGGACTCCAAGAACCTACTTGCTACTGAAGAAGGAAGCTTGGAAGGGTATAAGGAGGAAGAGCAGGCTGATGGCTGCAGCTCCACAGGGAAGAGTCTTCCAATTACAGTTTCTGGCCATGTGATGTGCCAGCAGGGACCTCTAATTCTCACCTGCAGCATGGCTCTCAGCAGGCAAGCCTGGCTCCTCTCTTTGACAACAGGAAGATGGCAGCTCTCACCAACTTCCCTCCATGTTTCTCTACTGTAGAAGAGGAAGGGAGCCTGCAGCTGTTACTGCTGGAGAATAACAAGGGAACTTGGTCTGTCTACTGAGAACCACACTGCAGATGCACCGGATTTCATTTCACTGTAATACTAAGTTAGCTTGTTGCTATCACTCTATCACATAACAGATGATAGTGCTTCAGGAACCTATTTAAGGCACTGTGTTATAATAAAGCAAGATAAAATGCTTTTGGGTGACTCAGCTTGTAATAGTACTGTATATATTTTCTCTCTCTCTCTATTGGGATAACATTAGTCTTTGCACCTCTTGGGTAAAACTAATAAAATTCACCAGAAAGTAATCTAAGCCCTTCAAATTTTAACTTGAGTGAGACTGTGGTCCCAGAAAGGATGATAATATATGTAGCTACTCATTTCCTCCCCTTCTAGAACTGTATACCTTATTTATTAAGCTTTTTGGCTAATATTGCTTATTAAATATTTGAGGTCTAGTTTGCAAACAGTAATTCAGTCATTCTGCTTTCCCCCAACATACAAAATAGTATGAGGGTTCTAAGTTCATAGCAGGAGTGCAAGCGATAACCACGCTTTCCATTCTCACTTCTATTTCAGAGAATTCCACATTGTTTAGAGTTACACCTATCTCACCACTGCTCATGCATAAAGAGGCTGTTTTCATATGATGATGCTAGTGAGAAAACTAACAGGATCATTATCAGCTTCTTATAGCATCCGTGAAGGGATGAACCCCAATGTGCATGTCCTTGCAGAACTGGTCCTGTGCTGCTGGTAACTGGGGGTTACCTCCCCCATATTTGTACATCTTTTCTTTCCGTCTTAGGTTCTTATGATACTTAACATCATAGCATCTGATAACCTCACAACCTTAATGTATTTATACTTGCAGTGCCCCTGTGAGGTAGGATAGTACGGTTCCCCGTTTTACAGATAGAGAAACTGGGGCACAGAGAGACTTAAGTATCCCAGGTCAGACAGGAAATCTGGTGGAGCAAGGAATTGAATGTGGGTCTCTTGAGTCCTAGGCTAGTGCTCTAACCAATGAACCATCCTTTCTATTCTGCCCAACCCTCCCTTCTCCCCAAAAAGAATGAACTTAAAGCCCCATGTATGGGTACTCTTATTAAATGACAATTACATCTTCTCCCCAAGATACCGTATTTGCTCCTTGTTCATCTCTTAGTTTTTACGACTATTGGAATGTAAATGGCATTTTACTTAAAAGTTGTTAAGGGGCTTAGAATTAGCATTAGCATCTTACAAATTGGGGGAAGAAATGCTTTCATGCTCCAGCCCATATGTCCTTGTGCAGCTTTCTTAACTCCTTTTTAATAAAAGTATGGATTCTGCGTCCATTTTCTCTCAGGCATATGCTAATCTAAACATAGATACATTTAGTTATCTTTATAGTGCTGCTAAACTATATCTGGTGACTAATTTGTAGTGGTTTGTACAAAGTCCATCCATTTTGCTGCTAATGTAGTTTCAGTGTAAAGATTGGCACTGTGTTGCATATTCTTAGTTTTGTATTGGGGTTTAAAATACAGTACAATCTGTCCCAAAGTTAATAAAGCAGTTATTTAAGAATTGTGTGAACCTGAGGAATACTCGAGGCAATTCCTACAGAAGCATAATTATTATATGGAAGCAAAGCCGCCTCATGAAGGAGTTGTGCTTTCCAACTCTGTTGGGTAGTGAGTAACTCTTCTAACATTTACAGGATTTCTATTTTTTACGATGGAGTGACTAATACTTGAGAATCTATTTCAATGGTAATTTTGCCTGAGTCAGGAGTACATAATTCCATTCCTAATGTATACTTCCATCTCTTAAAATAAGATTTTATATATTTTTATATATTATTATATATTATTTATTTATATACATTTTAATTGTCACTGCTCAGAATTTACAATATTTCTGGTTTGGAACAGCAAGTTCAAAGAAAAACAATTGATAGTTATATAAAAGAAGCACCTTGTCATAATTAGTTTTGTGCAGTAATCCATTAAGTTGACAGACATATTTCCATTATCGTATCCAAGATACTTTTTTGGTATCCATCTGGACTTCTATGCTGTAAGAGTGGAATAACCTGCAAAGGAGATTAAATACCTCCAAGAATGGGCAAATTCCACAAAGGGAGAGTAAATAGAGAGCTAATAGGGTTTCCATAGAAATCTACCAATACCAGCCATAAGTGGTGCAAGGGGATAAACTCAGATAAGAGGTCTTTTATATTTATAAATTATCTGATTCTCTTTTTGAATCAAAAGTTCAAAACATCTAAACTTATGTGCCTAAAATTAGATAGCCTAATCTAAATACATAACCTGAATTTCAGAGTTTTTAAGCACCTGCTTCTTCAGTTGACTTTAATGGTATTTGTGGGTGTTCAGCATCTCAGAAAAAGGCCATTTGTTTAAAGGTCTAAATGTCGATTTAGTTGCCAGACTTTAAGTACCCATGATTGATAATATTGGCTAAGGTTCCTAGTTTGTAAAGCAGTATTATCTAGAAAAGAATGGCCAATTGTATACCTAGAAATCAAGAACGTCCATGATTTATATTAAATTTATATTATCCTTTTGGTTGGCTGTCCCTAAATATTAAATAACAATTTATGCTTTGTTTTAAATTCATGTTTAGTAAAATTTCCACTAAATTTTAATAATACACATTTTTTGTTACAATTAAGGAAAGAAAGAATAGATTTCCCCTGAGATAGAGTTGATTTCCTCAAATATGATTTTACAAAATCTGGTGGCTAATTTAAGTTTGGAATTTTAAGATTGGAATTTTAACAAAGTTAGTTTCATTTTGGACATTTTAATAATGACCTGCTTGAATCATACTGTGGAAATATAAACTGAATGGAATTAGATTTAACAGCTTTAATAAAACTATTAATTAACTGAGTAAAATCTATTGGCTGAATTTAATACAAGGTCTAATTGTGAGAAGTGAGGTCTAATAGAACTATACAAAGGAAGGTAGATGCTGTTCACTTTTGTTTCCTTATCTTCTCCACCTAGCTCTGCTATTGAAACTACTCTCTTTTTTTTTACTTCTTTTTTTTCTTCATACTTGTTTGGGCTCTTTCTTTTGTTTTACTTTTTCTCAGAGGTACATTTTTTTGTAACTTTTTTGGCTACTTTGAATTGACCTTTCTTTTTTTGGCAGTTTGTTCAGTTGAAGAAACTGACTAGCATTTGGAGGGCAGATTTTATACTCTGTAGGAAGTGGCACATGACAACCAGTAGAGCATCTGATTCACAATCTATCTTGCCACCCTCAAGGGTCAGAATACATTAAGAGTTAATGGAGCTCTGCCAGTTTTGCATGAAGTCTAAGATTTAGGAGTGAGTATTCTTCAAAGAAGAATAATTAAAAGTAAGTAATTTCAGGTTGGGCTATATATGTTAGTTTGACCTAGAATATTGCCCATCTGTCAGGTAGTGTAATCCAATGAGAAACCATTATGCCAATGTTCAGCTCTCTATCTTGTTTATCACTCCAATTTCAGGTACACCTCAAGGTCCTAGTCCAGTGATACTCAATTAAACCTACCTGCAGGCCAATTGGAGAATTTTATGACAAGAGGTGGGTCATTTGTGCAGAAGGCTGACCAAAAAAAAAAAGCAAAAAAGCCTTCAACCACCAGTGAATAAAGACCTTTATTTCAACATAAGTATTAGTTTTTCTATTTTTTAACAAAGTTTATAAATCAACATTATTACCTGTGTTTGTGGCAATCTCTAATAGGAGAGGTGACATTGACTATCTCTTGCAAGCTTTGTGAAGCGTGGTTTGTAGGAATTCAGGGCAAGGTGAATGCACTAGTGAAGATGCTCATCTGTCAAGCGATCGCAGTATTGTTTTTTTAAAAATGTTCATGGTAGAAGGCCCAGTATCACAGATGTATGTTGATCTGAACATCGTAAAAGATAGATGGCTAGATTCTGTCTGTTCTGAAACTGGCCAGCATATTGAGTCCAAAAATCACAAAAACTACTTCTCTGAATTTTGCCTTCAAGATATGAGTTCTTGAGCCTTACAATTTCAAATTGAAAGGCACCTTCATCAAATGAATCAAGAATATTCTTTGCTTCAGACAGGCAATGTCTGTCGGCAGAGACGACAAATGGATCATGAACAAGTAAAAGCAAATCCTCATAAAAGACATTTTAAAAAGATGATGTTGCAAGCTAGAAGCTGAGCATACGTAATTTGCTAATCACATCACAATTCCTATTGTTTTTTTCAAGTACTCGGACAACTTACTGCACAGGACAGTCTCGTGAATGATGCAGTGGAGTGTATTTAATGAAGAGAGTATCGCTGCCAAACGTGAAGCAAAGCCCTTCTCTTTACCTGTCATGGAGGGACCTTGGTCTGTAACAAGCAAGTTTACTTTCTGCAGACCTAAACTTTTTCAAAAAAGCCATTTACCTTTTAAAAAATGCTGTCTCCTGATTGTGTAGATTTCTAATGACATTAAGTACAAAAATTCTTCCTTGAAAATTTCAGTATCTTAAAATCTAACAAATAGTCATAGCTGGACAGTGTCCCTTAAATCACTTGATTCGTCCACTGCAAGAAACATGTATTTGGTGGTGGGGGGGTTTTAAGTTGGAAAGCAGTGCTGACAAACAGTCATCGTAAATTACCTCCAGTCTTCTCACTGCCATGGAATCAGACAAGGGAACTTGCTTCACATGGTTCACATTGTCATCTTTATTTTTATTTCTGGCAAAAAGTTCATCCAGCATTTCCATAATCCACTCCTTCACAAGCTCAGCATCCAGAAAAAGCTTTTTCATTTTAGATTCTACCAACATTATCCAAAGAGAAGCAGCTGTTGCTTTTTCCTGTATGGTCGCTGATATTGTGAGAATGACATTTAAGCGTGATATGAAGACTTTAGATTTTTCAATTTTGTCACGTCTTGTAACACTGCCAGAAGGATAGGTCACTTTGAAGTTTTCTATGCTTTGATTCAAAGTGGCGCCTCGTTTTGATGACCTTACAGACAAAGTGGTTTGGCATATTAAATACAGAGGTTTTGCATGTAAATGAGGTGGCATAATAATAAGAAAATCCATTGTCCAGTTTGGATTAAAAGCTTGTTTTTTGCTGTTGACTTTCTGATGTTTAATCCCACTCAGATTAATTTTTGGCTCCATTTCCACTCATGAAAAATGGGCAGTATCCTATCTCAATCACGGCCGATGCTATCACAAGAACTTAAGATCCAGTAAGCAGTTCTTAATTTGTACCAGGGCTGAGTCCTAGCACCTCTAGCCTTGATAGTTCATAGCCCCAGCACCTTTGGGCTCCCAACCAGCAGCTGCTGCTTTCCGGCCGCCTAACTCTGAAGATAGCGGCACCACCAGCAGCAGCGCAGAAGTAAGGGTGACAATAGCCCCAGCACCTCTTTCATTACAAATTAAGCTCTGCCAGTAAGTTATTTGCGAAGGAAGTCATAAGCATTAAATAATAGGCAGCATATCACAGTTTATAGAATTATAAACCTTATTTTAAGGTGAGCTGGTGGATCACGCAGGAAGCCTTGGCGGGCCACCTATTGAATATCTGCATCTTAGTCCTTACGTTTGAATACTAAATGGGATGAGACTAAGCAGTTTCAGAGACTACTTCTCGCTTTGTTTTTTTCTGTGGTAGTTTCTCTTTATAATATCACGAAAGCTAATCAGTCTGTTTTGACTTGAAGGGGCCAGAAGCAGGCAGACCTTTTCAGTGGTTGTCTTTTGTGCAGTTTACTAGAACAGTGGTTAGACTGAGCTTTAGTTTGCAATATTCTGATGTTGGTGCTATGCTTGTAATTCAACAGGAATTTCATCAACAGCCAAGTCACTGTTCTGATTCTGGCAACCTGCAACTGGAATAAACCACTGAAAATCAACTGTTTTGTTAGTTGGAAGCTTCATTGTTCTTCTTTATCACCCTAATTCACTTGGCAGAAGTTTTTTGTTATTTTAGTAAATTAAATCGTACTATTCTAGTATATCATGGCTCTTCTTTTATTCTAAGACCTGGTCTACACTTAAATATTTTGTCAGCATAGCTTTGTTGGTTGGGGGTGTAACTTTTTTTTTAATGTTAAACCACTTCTGACCAACATAGCTATTTGAACAAAAGCTCTAGTCTTTTTTGCTGGTATAGCTTATTTTGTTTGGGGAACTGGTATCAGCTGTACTGGCAAAAGAGTGTGTTTTGTGTCTCCACTAGAGGGAGTTCTATACCTCTGTGGGTGTAGCTATTACCAACAAACCCTTTCTAATCTAGGCAAAGTCTAGCAGTCTATGAAGCCAAGATAAAAAAGATATTGAGGCTTACAGAAGTAGGAAAATACGAAGTGAAACATCTTAATCTTGATGCTTAAATACAGGAAAAAAGTTAATGTGCTTCAAAAAAAAAAAAAGACTAGATTGCCCATTTCAAAAAAAATAGCTCTTTCAAGAGGGGTTGTGATTGGCTTGTACTTGTACAGGATCATCTTGGACAGTAACAAATATAAGTAAATGTGTTCTTTTTTTCCCTTGTAGTAAGGGACAGCAATGGTTAATATGAACTTAATGTGGTATGTGTGTTTCTTTAGGGCCTGATCTGAAACCCTAACTCTTACACAATAGTTTTTATTTTTTGAGTAGGACCAGTGACTTCAAGGACAGCTTGTTTGAGTAAGATTTTCAGGATCTGGCCCTTCATTTGCAAAGTGCTGTGAATAGGCAATAGTACCTATTTACGGGAGGAGTTTTAAAAGGATAGCTGAACTGTCTTGTTGAATAACTGCAGAGACCACTACTAGAAAATCAACTTTTTGGTTGTACTTCTGTCAATAAAAAAGTAACAAATTATTGTAAAGATAATTCCTTTATTTTGTGTTTATTTTCAATTGAAGTATAAAGTTTTTACATTTTATCATATAAAGGGAATTCTAAATTAGAACAGCTATGCAGTTTTTTACATCGTGTCTGTGTGCATGTATATAAAATACTGGGTGTGCGCGTCTCTAATGACCTTAAAATGCCATCTATTCAAGTGTTATATTTTTTGTTAACATATTCAAAAATATTTGCCATTCATTTGTGTTCCTGATAGCAATTTTTGGCTCTTTGCAATTTGTGATACTTTCTATGCAATTGAAAAACCCTAAAAATAGTAATCTCACAGAATCTGACTGTGACTAGAGTTCTTCTCGTGTGCAACTGATACGTAGTTTTAGTGTCTGCTGCTAGTTTAATTTTAATGTTAATTATTTTAACACACACAGAGAACAGAATCATAGAAATGTAGGGCTGGAAGGGACCCTAAGAGGTCATATAGCACAACTCCATGCACTGAGGCAGGACCAAGTATACTAGATCATCCCTGACAGGTGTTTGTTGCAAGTGGTTTTCAAACGATGGGTTCGGACCCCAAAGTGGGTCATGACCCTGTTTTAATAGAGTTGCCAGGGCTGTCTTAGACTTTCTGAGGCCCAGGGCTGAAGCCTAAGTCCAAACCCCACATCATGGGGCTTGAAGAGCTTAGGCTTCAGCTTTGCTCCCTTTCCTTCCCCCTCCCCACCCCACCATCCAGGGCAGTGGGGCTTGGGTGGGCTCAGTCTTAGGTCCCCCCTCCTGGGGTTATGTAGTAATTTTTGTTGTCAGAAGGGGATCACAATACAATGAAGTTTGAGAATCCCTGGGACCTGTTCTTAACTCCAGTGACAGGGATTCCACAGCCTCCCTTGGACACTACTCTAGTGCTTAAGTATCATTATAGTTAGAACATTTTGCTTAATGTTTAACCTAAGTCACCCCTGCTGAAAATTAGGCTAATTATTTCTTGTCCTAACTTCAGTGGACATGGAGAACAATAGAGGTCATCCTCTTTATAACAGCCCTTAATTTATTTGAAGACTGCCATTAGGTACCTCCTTAATCCTCTTTTATGAGGGCTAAATGTGTCCATTTTTTTAACCTTTCCTTAGGTCAGGCTTTCTAAACCTTTTATCATTTTTGTTACTGACCACTGGACTCTCTCCAAATGTGGCACCCAGAACTGGACACAGTACTCTGGTTGAGACCTCAGCAGTGCTGAGTAGAACAGGACAATTACCTCCCATGTCTTACTTACAACTCCCTTGTTAATAAACCCCAGAATATTAGGCTTTTTAGCAACTGCATCACATTGTTGACTCATTAAATTTTAATCCACTGTAACCCCTAGATCCTTTTCAGCAGTACTACTACTTAGCCACTTATTCCCCATTTTATATTTGTGCATTTGATTTTTATCTTCCTACAGATAATACTTTGCACTTGTCATTATTGAGTTTCATCTTGTTAATTTCAGACCAGTTCTCCAATTTGTCAAGGTCACTTTGAATTCCAATCCTGTCCTCCAAAGTGCTGGCAATCCCTCCCATCTTGGTGTCATCTGCACATTTTAGACTCTCCACTCCATTACCCAAGTCATTAAAGAAAATATTGAATAGTACTGGACCCAGGACAGACCCTGTGGGTCTCCATTAGATATGTCCCTCCAATTTGACAGCGAACCATTGAGAACTACTTCTTGAATATAGTCGTTCAACCAGTTTTGTGCCTACCGCATAATAATTTCATCTAGACAACTTTTCTGTAGTTTTGTCATGTTGTGAATGTGTCAAAAGTTTTACTAAAATTAAGGTATATCATGTCTACTGCTTTTCCTCATCTGTTAGGCCAGTAATCAAAGCAGGAATTTAGGTTGGCTTGATGTGATTTGTTCTTGAAAAGTCTATGTTGGCTATTATTCTCCAGTTGCTAACAAACTGGTTATTTGTTCTAGTATCATTCCAAGGATCGAATTTAGGCTGACAGTTCTATAATTCCCTGGGTCGTCTTCGTTTCCCTTTATAAAAATAGGTAGTGTGTTTTCCCTCCTCCAGTCCTCTGGGACCTCACCCATTCGTTCCTCGGAGTTTTTGAAGATAATGGCAAATGGGATTGCTTCAGCTACTTCCTGAAGTACCCTAGGGTACACATCATCAGACCCTGCCAACTTGAATGCATCTATATTAATTGTGACAGCAGGAAGATATGGACAGAGCACTGCAGTCCTGGAGTTCTCTGTCCCTGGCAGGCATGGGGCTGCGGCTTCTCTCCAAGCTGGAGAGAAGCTGCGGTCCTGCACCTGCCGGGGACAGACAGCACCGGCGTCCTCAGGCTTGGAGTTCTCTGACCCTGGCAGGTGCGGGGCCACAGCTTCGCTCCAAGCTGGAGAGAAGTCACGGCCCCACGCCTGCCGGGGACAGAGAGCACTGGCGCCAGCAGCCCTGGAGTTCTCTGTCCCTGGCAGGCACGGGGCTGCAGCTTCTCTATCCTGCTGGACTCTAGGCAGTAGGCAGTGCACATCAATGCACCGTGTTGGGGACCACTGACTTAAACTGACCGGCCTGAAACTCCACTATACTGCAACCCCGCATTTATCGTGATGGAATTTTTTGGACCCCAAACATCACGTTATAGCGGGGTTTCACTGTATTTACAGATTTGTTGCTTCCAAAGAAGCAGTATGCCCGATTACCAGTTCCACCTCATATCACTACTCTTCTTAACGCACAGCGCTTACACTTAATTTCACTATAAATATATCTGTGTTCATTTGACAAAGCATAAAAGTTCAAATAGCAGCAAGTATAGGTATTGGAAACAAATGATTATGTATAAAATAAAATCATAACACGCATTCTAGAGCCTAGACTTAATTAGCAATATACTCTTATTTCTTGTAGAATAATGCTCACCCAAAATCGTTGCAGCGCTTTACAGCCAGGCTGGCTATGATCCTCTTCTCATGAGACAAGGACACCGTCAGTGTGTCCTTTTCACTTTAAAATATACCAAAACAATCCTTTGTCTTTATTCATTAAACAGGATCACCTCCTGATATTTGTTCCTTCTTGTAGATTTTCCCTGTGGTAGATTTCACAATTTCTTAATTGGCAATTGTCTCAGTGAGCAAATAAGCATAAATTGTAAGGCACACAGTACACAAATGACCAAACAGGGAGATAGGTATCTGTTACCTATTGCTTGAAAAGAACATTTCTGAGAGATGTCGTCTCCTGATGACCTGCCTTAATTCCAAGACCTTAGGAACATATTTTTTAGTATAGATACATAACTCCTTAAATGTTATCTGTACGTGCTACTGGCTCTTGATAGAAACCTTAAATGTCATGCTTTGGCGAACTATTATGCAGATATATGACCCCGGGATCCCTGTAAAGGCCTGAGCCCATACACCCTTATGCCCCCAGCGAGTTGGCACTGTGAGGTCCTTGGATCACAATGTTCTCTCTCTCTTTTTTTTTTTTTTTTTTTTTAAATTATTTTTTTAACGAAAGCAACTTTTGTAATTCTGCAGAACTCTGTATTGACCTCAAAGTAATTTCAGATGTCCTCCTGTGTCCTTCCCAGTTTCCTGGTATGCTTTGCTTGTACACCTCTACCCTGATATAATGTTGTCCTCGAGAGTCAAAAAATATTACTGCATTATAGGTGAAACCGTGTTATATCGAACTTGCTTTGATCTGCTAGAGTGCGCAGTCTCCCCCCTCTTCCCCCCCCCCGCCTCAGAGCACTGCTTTACCACGTTATATCTGAATTAGTGTTATGTCGGGTCACATTATATCAGGGTAGAGGTGTACTGTGTGATAAGATCTTGTTAAGAATAATATGGAAAAGGTAATATATATTTCCTTTTTTATTTTTAGCTGATGTTGTCTAAGACACAGCACCTTCTCCTACCTCAGTAACCTTTGTCTTTGTTAAATTCAGCCCTGGTGTAAGTGGGAACAACTCTGTTGACTGAAGTGGGAATAGTGCATGGCTACGACAAGCATCTAATTTATGGGCTGCAGTTCAGTTTGCATGCCTTAGGTTTTTTTGACAACAGAGTGGCTTTGGATGGCAAGGGCCAAACCTTCAAAAAGGGGAATAGTGTAGGGGGGGAACGCTTGTGAGAACATTGTATATTTTGTTGCAAGTACACCTCTACCTCAATATAACATGAATTCAGATATAACATGGTAAAGCAGCGCTCGGGGGGCCATGCACTCTGCGGATCAAAGCAAGTTTGATATAACGTGGTTTCACCTATAATGCAGTAAGATTTTTTGGCTCCTGAGGACAGTGTTATATCAGGGTAGAGGTGTGATACTGTTATCCAGTGTTCGTTTTCATGTTTTCGTGCTGCATACATTTGTGTAGTCATTTAGTGAATGAACACTAGTGGTGTGGAATAGTAGATACACCTGCAAATCGATACCAGATCTTTGTCTACAGGTAGTCACCCCAGTAGGTTTGATAGTTAACACTATGAATATGGGCTCTTCTGATGTATGACAAGTTATCTGAGAGACCTTTCAAAGCTGTTCTGTTCTCTAACCAGCAAGCTTTATTGCTATAAGATCTGAAATGAACCCCTAAAATGGTGTTATTTTGTTTGTGTAATGGAACTGTTTTATCAAGAACTCTAGAGATTAGATTTATATAGCACTAGCAGTAGCGAATAAGGATATCTTTACTGGGTTTGAGCTCATAATAAAAGACAAAACCCCATCTGGGGAGGGCGAACATCAGTGGACATATGTGACCAAGCAACCTTGAATAAGTGAGGTATTGGTAAGGAGTTTAAAACGACTGAGATATCAAAAACTGAGTTTAGATTGATGTAACTATGGGGAGGGAGGAGGGGTAGGAAGAGGGATTGAAGCATCAGCTGTTATGATGCTTGGTTAATTCAGTTTTTGAAAGTAATTTTTAGCTATGTCTCTTTTCATGGATGAAAGTTAATTACATATAGCATAATGTGTGCAGAAATTTTAGCATACCTGTCAGCATTTGAAAGGTCCAGTTAGGGACATTTTTGGAGAACATTAGAGACACATTGTTCAACATCATTGAAGTAAATTGGTGCAAGAGTGCTTTGTGAGAACAGTGGAGAAATGTAAATATCTTGCTGAAAAACTAACAGAGTATGAGCCATTTACTTTTGAAGCATTAAACTGTCATTCATACCACAAATAGCAGTTCACTAGATTTGTGACCATTATATTACATATAAAAGAAAAATCTGTTTTAATATTTTTAAAATCACAACAGATTTTCTTCCTATCACATAGAGAATCCAAGATGGTAGCCAGGAGATGGTTCATTTTAACAATTTGAGAAGCTGTGAAAGGTTCTAAAACAATCACCTAAATTCTCTTCTCTGATGGAGGGAAGCTGAAATGGTGACAGTAATGTTAGATGTGTTGCAGACATTGTAAAATAAGTAAATTGTTTATCTGTACTGTTTTCTAGTGCTGACAGATCATTTTAGTGACTTTTCCCCCCTACTCTTTTATTAATAAGCTGGTTTGTGAGTTGCTCTGTTTATACTTCTGAAAATTTATTGGGGAATAACAGACAACTTGCCAGCATGCTTATTAATGAGTAATAGGTTTCATTTGGTAGACGGGACGTAAGAGGAAATACCATGCACTATATAAAGATGATAAAGAAAAAAATATTTCTCAACATCCTTAAGTTTGGTGAAGGGTGATCGTTTGTTTGCAAGGGTTTTCTGGTCTCTTTAGAGATTGCATACTGCTGACAAATCTTCAGAAACTTTGATTGTTTTCTTCAGTCTTAAATTTATTTACTTTCGGGATGGATTTAATTTAAATCACTAGTCAGGAAGACTCAATTTAATCATGGTTTTCTACAGAAAAGTGCATTCTTGTTGGTTGATTTTTATCCACCCTGTTTACTTTAAAACACCCCAGATTTTTTCAGAAAGACTGAAGTACCCGAATTCCCTTTTTATGTTTAGCTTGTAACTGTATGCCTTAGGGTCTGTTGTATGATCAAACAGATACTACTGCTACTACAATTTGGGACTGTATGGAAAACGTGTGTCACACAGTAGACCGAACCTGACGTTTAATCTTTCGTTTGTGTCATGCACTTCATCAAAAAGAAGCATGTCATCAATTAAAAAAAAAAACAGTATCAAAAAACCCCCTGACTTTGAAAGCACACACATAGCCCTGCTGAATTGGATGGAAAATTATGTGCTTGCCAGGATGGAGATACTCATATACAGCCTTCAAGTCTTTTTAATCTGACCCAAGCAGTAACAAATAAGAACAAACAAAACAACTTGAAGGGTCCATCTAATTTCATGATGAATTGATCAGCTTACAGAGTAGCACGTTACGATAATCATGGCACACTAGATTTCAGATCAACTGATAGAAATAAATCCCTCGCTGTAGACTGTGTGAAACTAGTTTTTTTGCACTTGTTTCAGAATTCTTAACTGTAAAGGCTTTTTTGGAATGGCTAAAAACTAACTTTATGTATGTATTTAATAATGATGAATGAACTCAAAAACTTCAGCATTCAGGTTCACTTGGGATAAATGTCTTGAAGTACAACTTCTCATTTGAAGCTTATCCAAACTTTTTAAACCTCCCGAGTCTACAAAGGTTGCATGGGAATCTCACAACTATAGACTTCCTAATATGCTTCTAGTCCTCACCAGGAATAACAGCATATAGTTGTCCTCATGGTATTTCATCACTTCTGGCTCTGGTTATGTTCAGAGTGCAGAAGTTAATAAAAATATCCAAACACTTCAGAATATCAGGGGAAATCTTTATTTCAGTTTGATTCTAAAAATGGACAAAGATGCACTTAGGAGGATTAGTTGTTTTATCTAAATATTCTCCCATCTGTTGTATTTAAATTGTGAGGTAAAAGGTAACTCAGTTATAGAACGGTTTCAGAGTGATAGCCATGTTAGTCCATGTCAGCAAAAAGAACGAGGAGTACTTGTAGCACCCTAGAGACTAACAGATTTATTTGGGCATAAGCTTTCATGAGCTCTAAGGTGCCATAGGTACTCCTTGTTCTTTCAGTTATAGAATGTATATCCTTTACTGTGGTGGTACTGAAAAGCTTTTCAATTGTATCCTTTTGTATTTTCAGAAATCTCCTGTACATTCCCTGTTCTTCGTGTAGAAAATATCTTGAAGACTACAAATATTGCAGCTGACTATCTGCAGATCTTATTTATACATACAAAAAACTACATTAAATGAATTTTACAGTTGCCCATTATTTTTTAACATGGGACAAATGTATTCGCTAACCACCTTCTAAAAAATAATCTGGACTTTGTTTGTTTGTTTGTTTGTTTGTTTGTTTTTTGGGAGGCAGGAGGAAAAAGTCAGCTGGAGGCAGACAGGCGGCAAAGAAAATTTACACCAAAATGGTTACAATTTGGCAAAATTTATAAGCAACTGAAAGCAGGGTCTAGTAAGGGAAAGGGTCAGACAACCTTAGACATTCCTACTTGTGCTTCTATAATAAGGCAAGTTTTAAAGACCTTCCACTTTTAGCTTCAATTTGTATAAACTAACGTATCACTTGCAGTTGGGATTTTTCAGACATTTATTTAAAACTAAATCCTTTTAATATTATTTACTCTTTTTTTTTTAAATAAATGAAATACTTACTTTTCCATCCATCCATACTTTTCAAATTGCCTCTTCCTACTAAACTTTATTAGAAGGTCATTTTATATTCTTCTGGTCATCTAAATTTAACACAAGGCTTTTGCTAAGAAGGTCAGTGAACCTGCTTTCCTTTTGATCTTGCATCCTTATGGGTGCTTGGATATTTCTTCTGTAAGAAAAGTTTTACTGGATGAGTCAGTGCACTGAGTCATAGGCAGCATGAAGCCTGTAGTGCTGTAGACTAACTAATTGGTAACGGTCTCAAATTTAATTAAAGCACAGTTTTCATCTCAGTGTTACTGATTGACATCCCATTGCAGCATTTTGTTTTTTGCAAACTTACTTTAATTGTTCTTTAGTATTAAATATTTTGTTTTAAGGTCTTGTTTCTGTTGAACAGATCTACAGTTGTCTTTATGCTTTCTACCCTATTAATGAACTGTATGCCATTTGTTTTTAATTTATCCCTTGCTATGTCACATCTTTAGTAATTATATTCTTTACTGTGCTTCTGAGTTTAAAGACTTTCAGACTCCTTTGAGGGAAATCTTTTTTAGATTTAATTTTTTCATATTCAGGACAGTCCTCCACGTCCGTAACATCATTGTGCACAATTCATTAAAAGGAAAAGAGTAATTTTGTCCTGTGCTTATCTTCAGGATAGACTTTTTATACAAACACATTAAAAAGAAATCATTGAATAGGTAGATACTTTTCCTTTTCGGTGTACCGCTCTGCACCACCAGTACACTATTTTAATCAAGTAGGTGGCGCCTGTTTATCCGAATGACAGCCAAAGGCCCCATTGGTGACCACACTTTCTGATGTCAGCCAACTTCTGCTCTCCTTTTTATCATCTTCCTTGTTACTTCCTCTGTCTCCTCAAGGAGCATCACAGAAGCAGCTGCCTGCAGCATCTTGTTTTGTAGCAAAAACCTCAAGGTCTTGGAAGGACAGAAAACCAGGGACTGTTGTCATCCTCTGCTGCATATAAAAGTGTCTGCGGGAGAGGTAGGAAAAAGAACACTTCAGTTAGCCGTGGGCCACTTTTCTAGAATCCAGGTTTCATATTGTGCAGACCTCTGAGGTGGATGTTATAGTAGAAGAGCTTGAAGCTACTTCTCACCCTATCCTGTTGACATATACCACAGGCTGAAATTGGAGTAGTGAGGTAGAAGACTCTCCACATGGAGCCTTGAGGAATTGTGGGTGATCCCTTGTTAGTTCTTTCCATGTTTACTATTTTTCCTTTTGAGCGACCTTCTTTAGATCTAGAAGTCTTGCTAAATTGGATCATCTACTAGAGGTAGGGTGGATAAAAGTAGATTTTAAAAAATTAATCAGATATCGTAATTTAAATTAAACATTTTTTTTGTTTTCAAGACTTATTTAAGATTAAATTAGAAATTATGACAACCTATATCAAGCCTTACACTTACTATAATCTATTGAAACTGTGTTTCCCAAATTTGGGATGCCGCTTGTGTAGGGAAAGCCCCTGGCAGGCCGGGCTGGTTTGTGTACCTGCTGTGTCCGTAGGTCCAGCCAATCATGACTCCCACTGTCCGCGGTTCGCTGCTCCAGACCAATGGGAGCTGCTGGAAGTGGCACGGGCTGAGGGGTATGCTGGCCACCGCTTCCCACCACCCCCCATTGGCCTGGAGCGATGAACCGTGGCCAGCGGGAGTTGCAGTCAGCCAGACCTGCGGACGCGACAGGTACACAAACCAGCTCGGCCTGTCAGGGGCTTTCCCTACACAAGTGGCGTCGCAAGTTTGGGAAACACTGTATTAAAATAATGTAAAATTAATTAAAAACAAATAATGTCCAAGTAGGACATGTTTATTGCCAAAGTTTTAAAGAGAGTCAAACCACTGAGCTGGTGGCAGGCACTGGCTAAGCACCCAGAACCAGAGTCGGTTGAAGTGGTAAATCAGTTTTTCCCAGCTGTAGTCTCTTCTGCAGGTACAGAGACAATGTTTTCTTCATTTTAGTTTATTCAACTAGTTCAGTTCAATAACTAGTTCATTTAAAGTTAAGAAAACGTTTCGGAGTTTGAAAGAGAAGGAAAGTTTTTGTTTTCCTCTTCCAATTTATGAATAAAAACAAGTTGTGAGAGGATAAGAGAGAGTTGTTCTAAAACCTTGAAGGACATTGTATCCAGAAACAATGAATTCAGTTAACTAACTACAGATTCCGCCTGTGTTTAATAAATCAGCATTAAATGGAAAATATGTTTGATAAACATGTTTACTCTACTTATGTATCCAGCACATTTAAGGCAACTTTAGTTCATTAATGAAAAACAATTTTAAAATCTTTTTTTGTGCACTGATGTCTTCTAATTTCTATCCAAATCCAGCTTGACACAAATCATAAGTAAAAATTTAATCTAATAAATAAGAAAAACATCCATTAAAATTTAATACAAAAATAAAAATTAAGAATCTGAATACATATATGTTAAGCTTTAAAATTGCTTAAATAAATGTGTATAAACATAATTTATGTTCCTGGATAATAAAGAAAAGAACTAAATTTAGTGCAAAACCTATAGCTCAGGGGTTGGCAACCTATGGCATGCATGCCAAACACAGCATGCAAGCCAATTTTGAGTGGCAAGCAGCTGCCTGCCGTAGTCCTGGCCCTTAGCCCCGCTCCTCCCCACCCACCGCTCTCCCCTGCAGGGGCAGGAGGCAGAAGCTTGGTACGGCGGCAGCCAAGCTTCCCCCTTCCCCAGCTTCTTCCCTCAGCGTGGTGCTTCTCTGCGCCAATCAGCTGATGGCCCTTGTGAGGGGGAGGAGGAAGAGCGGCAGCCTGCGTGCAGCTCCATAGAGGACACAGAGAGAGTAGGACGGAGCCTTGGGGAAGGAGGTGGAACAGGGCCTATCCCTTCCAGCCCCGTGCCATGAGCTGCTCAGGGCAGGGGGCTGAGAGCATCCTATGAGCCGAGCACTCCGGCCCTCTGCCTGACTCCCCACACACCCAGCCTTCTGTCCTGCACCCCCCACACCCCAGCCCTCTGCCCTGAAATCCGCCCCACACACTCAGCCTTCTGCCCTGCACCCCCATGCCCCTCCCACAGCCTTCTGCCCCGAAACCCCCAACACACACCCAACCTTCTGCCCCTGCACCCCCACAGCCCCATCTCTCTTCCCTGAACGTCCCCACACCCGTTCTGCCTGCATGCCACAGCCCCATCCCTGTGCCCTGAACCCCCCCACCACACACACACCAGCCTTCTGCCCTGCACGCACACAACCCTCTGCCTGGATCCCTGAACCCTCCCCAGACCACCCCCATCCTTCTGCCCTGAAACTCCCCCTCCTCCCCAGGTCTGGGGTCCCGGCGCTGACCATGCTCAGCCTGCTGCCGGCCTAGATGAACAGAACCCCACGCTGGCAGCAAGCTGAGCAAGCTGCAGCATAAGATCAGCATTTTAATTTAATTTAAATGATGCCTTAAACATTTTGAAAACCTTGTTACTTTACATATAACAATAGTTTAGTTATATATTATAGACTTATAGAAAGAGACCTTCTAAAAAGGTTAAAATGTATTACCGGCATGCAAAACCTTCAATTAGAGTGAATAAATGAAGACTCAGCACACCACTTCTGAAAGGTTGCCGACCCCGCTATAGCTAGTTGCAAATCAACATGTTTTAATGGTCACCAAACAATGAGAATAAATATTTCTTGAGGAAAATAAATAAAAATATAAATGCAGAACAAAATTAAAATAGATGATTTAACTCAAGGTATATTTACCAATTTGAATCAGGAATTGGTGATTTAAATCACTTTGATTTAATTCAATCCATTCTGCTGAGAGCTAGATGAAAGCAGCTCTGATGGTCTCTCACAGAAAATCATTAGGGTTCACAAGAAAGAACCTTTTGGAAGTTGCTCTGGTCTAGCAGGATGTGTGATAAGAGACTTCCTCTTCCTTTATCACTCCAGTGGACCCAGAGAGACCCACTTAGGGCCTTGGTCACTGATCCTTTGAAGAGGAAATTACAGCAACTGTCTAGTGTTTCTGTTGTCTCCTGACATTATTATTTACTCAGCTCTGAGACTTGGACTCTGGTTGTGGATTTTTGTTGTTTGCTGTATCGCCATTGATCTGTACCCCTTCATAACCTACCAAATGCAACTCTTTAGTTGTCCAAACTGATTTTCCTTGCCCATTGGGCTTCTAGCTTTCCTCGTCCTTTCACCCCTTCCCCTCTCTTATTCCAGCAATCCCTTCTACTGTCTCACTTCAATCCTGAGGTTCCTCTCAAAGTCTCCATTAAGTTTTTGTAATGTAAGTTAATACATATGCATTTGTTTTTAAAAGAATTACTTGGAACTCACGTAATGCATGCCTGCCATCGTCTTGATCACTCAGTTTGAGATCTTGTGAGAACAGGCTTTCTGAGTGACCTTTGGCAAATCAACTCACCTATCTATACTTCAGTTTCCTATCTGTAAAATATGGATAACACTCACCTCACGTGGATGTTGAGTCGTAATGCATTAATTTATCAAGGTGCTTGATTTACTATGCTGATGAACCTTATAGGAATGCCTATAAAAGAAATGCATAATAAAATTAGGGCATTGAAATATTATCTAGAGCAGAGGTAGGCAACCTATGGCACGTGTGCCGAAGGCGGCACGCGAGCTGATTTTCAATGACACTCACATTGCCTGGGTCTTGGCCACTGGTCCAGAGGGCTCTGCATTTTAATTTAATTTTAAATGGAGCTTTTTAAATATGTTGAAGGCTTATTTACATAAAACAATAGTTTAGTTATAGACTTATAGAAAGAGACCTTCTAAAAAGGTTAAAATGTATGACTGGCATGCGCCACCTTAAATTAGAGTGAATAAATGAAGACTGGGCACACCACTCCTGAAAGGTTGCCGACCCCTGATCTAGAGAGAACTCCTGAATGTGCCCCATCTTTCACAGTGTTTTTTTGCTCTCTGAAAAGGTTTTAAGCTGAAACATCAAGCTTTCTAAACAATCTTAGACATTGCATAGAAGAAATCTTTGTTGAGGGCCTCCCATTTCTGGTGGGACTAAGGAATAACTTCCTTTAGAGCTAAAGCATCCTACTGTATGGAGAGGGAGGGCTTCAGTTAAAAAGTCATGTAACTTAGTCCCTGATATATGAGCTTACAATCTATCTTTTCATGTTATGTACAATAATGACATTTGGTTGTTAAGTTTAGGAGGATAGCTGTCTGAAACCTGTGTACAGTCTCAAGCAACAATAGCTTGGAAACTCATTTTTCTGCTAATGTAGCCTTGGGTACAGAGATAAAGGCACTGGTGTCAGTGCAGAATCTTGTTTCTTTCCCCCCACCCCATTTAATTTTTTAGCACTTAAGATTTCTTTAGGTCAGGGTATCACTAGACTGAATGTATCTAATCTAAATTGGTGTACTGAGATGAGGAAATGAGTTTTCTTACCTGTTAATGGGATTTTTGTATCTCAGTGCACCAATTTGGAACATCCTCTGGTAGTGGGATTCTCATTTACTTTAGTCAGGGGAAGTATTCTGGAATCTTTCCATGCACCAATGATATCATGTGTTTTAAAAAAAATGTTTGTGCAACACAAATACAGCTTGTTAGTTTTGGTTAACTTTGATAGTACATCCTTTTTTCCCTTTTCTGCATTTTGATAAAATATATGTAGTTAGGTAAGCAAAGTGTTGGAGTGTTACAGGCGATGATTTTAACAAATGTTGTAGAAAAGTTCTCTTGGCTTGTTCTTTCAAGTGGACAAGAAAAACACATGAGATGAGAGCCAAAATACCATTTTTGAACTATTTTTTTGTCTCTTGTCTGCCTGTTAGGAGAGAATAATTAGAGAATTAAGATTTCATTTCAACAACTGTTATGCAAAAGTTCTGTCTTGGTGATCTAGGTCTATTGAGTGGGTAAGGGTAAATGCTCAAAACCTGATAGAACTGGCATTTAGAAAATCCAACAGATAAAATTTAACACCCACTGAGGCATGGAACTGAAACAAGTAAGGTACCGGTTTTAGAATGATTCCAGTCAGAAGCTTTAATTGTTAGGTTAATTTAACAAATCGTCCATGAGGCACATTTGGAAACAGTGGGCTTTTTTGTTTTGTTAAAGGCTTTCCTAATTAATTTAGGAATCCCTCTTTCTCTCAGTAAGCCAACTTATTTACATGAGGTTTTGTCTGTAAATAAAATACTAAAATAATATTAAATATTAAAATAAATATTAAAATATTAAAATAATTAAAAGCATAGTAGTGCCCATGAAGTTGTACATTTTAGTTTTCCAGTTGCTTTTAAAAAGAAAAATATTAACTATAAAATGTATTAAATATAAAAGATATTAAAATATTGTCATCCCAAGTATATCCATAACCTTCCTCTTCAAGAAAGAACAGACCTTATCTTACAATACCAAACTCAGTCTTTTACTTACCTATAAAGACTACAGCAGATTAAAAATGTAACAAGTCTGATAAAGGAGATTTTTAGATTAAATATATTTTGCATAAAGGAGCATGACTTATGCATATGAAAATCCTATCAGCTTATCGACCTCACCAGTGGACAGAACACATGGGGCCAAGTGCATCCGACGAAGTGGGTATTCACCCACGAAAGCTCATGCTCCAAAACGTCTGTTAGTCTATAAGGTGCCACAGGATTCTTTGCTGCTTTTATGGGGCCAAGTATTGCTCTTTCTTGCATCTATAAAACCCAATTGAAATTGGTGGGATGCACGCACTGGAGTGCAAACGTTTATAGAAGTAGAGGGACAGTCATAGCATGGGTGTTCGATCTGTGTCTGTTGTTGTGAGATCAGCTAGCAGTGCTGCTTCTATGCCATGTCTAGGCCTGCAACCTGATTGGAAGTATTTAAGATATCCAGTTTTGATGGAATTTTCTCGGTCACATTTTCCATAATCTCTGAGATTTTGAAGTCATTTGCAAAATCACTAGTGTTCGAATGTTGGTTTCTTGGGTGTGAACTGGACTAATGCATTTTGTCCACCTCTCCAGCAGGAGTGGATTCATATTCTCAGGCTAAAACCAGTGAAAATGGGTATGGAACCATTTCTTGTGTGTTGGCACAGACCTCCTCCCTTGCTCTATGTATACTCTCATGGAGAGCATACATAGAGCATGCAGGGTGCTCACCTGTAATAGTGTATTTTATTCTTTGGACTTGTTAGCTGTGAAATCTACTGACTTTTCTGATATCTGTGCTTGTACCAGAATGAAGCATTTTAGGGTGTCAGTAGTGAACCACAAGAGCCAGTGTAAATGCAGAAAGGCTAAACATAATTTTGTAATTGGTTACTTAAAACTTATTTATTTGGTGAATGCTTCTCTACTTCTGATTTCACAGTGACATCAACACATTTCTGTGCTTGGCTCATCTTTGGGTTAATCTTTGCACTTCATCTTTAATGCTTTTCATATACTTGCTTTTTATGCATGCCTTTTAACAACACATCACAATTTAGATGTGTAAGGATACTGCATGCATGTCAGATAGATCACTGCTGCTTTGATGTATATAGCTGCTCCTCCCTGGCCACCCATTACAGTTTAAATATCACTGTAAAAGATCTGTGAACCTTCTTGAATCGAAGAACTTGTCCACACTTACCAACTATTAAAGATGGTCCTCTCATTTGCCCCACACAGGGACAATATTAAAGGTTTGGTTTATATCTTGATTGCTGTCTCATTAAGAAGAGAACAGATGCTCTTTGTAATGATGCTGGTTCTGGTGGGACCGAACTGAGAGTGCCAATTCAGGACAAATTGCTTAAAGCAGGACAGTTACAGCCAAAGGCTGGGATTTCTTTCCACACCAAGGCAAACCAAACCAGCCAAACAGTGAAGACTTGTGGTTAGCCAGTGGGGTAAAACCAAAGTCACACAAACAATTCCCTTAGTCCTTGGTTACACTGGCGCTTTATAGCGCTGCAACTTTCTCGCTCAGGGGTGTGAAAAAACACACCCCTGAGCGCAGCAAGTTACAGCCCTGTAAAGCGCCAGTGTAAACAGTTCCACAGAGCTGGGAGCGCGGCTCCCAGCACTGTAAGCTAATCCCCACAGGGAGGTGGAGTACCTGCAGCGCTGAGAGAGCTCTCTCCAAGCACTGGTGCCGTGACCACACTCACACTTCAAAGCGCTGCCGTGGGAGTGCTCCCGTGGCAGCGCTGTACAACTGCAAGTGTAGCCATACCCTAAGACACTCCAGTTTCCCAGTATCACCACCAGTGTCATTTGTTATGGGGACAAATGGTTATGAAAACTAATACTCCAGTAAAAGAAAAAAAAAGGGGGGTTCTCTCAATCCCAAAGGACCAAGCCCCAGACCCAGGTCAATATACAAATCATATCTTACTCACAAATCATGCTGTTGCCAATTCTTTAGAATCTAAAGATTTATTCATAAAAGGAAAAAGATGTAGATAAGAGCTAGAATTGGTTAAATGGAATCAACTGCATACAGTAATGGCAAAGTTCTTGGTTCAGGCATATAGCAGTGATAGAATAAACTGCAGGTTCAAATCAAGTCTCTGGAGTACATCCCCAGCTGGGATGAGTCATCAATGTAGAGCTTCCATTTGTAGCAAAGTCCCTCCAGAGGTATGAAGCAGGATTGAAGACCAGATGGAGGAGCTGAAGCAGCTTTTTATAGTCTCTTGCCATGTGAGCTCTGCTTTCTTTGTCCCAAAGACAAGCTGTCCATCACATGGCATGGAGAAACCTCGGAGTTCTGTCCATAGGCATGTCCCTGCATACCTTGTTGAGTCACAAGGTGTGTCTGCCTTCTCTCAATTGGTCATTGGACAGCTGATGGTCCTTAATGGTTCATCAAGCAGGCTAGGCAGAGCTGACATCAACTTGTTTGGGGTGTCACCTAGAAGCATAGCATAAGTTTGAAATACAGGGCTTGGCTACACTGGAGAGTTGCAGCACTGGTGGTGGCTTTACAGCGCTGCAATTCACCGTCCACACTTGCAAGGCACATACAGCGCTGTATCTCCCTGGCTACAGCGCTGGCAGTACTCCACCTCGGCCTGGGGAATAATGACTGCAACGCTGGTGATGCAGCACTGCTCCGCCAGTGTGGCCACCCAAAGCGCTGTTAATGGCCTCCAGAGGTATTCGGAGGTATCCCAGAATGCCTGTTCAGCCACTTTGCTCATCAGTTTGAACTCTACTGCCCTGGCCTCAGGTGACCTGCCCTTTAAATGCCCCGGGAATTTTAAAAATCCCCTTCCTGTTTCCACTCCACACCTGGCTGAGGAATCAGTGACTCTTTCCAGGTGACCATGCCTCCACCCGCCAAACGAGCCCCAGCATGGAGCAATGGCGAGTTGCTGGACCTCATCAGTGTTTGGGGGGAGGAAGTGTGCAGTCCCAGCTGCGCTCCAGCCGTAGGAATTACGATACCTTTGGGCAGGTATCAAGGGCCATGCTGGAAAGAGGCCATGACGGGGACAGGCTGCAGTGCAGGGTTAAAGTGAAGGAACTGCAGAGTGCCTATTGCAAAGCCCGTGAGGGAAACCGCCACTCCGGCGCTGCTCCCACAACCTGCCGTTTTTACAAAGAGCTGGACGCGATACTTGGGGGTTACCCCACCGCCAAACCGAGGACCACAATGGACACTTCAGAGCGAGAGCGGGGGAGGGGGAGAGGAGGAAACCGAGAGTGAGGGTACTACGGTGGGGAGAGACACCCCGGAGTCCCAGGAGGCATGCAGCCAGGAGCTCTTCTCAAGCCAGGAGGAAGGTAGCCAGTCGCAGCAGCCGGTACTTTAGTGGGGAAAAAGAGAGGAGCAAGGTTCCCTGTATAGCGGCTTTTTATTTTCAGGATGAATTTTTCGCGAGAAGGAGGGAGGGTTCTGCATGCATGCATGCCTAGAGTGGAATAGCGAGGTGGGGGAACCATTGCCGCACACACGGCAAGCTGCATAGGGGCCAGAGCGGAATCCGCATTGCTATAGAAGGCCTCCCCTTTCCCAGGGGAACCCGAGCCGAGCGAGATTACTTCCAGGATGAATCCTTGAAAATGTTGGAGAGTGTTCGCTGTGGTGCGCCCCTGCAGCTGGTTGGCTTTCCCAACACACAACGAAACCCGAGAACAGACGCCCTGAAAATCAGTCCCCTTGCTATCACATTTCAGTTGCTTCCTGTGGTTATGTGGTGCTCTCTGGTATGGGAATGTAATTGCTACTGGGAAGAATGTTCTCCTTCACTGTGGGGAATAACATGTCCTGAGATATAAACAATGCCTGCCTCTGTTAGTTGTGCCGTTTTGGCTTTCACAACCCAACTTGAGTTTCTATGCTGCTTGTGTGTATTACTGCTGAAAGACTCCAAACCAGTCCGAAAGAATGCCGCAAAAAAGCAAAGAAGAATAGCTGTGCAAGCGTTATGGATCACTCTGCAGATGAATCAAAAAGGCAGGACTGGAGGGAAAGGGAAAAGCAGACATCTGCCGAAAAACAGCAGCGGCCAGGAAGAAAAAGCACAAACAGCTGATAAGCCATTCCTGGTGCGCCAAGCGACTCTTCCAGGCATCCGTAGCCATGCGGCAGAGCAACCCACGAGTCGCGCCCTCACACGTCCAAGTTCTCCTTGTGCCCCAATGTAGCTCAAACCTTTCCCCAGCAATCTCAGGTTCCTATCCACCACCAAGCTGCCCTCCAACCACATATATGTTCATCCAACACACCCTGGAGACTACGACCATCTTACCTCTGCACTCACCCATCAGCACATAGCAGTGGTAAGGCATCCTGAAGGCAGCAGTCATTGTCACCAGCACATCCAGACAGAAATGTTCACAACTGTGACTGGTCAGTCCTCACACCACACGCCCCTCTGGCCCTTTAGGTCAAAATTTGTGTGTCGTCAATAGAGTTATTCTTAATTGACAATGATTCTTGGCTTAAACAGTCTTTATTATTGCAGACATTAAAAGATAGCCTTCTAGCATCAGGAAGAACAGGCACTGCAATCAGCTTAGGAAAAACAGATTCCTACTAAATTGTAACCACAGCACTCAACTACGTGCAACGGCACCAAACATATCTATGTTGTTTTTCAGCCTAACGATTTCCTCAAGGCATCCTAATCTTGGAAGCCTGTGCTTGCCTCTCTAGTAGCCCTGCCTCTCTGGCTGTGCAAAACTTACCTCCAGGCGTTGAACCTAGAGGTCCATGCTGACTGAATGTTTCACCCTTCCCTTCACCACAATACTTATGGAGGTACAGGACAGCTGGGTTGGTATAACTGCAGGAAATGCGCGTTCCCCAAGTCTAGCTTCCCATCAGAGATTGCAGATCCAGCTGTTAAACGGCTCAAAAGCACACTCATCAGTCATTCAAGCCACCGCTCAGCTGTATTGAACGCTCTTGCTGGTCAAGCTTCTGTAAACGGTTTTTCTGACGACATAGGCATAAGACGGGTAAGTGGGGTCCCCAAGGATCACAATGGCATTGCGTCACACGCTATGTATCTTCACAGTCGGGAAAAAGTCCCTGCCTTCACGCTTGCTGAAAGGCCAGTGTTCGAAGAGCGTGCATTGCATTGCATCCTTTCCAGGCAGCTGTGTTAATGTTAATGAAATTCCAATTAGTGATCCACGTGCAATGAGAACATAGAGAATACCCGTTCCGATTAACAATCGATGCTAGGCTGGGTGGTCCAGAAGTAGGAATAATTGTTCATCAATTGCCCCTCCCAGTTGGGAAACCCATTTGTGCAAGCCATATCCACGGTGTCACGCAGTTCCCTCCACATGTCATGGTTTCTTCTAGCAGAATGTGATTAATGGCCCTGCGAAGTCTCAACACGATCAACGGTCGACTTTCCCACTCCAAACTAGTTTCCCAGCCGTTCCCGGACATTGGTTGTCTGGAGTTGCCAGATTCCAGATTAATAGCCACCACTATCCACACGTCAGGGCAGCTCTTAATGTCCGTGTCTTTGCGCGCAGGGTGGGCGAGCTTTGCAACACAGTCCCAATGAAAGTGGCTTTTTCTCCTACCAAAAGGTTCTGCAGTCACTCATGCATGCCGTCATCCAAGACCTTCATGACGATGTGACCGCACCACTCAGTTGCTTGTTTCCGAGTCCCAAAAGTTGGTGGTTCCACGGCTGAGCACTTTGAGTGACATGCCCAGCTAAGCAAATTTAGTGTCTACGCGTCAGGTGAACTCGCTATCGATGCTCGACTCCTCATCACTTTGGATCTTAAGAGGAAATGAGCTCAACTACCACGTGATGTGCTGGTGAGAACTCGTTCAGCATACTCCTCAGCAGTTCGGGCTCCATCATTCCACAGAAATCATGGCGCTGCAACAGAAACGTTGAGAGAGCATAGAGGTGCCATATGTGGTACGGAAAACAGAGATTGCTGGGATGTGAAGCCGAGCATTTTCACGGGCGGTTGGGACAGGAGAGCAGAAATGAACTGCACGCCCTCCGCCCCCTTCCCACAACCCATAGCGCCAAAATGGCGCCAAAATGGGATGAGGTGCTCTGTGGGATAGCTGCCCATAATGCTCCACTCCCAACACCGCTGCAAATGTGGCCACACTGCAGCACTGGTAGCTGTCAGTGTGGCCACACTCCAGCACTTTCCCTACACAGCTGTACGAAGACAGCTTTAACTCCCAGCGCTGCACACCTGCAAGTGTAGCCAAACCTACAGACAGTATGGAGCCAATATTCATAACTTCAACTACAAAAATGATACACACATATAGACAGCATAATCATAACCAGGAAACCGTAATCTCTCCATAGACCTCTTACACGACAGCCTTTATACAATGTTTGTTGCAAATATATAACAGTGGTTGCAATCGTGATCTATACAGTTACAGATTGTCAATAACGTCACACTCTTCAGTGCCTCTTTGTAGTAAAAGCATCCGAAGTCCTTATTGTTAAGTAGTAGTTTCAGAATTATATGAAATAGTTTTATGGCAACAGCGATAGATGCTATCTCAAATTTGGGTCTTCAGGTGGGTTTTCCTTTCTCGTGACTGATAGGTCTGATTCTGTTTCCTGAGCTGTGAACAGGTTAAAGACCCATACTGCAAAAAGATTTGTGGACTTGCTTAATAGAAGAAATGAAATTATCAGGATTTAAGAGCAAAGTGTCTGATCCCTGACGCTATCAGAAATAATCAAAATCATTCAGGAAGATGGCGGACAATATGATTTGTTGTTGTCAGATTAGCCTCTAAACCAGAGGACAAAAATACTGTTAGTAGTCACTCTTAGAACTGGAGAAATTCTTATCAACTGTTCCTTTTCTCTCTCTTTATACTCCTAAGGAGCTATAATCACAATATCTTATCTGATTTGTGTTAATTTGTCCATTCTCAGAGCATAGAGACCTGTTTTTCATAACAGCAATCAGGTCCTCCATCTCATATGTGTTATCATGTAAAAGAGGAACTAATCACTGTTTTCTGAACGGCATGTTTTTTCAGTAGTACAGCCACTGTGCTCTGAATGAAATGTGAACTCTATTCCTTTGCATCTTTTAAATGTAGACAAAGTTCTCCCAAGAGGAGAATTGAACTGGAGAACAAGATGAGGTGATGGTTGTTTGAAGTAGTTGGTTTACTTCTCAGCAGAATATAAAAATCCTACATAGACATGAAAGTTTGCCAAATGCCTCTGATCTGTAATAAGAAATATTAGTGATGAGTCACCCAAAGCTTCAGAAAGAAGTTTCAGTCAAAATGGATTCAGTGAAGACGACATCTTACAGCATATTGTATATATGTGCTCCTACTATTTAGTCTTTTTCTAATTCAGATTTTTTTTGAGCATCCTTAAATCAGCCATTCTACATAAAAGAATGTTTAAAACACAGTTCTACACTGAGAAGTGACTGTAAATTTTGGGACCATCTTACTGAAAAGCTCTGTCCCCTGTGTGAATTCAGAATCATAATGCTTTCTTCAGTGACAGAAGTTTTTTTGTACTGCTTTTTACTTTTTAGCTCTGCACAGCTAAAACAGTTGTGCTAGAAAGAGCTGGATTTGCTTCTTTATCACGTCAACAGAATAAATGGACACAGATCCGACATCAGGAATGGAACATACAAAAGCCAGTAGGAATACAGTTCAGTCTTCTTGGACATTCTATAACAGATTTAAAACTAGCCATACTTGAACAAAAAAAACTGGGAGTGGCTGGCTCATTACAGAAGTAACTTCTCCTCTCCTGGAACTGAGACCTCCTCATCAATTATTGGAAGTTAACTACATCCACCCGGATTCTATTGGCTTTGTCAACACTGGTTCTCCATTTGTGAGGTAATTCCCTTCTCTTCATGTGTCAGTATAACAATGCCTTCATCCGTAATTTTCACTCCATGCAGTTGAAGAAGTGGGATTTTTAGTCACAAAAGTTTATGCTCAAATAAATCTGCTAGTCTTCAACGTGCCACCGGACTCCTTGTTGTTTTTATGAATAGAATTGTTAATGAAGTCCTAATTGCAGGGCCAAATTATTCCCTCAGTTACGCCTATGAAGCTTCGTTAAAGGCATAAATGTTACCAGATTTTCCCGCTAGTTTGGAGTATGCTCGTTTACTAGGGTTACTCTTCGTGGAGGAGGGATGGAGTGTTCTGTAATTCTATCAATGTACTCTGTGTTCTGATACAGAGATCTGTGTCTCCCTGCTGCAAGTTCCCTCCCAATGGAGTTATCCTGCAGGACCCTCCCCCCCCCCCACAGCACGTCTGAGCGGACCAGGTTAATCAGCACCCCCAAGCTGACCTCTTACATGTCCCTGGAATCAGCAGGCTGGGTTGAGCAGCATTTCGAATCTGTCAGCCTCATAGGCCCTTGGATTCAGCAGGCTGGGTTGAATAGCACCTCCAAGCTGTCACCCTCTCATGCCATGGGCACTTTACCGGAATAGAGTACTCCTGAGCAGGCTGGGTCGAGCAGTACTTTCAATCTGCCACCCTCATATGTCTCTGGACTCCCAGACTGGGTCGAGTAGCACTTCCAAGCTGCCACCCTCTTATGGCCCAGGTTCAGCACATTCCTATCCCCACTTTCACGTTACAATTGTACTGGTAGTAACTCACTTGATGAGCAAACCCCACAGGATTTTGGGCACTGCAGGGATCTTTAGGTTAGATATGAAGAGCGCTGCTGCAGAGCAAATGATATAACTTTGGATCCATTTCCTATCTCCCCAGTACAACCACAATATTACTATATTATAAAAGTGTGTCAGATAAGGTCTTTATGAAAGCTCGTGATCCACTGGTGATTTAATATCATTTTAAAATGCACGTATTAACACTATATGAGGAATTACAAAGACTCACTGATATAAGTCTGTGATCAAATAAAGGGAAAAACTGGTTTTCTCCTAGACAGCAGGGAAGGGAGCTATCTACTTGTCTCCAATGAAATTAAGCAAGGTGTTACCAAAAACAGTGGAAGTCCCATTTACATATGAATCTGCTGAGGGATGGGAAGTCCCCAGGAAGGGGAAAAAAAGCATGAAGTCATCCTGTATGTGAGGACAAAACAGTGAGATTGGGCAGTTATAAGGAGAAAGAAGAAGCCATTTTGGCACCTGTCATTGGACAGACACCTGAGGGCAGAGCTCTTGCAAGCTGAGAAAGATGGGCCCTTCAACCAAGGGAGCTGAAGTCTCTGGGAACTGAATATAAATGAAAAATGTGCTTAGGCAAATATATTTCACCTAGGAAGACAAGGGAAGGTTCCTGACTGAGATAAAGTCAGCCATGGCTTGGAAGAAAAAGATTGGCAAGAAATCTACCTTGAACCAAGGCTGTAGCTTGTTTAGTTAAGTCTGAGTGACTACAAAGCATATTTTACTTTTGTTTGTTTGTAACCATTTTGCCTATGTCCTTTTGTTAATAAACTGGTTTTATTTATACTATAATCAAACCCAGGGCTGTTTGAATGGAAGAGGATTGTTAACGCCAGTTAAAGTGATAAACTGTGCTTTTGTCTCTTTAGGGGAGCAACAAACCTTATTAATTCTTAGTATTCCAGGAAGGTCTGGACACTTAAAGCAGGCAATTTTGGGAAAATTTGGGACTGGGGTTTGTTCGGGTTATCCTGGAAGTAGTAACTAAGGCTGATGAAGACCAGAGTGGGGCTGCTGTGTTTTAGGCAGGCTGCTGGAGTCAAGAGTGGTGAACCAGGGTTGCGCAACACACAGGCACACAGTACATGCTTGTATGTTGTCTGGGAGTTTCTGGCCTTAAAATCCAAGAATCTATTAAATTATTTATTTCTGAATATTGGGCATTAAATATTTGTGGTAGATTGTTTGTTTGTAATCAGTCCATAGAGTGGGAAAAATTGTAAATTAAAATATATTTGAGAAAATTGTGATCTGTTTGCAGTTGTTCTCAAAGCAGAAAATGCAACTAAATATGTGAGTAAAGCTAAGAGGTAGATGGTGAATTTCAAATAAAAGGCAGAAAAAAAATCTTAAGAAAGATAAGTCTTTAGAGTTTTATCAAATGATGAAAAATTAACCCTTTTAAACATTGAACTTAAAAGACAATTTAGTGGTATAGTAAAAGTAAACACTGTGATATATCACTGAATTTTTAACCTATTAAAATGGAAGTTTTATTTAAAGTGTAAAAGCAAGGATGAATCTTTAAATGTTTTATAGGCATTTACTATCATTTCACTAGTGGTTAGCCCTCTCTAATGATTAATAATTATGTTAGACCTACCTTTACCTGCCTGTTCTGAAGAGAGAGAGAGTTCTCAGAATTATGGAGTTGCTGGTTGCTTGTCCAAATTTAAGGTTCCAACCACGGGCTCATTGGAAACCAAGTTTTCAGTACCCTTAACTTTTTATTGCATGAATTGACATAGTAGTCTTACTCTGAGGCCTGAGGAGGGTGGTGTTCCCCCCCTAATTTAAAGGAAAGTGATCCAGCAGCTTAAGAGTTAAAGTCAAGTGAACCAATATACCTTTGTTTGAGTGGACTGTAGTCCCACTTTTTATGTAAATTGCTTATTGGCATCCAACTTCATTATTTTATCTTCTTGAATTCACATGATCCCTACATCTCAGAAAGCTTAATCTACCTCTTCTATTAACAAAATATATCCTCAGCAGAACTTCCAACTATAGCACCTTCCTAACACTTAACGGTAGATGTGAAATTATACACCATAAAAATAGCTGCGGCTTTACTGGTATCCCCAAGTGAATTTATAGGTGAATCATAAGCAGGAATAAAGGGTCATAGTTACAGTAGTTTGTATAATATTCATTGCGAATTTCTGGATTTGAGACACAATTGTGTCAACTGTTATTAAATAGAAATTTGTACTCTGCTATCTAGATAACCTGATAATTCCCAAATTTCCGTACCTTTATTGTTTTAATGTTTTTATTCTGCAGTTTGTATTGGTGTCCTCCCCCTCCACCCGCCGAATAACTATTCATTGCGAATCAAATGATTATTTAAGCAATAAAGCACAGTAGGAGGTGGCATTATGAATGTGAAATAATCATTCTCCTGTGGTGTCATGAGACAAGAAATATAGCCTTTTTCTTTAAATCCTCAAGGCTGTGATTATTTTCTAACTGTAGTCAATGAAATTCCCATACTAGCGCTATAGTAAATGTTTGGAGAAGTAACATACATTTCCGCGCTTGAACTAAGATGTTACCCATAATCAGAATACTGAACACTCGAGCTGTATCTTTCAGACGTAAACATCTCCCTTCTAAAGTTGATGAACAGTCATTCAAAATGTTCCTACTGAAGAAGTTTATAAATGCTTCCTGTGAAATCCTGGCCCTTCTGAAGCGAATGGCAAAACTCTCATTGGTGTCAGTGGGGCAAGGACTCTTAGTATATAAATTAGTAACTAGTAATTTAAAATTATGTAAATAGTTATTTAACTTAATTTATTTTTAAGTTACTAATTTAATTTTAATACTTTATAGAAGTTACACCTCCATCCCATCTTCTAAAATATTGTAACTTCTAAAATTTACATTTAATTTTTTATTTCTTGATTGATTCATTGTGGTGATTGGCATAATATTTGTTTTGAAGTTAATAGTTTTTTTGTCACGGAATTTTATATAAGCTTTTCTTAAAGTAATTACACTGATAATTCCAACAAAATAGTTTGCAAGAGAGAAGAAAAGGTTGAGGTGCATCTTTAAGAAGAACAAGCATTGTTGGAGGAAATCAAATTACAGTTTATTATACTGCAAAGAACATATGAAGATTACTTTCTTAATTAACCAATTTGTAAAGTGTGAAAATCCCCTGACACTCTCATCAGCTGAATTCTTTGGGGTTGTGTTGAGTGCAAATCAGGACAGAAATTTGGTCCAATAATTCTAGCAGCTGAACTCAGTTAATAAACTTAGCATGGATCAGAAACTGTTTTTATGGGGAGATAAAATTCCAGGACAAGTGAATTTAAAACGCCGCCTATAAGAGTATACAGCGCAGCACATTGTGTCCTTTGCAACTTCAGTCTTCCTTTTAGTGAATGTTTGAAGGTGTACTCTGTCCCTAGCTTCTGAAGCTGAGAGTAGATAATGGAATAAATGATTGCCTGTTCTGTTTATTCCCTCTGAAGCATCTGGCATTGGCCACTGTAGGACGACAGGATACTGAGCTAGATGGGCCATTGATATGACCCAGTATGGCAATTCTTATGTTCTTAGGATTTTCTCTGCATGTCTCACCCTTTGTGAGTTGTCTTCACCATTCCACTCTTGAAAGAAAAATGCCCATTTAATCATGTTTGTTTCTCGTCCTGGCCTTTACAGCTGTACACCTCATTAGTTTTTTGCTTGTCTCATTTGACTCATTTCACCACTTCACCATGTCACTTCACTGGTTTTGGTCACCCATTTGTTCACTTTTCTCACATTGGTGGTGGATCTTTTCCCTAGGCAAATGTCCATTCTGATGATGGCAGTACATTTATTAGGTGCCCTTCGTTTGGTGATTTTTAAGGTGGTTACACACTGACCTCACCTAGGGTTGATATTGCTGCTCTTGAATGGTTTCATTCTTTTCTCTTTGGGGGATCTGAGATGTGAGCATTGGGCAAATTCTTGTATACGACGAGAACTCTCTAACTGTTTATTATTAGTAGTAATACTAATTTATTCTAGAGGCCTGGAGTTCTCAGTCTAGATCAGGATGCCATTGTGCTAGGCAGTGTACACCAATGTAAGGAAAAGTATGTCTCAGCATGGATGGTGGTGTCTTCAATATGCCTGTGACACCCAGCTTTATATTTGTATTCTGATTCCCACCCAGCAGTTGAATGCTTTTCCTAGTATCTGGCATGGTTGGGGCTTGGATGAGAGCAAGATGGCTGAGGAGAGCAAATAAGATTTAGGTGGTGATGGGGAAAGCAACTGGAAAATTTGAAAATAATTATGTTTTAGAAATGGAGTTTAAGTATCCTCCTGTTGTTAGTTGTGTTCACAGCCTGGGTGTCTGGTTAGAGTCTCAGTTATTGCTGGAAGGCTATCATTCTGCTACAGCTAAGGCTGCTAGATTGCATTTTATGATTTGTATCTGCCTTTTCTTTCCAGTGTCGACCTCACCACCGTGATTCATGTCTTTATCACCTTGATTTTAGATTACTTTAGAGCAGTCTGTTTAGGGCAACACCTTTAATCCATCCGGAAGCTGAAACTAGTGCAGAGTGTAAATTAAGGTAAATTTAGGTATATGCTGCTTGGTAAATTGAGGGTATGTCTACACTGCAATTAAATAGCCCCTCGTCAGTCCCACAAGCATGAGTCAGTTGGCGTACGCCAGCTGCAGATTTTTAACTGCAGTGTAGACATACCCTTAGTGTCTGGTCAAGAGCATATTCAACTAGTGTTCTGTGAGCCACACTGGTTACCTTTTGTGTTTTTGAGTGGAGTTTAGGGTGTTGATATTGCCTCTGGTTGAGATCAGCAGAAGTGCTCAAACTGGAGCCTCCTCATTATGAAAGAGAAGGATCTGTTGGCAGGGCAAAGTCATTCTCTGTGCATGGCTCCTTTCCTTAGGAATGAGCTCCCTTCTTCTCATTTGAAATAGCTCAAATCTGTTGTGCCTTGCAGTATGCTGCAAATGTAATTTGTTTAGGTGGGCTGAAGAGAAATAGGGGTGAAGTATAGAAGAGGTGTGGAATTGTTTCATTTTATTTTTATTGGTGATGCCTGATTATTTAGTAGTTATGGGTTGGGTTAGGTTAGTATTATAGGGCTGCTGATGTGGGTGTGTACGGTGGGTTAGTTGGTTTGTTTTCAGGTTGTGGTGTTTTTCTCCCCCACCCTTTTCCCCTGTGTATGTATTGTATTTTTAAGGTGTGAGTAGAGTGCTCCATAAGCATTTGTGGGTTTTGTTTATTTAGATTTATAAAACTTAAACTTGGGACAGGAGAGAAAGGGAACTAAGAAAACTCATTATTTCTAAATGATTTGGAGCCATCAAGTTGTGCTCATTGGTTCGTTGAAGTGAATGGGATTACTGATAGGTTTAAAGTTACAAAGGTGCTTAAGTGCTTTGCTGCACTAAAGCCATTGTAAATTTACATAATTCTGTGAATCTATTACTATTTTCATCATTCTCTTTCCTCCTCTCCTTATCATGCTCACTTGTTTGGTCTTAATAATAATAATAATAATTAATGGCACTGTCGCTCTTTACAGAGCATGATGTGTGCTCCGATGAGGTCTTTGAGGGCTGCCGAGTCTGATGTGTGAGTGACAGTCCCGTCCACAGGTAGGGCATACCCCTGCACTAGCAAAGCTCTGAATCCGAGCAGCAAATTCTTTCCTCCTCTGAGCCTAGTCATCATAAATCTTGATACAGTCGTTCTCGCAACACCTCGCTCCATCTTCAAGCTGGCTCTGCCAACCAGAATGGCATTCTGCACTTCTTTCTCAGTCATCCACAGAGATTCCAAAGGATACTAAGTCATCCTTGCAAGCATCTCAAAATCTTCACAGCGATCTGCCTCTCTTTCTAGACACTTTGTGAGCTTTAGAGTACAGCACACTCTTCGGGATCCTGTAATCTGGCATTCGCTTGACATGTCCAAACCACCCAAGACTCTTCTTACTAATCAATGTTCTCATGAACAACATACCAGCACGATTTAACACTTCCACATTTGTCACCGTGTCTTGACATCTTATTTGAAGAGTTTTACGCAAGCATCCTGGTATGGAAACTGTTTAGCCTTTGGTATGTTTGGCATAAGTCGTCCATGTTTCTGAGCCATTTTGAAGAGTTGGATAAACCACGTCTCATAAATACAGATTTTCACTTTAGCTGACAATTTGTTAATGTTCCAGGCTCTGTCTTGCAAAAGACCAAAGTTCCTGGCTGCTTTGCTGATCCTATTTGTGATCTCAACATCAAGATATACATTGCTGGTAACAGTAGAGCCAAAGTAGCAAAATTCATAAACAACATCTAGATGAATACCATCTAAGGTAGTATCTGGAACTGGTTCAGAAGAGCCTTTGTGCAAAAGTCATCTTCAAGGTTATTGCTAGCCCAAAGATTTTACATGAATCGGAGAACTTGGTAATAAGATCTTGTAAGACACCAATACTGTGAGCCACAAGGGCCTCCTCATCTGCAAACAGCAGGTCTCTTATTATGATCTCTTTCACTTTTGTCTTAGCTCTGAACCTTTCAGTGTTAAACAAACCTCCATCATGTCTAGTGCTAAGATAGACTCCCCTTCGAACATCGCAGAACTCATCTTGAAGCAGAAATGAAAAGTAAATATTAAACAATATAGCAATGTACCTCCTTGAACCTACTGCTGTTATCCTCATTCTCTTTCCTCCTCTCCTCATCACACTCATTTGTTGGATCTTAAATGACATGGTAAACTCCTTGGGAAGGAACTGTATCTTCTTTGTCTGTACAGTGCCTAACACAAGAAAGCCCTGATAGTGATAAAGCCTTTGGATACTACTGTAATACAATCATAAATAAGCGTGTCCCATAATTATTTCCCTGTATGTTTTGGTAAGACTATATACTGTTTGCAGGGATTTCCTTACCACTGTGTTCTCCGAACTATGGGATGAAGATTGGCAGAGCCCTTAGGTTTTTTGTTTTTGTTTTGTTTTTTGTTTTTGCCTTCTTCTGCAGCATGGGGCACTGGTCACTTGCAGGTTCAAACTAGTGTAAATGGTGGATTCTCTCTGTAACGTGAAGTCTTTAAATCATCATTTGAGAACTTCTGTAACTCAGCCAGAGGTTATGGGTCTGTTACTGCAGTGGATGGGTGAGGTTCTGTGGCCTGCAATGTGCAGGAGGTCAGACTAGATGATCATGATGGTCCCTTCTGGCTTTAAAATTCTTGAGTCTAGGCGTATTTTTCTTCCTGCATTTTAAGATAATAGTGTGTTAAATGTGGTTGCCAAGTAATGTCTAAGATGCAGCATGTATTTAATTTGTATAATTAAGTTAGATACAGTGACTGTGTGCTTTTTTTTTATCCAGTAAGAATTAATGAAGGTAAGCTAAATCAGCTCATCATTTTGTAACATAGTATCACAGATAGTATTTACTCATAAACAAAGAGCGCTGTCAGAATGTGAAAAGGTTAGTACATTGCCTTCTGTTCTTTCCAGCTTTTGGAGAAGGGTAGATAGCGTCTATATTAACATGCTAAAATGATTAAGTTAAAATCTTTTATGTAGAATATAATGTATGGTGTGTGCTCATTATTTAACGCAATGCACTCTTTATTCTTTATGCAATTAACTGCCAAAGGTCTGCATTTAAAAAATAAACCAAGAAAATCCAGAATTGATTTGCTTAACTCAAGATGACATCTTGGAATTCAGTGGTCTTTAGAATCCTGTGTATTATGTTGCAGTATGTAAGTAATAAGATTAAGGATGCTGTCTGCATTAAAGATGAACTGAAAAGCTTTTCAACTACCAGGATGAGAGATTGAGGTTCCCTGTTCCTCCTGCAGTGATTGATGCCATCACTGCCAATGTTTAAACCCTTTCAGGGAATCACCATACTTAGTATGGTTGTGTGTGGCTCATTGAGTAAAAATGTGTACACATCATGTGAGCCAGTTGCAAAGCTGGGACTAGAATGTGGGAGTCCTGATTTTCGGTCCTATGCTTTAAGCAAGAGACTCTGTTCCTTCTATATTTAATGTATTGAATGAAGATCTGTATTATATTTTGCTAGCAATAATAATGCAGTAAAGAGTGTAAAAGTGGGCGATAAGCCGTGCTATTCTTGCTAGAAATCTGAACTTCATATTTGTGGTAAGAAATTAATCTGGTTTTAATTGCCCCATGAGTCTGAAATATATTCCTTTTTGTAAAGCTGACCTCACATAAGTATAAATCACTATAACTGCCTGTACTTTAATTATGCATTAGTGTATTGTACCTGCATACCTGATGAGAATGAGTATCTCAAGTTACGGTGTATTGGAGGTCATTAAATCTTCTCTGTTCTATGATGTTCAGTAGCACTGCATTTCTAATTACTGAAAAATGTACTATATTTGTACCACTTTCTTTACAGTAGCTATGTTTAGCTACAGAAACATGATCACCTCAATTTATAAGGAACTGCATAGGTTATTTTGGCAACATAGGAAACAAATGCTGTAAAAACATACTGTAAAATTACAGAAATAATTACAATGTTTTTGCCATCAAGTAATTTAAAAATACTGTAGTGGGAAATCAAAATTTCTGTTGCAATTATTTCAAAATAGTAGTAGTTTACAAATATAAGGCTAAAGTATGTCCCAGGGCATTTGTGCCTCGAGAAACAAAAACAGTGCACTCATATTCTGTGAAAGGGGTGTGGTGCACCTGCCTTCTTGGTAGCAATAGCTTCTTCCCATTTTCCCTTCCTCCCTCAAGCACAGATTATTGCTGCTAGGAGTACAAGAATTAACAAACAGGACCCAAAAACATGGCAGGGCTGACTTGCTAGACCCTGGACTGGGAGTCAGAAGTCTTTGGTTCAACTTGTGGATGTGACACTGAACTGTTGTCATCATGGACATCTTACAACTTTTCTGTACCCTCTTGATGAAATTGACCTTAAATTTTATTTATTTATTTAGTTAGTTATTGATGCTCTCATGCCTTGTGACGCATAAGGCAACCAATCTGTCCACCTCCGTCTACCTAATACCACATTTCTTGCTCCATTATAGGGATTTTCTTTGCTATTGGGGTAAGTCGACCTAAGTTATGCTACTCCAGCTATATCAAATAAGTTTCTCAATGAAATGAAGATTTATTCATTACAAAACTATGTTGTAGCTTGTAAAAAAAAAAATAGTTAGACAATCCCTCTTCATAGAGAAATATTGTCACTGATCAAAAAGGTATCCCACAGTTAGAAAAGAGAGTTCACAAAATGTTGGCTGCCTTGACATAAAAAAATATTATATGTGTTGATGAGTTAAATAACCATACTGAAAGAGGCACTGAGGTAATAAAATGGTAGAATTAGTTCTGTAGATTCTGAGCCAGAGAAGCCCATGGCCTCCGTGGCCTGTAGATGTGTTGAACAGAGTATGTTCAATTATAAGGAGCTCTTTAAAACTCTCCCAAATATCAACTTGAACTTAAAGAGTTGACATTACTAAAACTCCAAGTTGTGTTTTCCAGTTTTAAACCATATGTAAAGTATCTTGCAATTTTTGAGAATTTTCCATAATATATCTGTGATCATACTTTGATGTAAAAGTTCTATTAATATTCCCATTATGACCCCCATACCCCTCTTCCGCAAAGACTCCTAATTTAGTTATATATATTTTTATGAAACATAGCATATTGTCTAGTCCTGTGAGTGATTTTGTTCTTTCCTTCAAGAGCCGGTTGAAATAAATGGTGCTATCTGTTAGTTAGTCTGTCAAAAAGAGGTATTGGAGCACATTCTTGTTTGGCTAATCTGCAAAGTTAAAACTTTGTTTTCTTTCAAAGGTCTGAATGATTGCTTTATAATTATGAAAAAGCACTCTTCAACATGGCTATCTTCTGATAGCTGTATAGTCTGATATGTACTGACATAAGGCCTAATCCAAAGCCTGTGAAGTCTTTGGGAGTCTTTTCATCTACCTCTAGTAGGCTTTGCAACAGACATACAGGGTATAGGCTATGGAAGAAATGTACTGGTATGTTCTGCGGCCGAACAACTCCAACAGTGACAGAGATTTGGATTAGATATTGATAAAATATATTAGCTGAGTTCAAAAAACCTTATCTTTTTCATTTTGCTTGTAAAATCATTTGTAGTATAGAACAGATCCTCTTCCTCAGATGCAGTTTCTTATGATGCCAGTGCTAGAACGTTGTCTGAATGTACTGTATTTACTTGCATATTACTTTGCTTATTGTCCACCATGGAAAAAAAGTGTTAACTGTAGCAGAGATTAACAATCTCATTTTAAAGTTTCACTGACCAGAAGACTAGATTTTTATCATAATTTCTGTATTTTCTATAAAATAGTTGAATTGCATTTTATTTTTATGTAGAGACTTTCAAAGCCTGGAAAACAGCTTTAACTTTAAATCCTCTGCTGAGTACGGAATAGAGAACAAAATTCTATAGTGGTAGTGGAATCTTTAAAGAAACATAGCTTCTCTTTTCAGTTTCATCAGTTGATCAATGGTCTTGTTTTGCCAGCAATTTAATTAATTGCTGTGTCCTTTGTGTCCTAAAATCACAGCAGGGAAGTGGGGTGAGGGAGAAAGACACCTCAAATTAGACAAAAAGTTAATGATTAGAAACATGTACTTTTTCACTTTAATATGTTTTTCAGAATTAGCCTGATGATGTACTTAGTTAAAGTGGGTAGGGTGGGAAGCATTGTAAGCATCAGTTTTGCATTTCTGTATATGATGAGCCAAAATTATATACAGAAGGAAGCAAAAAGATAAGCAGAAGAGGAACACTCTTTTATAACTTTTTCACCTTGTAGTAGCATCTTGTGTTTCCTTAAAACTTAGGTTCTGTGGAGTGGAGTGGAGTGTGTGCATGCATATACAGATTAGATTGGTAAGTAAATTTAAATTTTAATTATCTACTAGAATAAATTATTTTTTCACTGAAAGTTGCACACACACACACATAATGTAAGTTAAGCCAAATAAAATGTATTATGACAGTGAATATAGGCATAAATTTCAGCTGATTTTGTAATGTATATGAGCTTTGAATGTTTTTATTACTTTTTCAGAGATGCTATACACTTGAGTCCCCAGTGCAATGAAACATTCTGGTATGCATATAACACCTCTGAAAATCAGGCACCATAATACAGACACTGATAAAATCTTGCTTTACTATTCCTTGGTACAACACGTGGCTAATGAACAGAATTCCTTATTTTGTAAAGGCATAACTTTAATCTTAAAATCACCTTCTCTCATTTTATATATTTTTACCTATTAAAAATATTTTTTTAAACTTGATTATTTTCTCCAGTCTGTTAGTTGTGTGCATTTTAGAGCACTTTTTCAATGTTTTGGTGGGTTATTCCCTGGGAAAGAAAAAAGTTTTTAAAAAAATTGTGGTTATGTAACCACAGAAATTGGTAGCAAGACATAAGGTAATTTCTTCTAAGTTTTTTTAATGATTACTTTTCAAATTAACTGTTTTATAAATAATGAAATGTGCAAAAAGTGCTATAAATTGTTTTATGACCATGTAAATATTTCAACTTAAATGATATACAGGTGGTGCCTAGACCTCTTGACAGCCTTCTGCACAGAGGTGAATTTCACCTTAAATATATTAAAATATTTAAGTAATGTGTTCTCATCTTGATGTATATGGAATTAAATACATAAAATGTAACTAGTCAAGACATGAGTATCTTTATTAAATAGAAAAGATTTGTACATGTTTTGTCAAGATACTGTATGTGGGTGTAGAGATTGTAGTTATTCCATTCTAATGCATGTCAGCAACTTTCAGTGAAAAAAATAATGTATTCCAGTAGATAATTAAAACTTACTTAATTTTTTCTTTCTACGTTCAGTCTTGGTTTTCTTGGATCTTATGATTTAATTTTCCAAAAATTATAAAGGGTTACCTGCCCTTGTCAAGTGGTAATGATGAAGAACACACACGTGCAAGGTGGTCATAGTACAATGTTTTAGGATTACAATATTAGCATTATTGTTTTTGCTTTTTTTGAAAAAGGCTGATTTTCATGTTGCCCACATTCTGTATTTTGTGACTTCAATGAATAAATAAGCAGTTAAGGCACCCATGCGTTCTTTAAGGCCTATCAACAGGAGTATTCAACCTTTAACAGCTGAAGAGCCATTTTAGAATCAGAAAAAGTCAAACTATAGAAGAATAAAACATATTCAGAATGCAAGAAGATTTGTAACAAATTTATAAGATAACTATGCCAGAGTAAAGTGCAGATTTCAGATCTAGATTTTGAATACTCTAAGTAGCCATAGCTTTTATGATCTGGAGTTTTGTTTAAGCCACCACATACAGATAGGGACCATCTACAAAATGTTGATTTGGCGCTGCACTTGGGTAGAGAGGTACCTCACTCTGCTTCCCAAGAGGTTTGCGGCAGAGGGTTGGTTTTGGGCCTGTCTCTAAAGGTAATGGTTAATTGAGTTGTCCAAACAGGTAAATCAATTTGAGTAGTATTATTTAGGGCTCTAACAGGCAAAGTGTCTCAGCTCTTTTGAAGACATTAAATTCTGTTTAAATGTTCCTCCCATACATGACTTCCTGTGGTTTCATTTTCAGTTGTTCTTTTTCTCCCCAACGTAAATTTGCATTCTCATGAAGATGTTGCAAGAAGTCTTTATCAAACTTGAGAGGAAAGGCACATCGCAGGGATATGAAGTTGGGGGTCTCAGGATGGGCATTACTGTAGAATAGTCTTCTGGATGACCTTCACCTTTGCTAGGTCCCGACTCCGAGCCTATACAGGAACTCCTCACTTAAAGTCGTCTCGGTTAATGTTGTTTTGTTGTTAGGTTGTTGATCAGTTAGGGAACATGCTCATTTAAAGTTGTGAAATGCTCCCTTCTAATGTTTGGGAGCCGCCTGTTTTGTCCATTGCTTGCAGGAAGAGCAGCCTGTTGCAGCTAGTGGTGGTGGAACCCCTATAAGCTCTCCACTCTCCTAAGTTCCCTGTGCAGCAGCTGTCCCTCCCCCCACTGCCATGTGCTGCTCCTGCCCTCTGCCTTGGAGCTGCTCCCAGAGACTCCTGCTTGCTGTACCAGGGGAGGGGGAAGAGGGGGGCTAATGTCAGGGTGTCTCCCCCTCCCCTCTGCTCCTTCACCCCGCTTACCCCATCTTTCATAGAGCAAGGGGGACACTCGATGGTGAGAGGGAGCTTCTAGGCAGTAGCTGCAGTCTCAGCAAGCTGATTTAATTAACAAGGCAGTGTACTTAAGCCTGGGGTCAGCTACTTAAAAGGAAAATGCTCATTTTTTCCCTCACACACAGGGTGTGTGTCTCTGTCTGCCCTCCCTCCTTTCCTGCTGCCTTGTACAGTGTTGTGAGAGTTAACCCTTGAGAGCTCAGTCAACTGCTAGTTAATTTAGCAGTAAGGCTTTCCCTGGGAAATATCCCACCCTCTGACTCCTCCACTTCAACCAAGCTTCACAATCATCATCACTGTATGGCAGTATTTTATATAGGGATAGATAGATAGAGAGATATATAATATAGTCTTTTCTCTGGTGAAAAAAATTTCCCTGGAACCTAACCCCCTCATTTACATTGATTCTTATGGGGAAATTGGATTCACTTAACATTGTTTCGCTTAAAGTTGCATTTTTCAGGAACATAACTACAACGTTAAGTGAGGTGTTTATGTACTTTACAAAGACTGAATCTTGGGGGCAGGGGGTGTTTCTGGCCTGCTGGTATGGAGAGACAGCTTTGACTCTTTCTATATTTTAGCATCTTTGGATCTCAGACACATAGGTGCTCTATCAGTATTCTGGAACTATTTGAAGTTCATTTGACCCTGCACACATGGGAGACTCTTCGCAAAGAATCTTTTTTCCTAATCTGCTGCAGTTGTGTCTAAAGCTTGTTGCTTAGGGCATAAGTCCTCCATTTTAATTTCTTGGTGGAGAAATAAGTTTTAACCCAAGGTGGGATCAAAACTCATGCTTGAGCACATGGCTGAGTATTCCCAGGGAGTGGAGCTTCCACTGAGATGTGTCTTCAGAGTTGTATCTTTGTTGGGGCTCATCAATGGTCATTCATTCACTATGTTCTTCATACCTTTGTGTATAAAGGGAAATGGATACTTTATTCTTTTCCTTTATTCTGAAACTTCCCAGGAAAGTCAGATAAAACATGGAGCAAATAATTACGGAAGCCTAGACAGGAATGCCTTGGACCTTTTTGAGCCTCTCTGGTTCATTAGAGACTTCTATTCTATTTAGATCTTTTATTTCAAGGTCTGATACCCTTTGTCAACTGTGATGGCTGGAGATTGTACAGATTAGGTGTGTGAATGAATTTATCTCCACAGGAATAGTACTTGGCTATCAATTATAAAAGTGTCACTTGAAAGGGTTATTCTCAAATACATATATCTTTACTTACTGGAAAAATTGTTAGGTACCAGGAAATGTTTTCAAATATTTTACTTTTTGCAACAATGCTAACTTAACTTGTATCCCTAGTTTTTTTTCTTTTCTCTGAGTTCATGTCTCAGTTGTAATACAAGCAAAGTTAAAGTACGTGATTTGAGCTCACATCCTTCTGTTTCCCATCTGTCTTCTCCTCCTCTTTGAAGCGACCAAGATTTTGGTTAGTGTTAGGTTTAATTCTAAAAGCAACTGTGAGTTCCAAATTTGAGCTATCTTTTAGCTACTCTATGTAAACCAGGATTTTTGGTTGTAATAAAGACACAAGGGGGAAAATGAGCTTTCTGTGCAATAGCTTCAGGGGCGGGGCACATGCCAAAACAGATATTCTTATTTTATTTGTTCGGTACATATTTCATAAACCAATTGTTCTCAAACTTTTGTATTGGTGACCCCTTTCACACAGCAAACCTCTGAGTGTGACTTATAAATTAAAAACACATATAAATGCTGGAGGCGAAGCAGGGTTTGGAGTGGAAGCTGACAGCTTGTGACCCCATATGTAATAATCTTGTGACCCTGCGTCAAGGAGTTTGGTAAAGTTGATTGTTGTATAAGTAGGGGCATTGCCAGCAGATTGAGAGACGTGATCATTCCCCTCTATTCGACATTGGTGAGGCCTCATCTGGAGTACTATGTCCAGTTTTGGGCGCCACACTACAAGAAGGATGTGGAAAAATTGGAAAGAGTCCAGCGAAGGGCATCAAAATGATTAGAGGGTTGGAACACATAACTTAGGAGGAGAGGCTGAGGGAACTGGTATTATTTAGTCTGCAGAAGAGAAGAATGAGGGGGGATTTGATACCTACTTTCAGCTACCTGAAAGGGGGTTCCAAAGAGGATGGATCTAGACTGTTCTCAATGGTAGCAGATGACAGAACAAGGAGTAATGGTGTCAAGTTGCAGTGGGGGAGGTTTAGGTTGGATATTAGGAAAAACTTTTTCACTCAGAGGGTGGTGAAGCACTGGAATGGGTTACCTAGGGAGGTGGTGGAATCTCCCTCCTTAGAGGTTTTTAAGATTAGACTTGACAAAGCCCTGGCTGGGATGATTTAGTTGGGGATTGGTCCTGCTTTGAGCAGGGAGTTGGACTAGATGACCTCCTGAGGTCCCTTCCAACCCTCATATTCTATGATTGTTTGTTTGTTTGTCATTTTAACCATCACATATTCCTAAAATACCCCCAAACAAACAAACACATAAAAAACCTTGTTGTGGCAGAAACTATAAACAAACGAGAAAACTGGCAAATACAATAGAAATAGTGAAACCTGTGATGCAAAAAGTGTTGTCAAATGCAGTCTTGTTAAAAATAAACATAGGTGTACACTGTAACAGTAGTTGGTAAAATATTTCCAGACGTAGGTATGTGTAGGATGTTGACAGTGTCCTTTAATTTATGTGAGATTTTATTCGTGTTTACCCTAGGCTGGAATTAAAATTGAAACCATTAAACGTTTCACAAATATGTAAAAAGGGCTTCCTCCTGTTGTTTACAAGTTTCTGCAGTCCCTTCATTTGTGGAATATACTGTTCAGAGTGGAGGGTTAATAGAGCTATTTCTGAGTTAAGGTGTGGATTATATTTTTAATTTTTTCACCCTTCAGTTTACTTGGACTTTTTATCAGAATTTTTTTTTTCACTTTTTTTTTGTGTAAGATGTTAATAATATCTGTGGAAGAACTAGTAAACTTTTAGTGAATTTTTAGACCTATTTGTAGCATAGTATTTTAGTGAAGAGAAAAATATATTTAATATATCATCTTAGATAATGCTTTGGTATGAAAAGCAGTTAACTGTCTATTATCATATGCCAGTAATCCACCTCAGGTACATGAGAAAATTAGCCCTGAATGTGATGATGCTTATATAAAAACCTTTAAAGTGAATTATGATTGACATAGTGTCAGCTGTTTACAGAATACATGTCAGTGTACAGTAACTCCTCACTTAGTTGTCCCAGTTAATGTTGTTTTGTTGTTACGTTGCTGATCAGTTAGGGAACATGCTCATTTAAAGTTTTGCAATGCTCCCTTTTAACGTCGTTTGGCAGCCACCTGCTTTGTCCACTGCTTGCCTGTTGCAGCTAGCTGGAGCGGTCTTGGAACCAAGCTGGACCGGCAGCCCCCCCCCATCAGCTCCTCACTCCCCTAAGTTCCCTGTGCTGCAACCACCCAGCAGGCTAGCAATTGCAGGCTAGCAATCGGCAGTTCAGCTTCTTCCTCTCCCCACTGCCATGTGCTTCTCCTGCCCTCTGCCTTAGAGCTGCTCCCAGAGACTCCTGCTTGATGTGCAGATGGGAGGAGGGGGGGCTAATGTCAGGGTGTCCCCCTCCCCCCTGCTTCTGCACCCTGCTTACCCCTTCTCCATATAGAGCAGGGAGGGGACAGCGACGGGAAGAGAGCTTGGGGCAGCAGCTGCTGTCTCAAATTCCTGATCCGCTTAAAAAGAGAATGCATTTAAGAGTGGGTCAGCTTACTTAAAGGGGCAGTGTGCATCTCTCTCTCTCTCTCCCACACACAAGGTGTGTGTCTGTCTCTGTCTGCTGTGCTTCTCCCCTCCCTCGTGTTCATGCTGCTTTGTGTGAGAGGCTACATTAACAACGTGTTAACCCTTGAGGGCTCAGCCGAGTGCTAGTTCATCATTTAGCAGTAAGGCATTCCCTGGGAAATATCCCTCCCTCTTCCACCCTC
>NC_133772.1:61842250-61843303 GCF_003597395.2 Chelonoidis abingdonii | reverse complement strand
GGAGTGGGCAAGAATTATTAATTTAAATGTGACCCTATCCACATCCCACAATACACACAACACACTACCTGTCACACTCCACCCCCTCCCATTTGAAAAGCACATTGCAATCACTTGCATGCTGGGATAGCTGCTCATAATGCACTGTTCCCAGTATCGCTGCAAGTGCCACAGATGTGGCCACACCAGTGCGCTTGAAGCTGTCATTGTGGACAGACTACAGCGCTTTCCCTACTGCATTCTACGAAAGCTGTTTTAACTCAAAGCACTCTACATCTACAAGTTTAGCCATACCCTCATATTATGCATCAAATTGGTCATGTGGTGGGATGTTCATTTATTTTGATTAGAAAAAGGGTCACTTACTTTCAAGTTTTTGTGTTTTTTTTAAACTTAGACAACAATACATGTGAAATTAAGAGAGTTTAACAGTACAGTGAACCACAATGATTTTAGATATGTTTGGTTGTTTCTGCTCTTAAATACTGTATAATGATATGTTAATAATGTTAAGAAGAAAGTCTGAGCAGTTTATATGTACTGAAATTTTATCATAAGTATCAGAGTGACTACAGGGTATTACAGATGTCCAAATTAAGTGTGTGGCTTATATTTGCAATCTACGTCTAAGGAGTATAGGAGATTTCTGGGCAACAAAGCTAGTTTTCTGCTTCCTATATTATTGAAGATGTGCAGCGCAGAAGGGAAATCTTCTCCTGATATTCTAACGAATTTAATCATTCTTTTACTGAAACCTAATATTTTGGGTGAGTTGAGCAGTAGCTATTGAGCCCTATCGCTGATCAATAGTGATGGGAAAATGCAGGCGGCTGTTAAAATTCATTCTAGAATTATCCATTGTCGTTTGTAGCTGTATTGGTCCCAGGATATTAGAGAAACGAGGTGGACGAGGTAATATCTTTTAGGGCTTGTCTACACAGTGTGACAAAGTTCCTCCTCTACTTGGTGGGTCCTGCGCTTATTGGCAGATTTGCTTACCTCAGTGATCTCCGCCACTGTCTGGATCAACTCCTCCTGTGTCTGATCAGGAGT